>NC_090651.1:193362293-193662293 GCF_040937935.1 Hyperolius riggenbachi
AAATCCGATGTTATTTATCGAATTACTCTAAAAAAAAAATTGGATCATTTTATTGTATTGTGTGTGGCCACCTTTTTCTAATCTTACCATTTCTATCTAATATAAGGGAACTGCCTATAGTATCCAGTTAATATATTCCATCAGTTTACTCATCTACTACATAGATTTGGTAAGATTGGATGAAAAAGATTGGATCATTAGTGGCCACCCTTAGACCTAAGTGTCCCCAGCAAACAGCAATTCCCCATCATGCAAGTCAGTGGACACTGATGCAGCAAGTATGCCTTGTGCTGAGTCCCTTCCTGGAGGCAAGCAAGATGGTCAGCGAGGAGCGAGCCTCCGTGTGTCAGTGGGTGGCCATGGTTTGCCTGCTAGAGCAGGCAGTGTGCAATTTAATTGATCATGGGGAGGAAGCTCTGAGGCAGATGGAAAAGGACCAGATGGCAGCACAGGAGGGCTCACGGGTAGTGGAGGAGGTGGAGGAGTTGGAGGTCCCTAACCTGAATGGTGAGGAGGAGGAGCAGAGCGCCACAGGCGTTGTACGGGGATGGCAGCTTGGGGAGGACAACACGGCACAGGAAGATGACAGGCATGGGATATGGGACAACGATGAGGACGATGAAGATCTTGCTGCCAAGGCCCACTTGTTTCCCATGGGTGTGCACATGTTGGGCTGCCTTTGCAGGGACCCCCGGGGTGATCCAGATGCGTTCAAGGGAGGACATCTGGATCACCTTGATGCTGGACCCACGTCTGAAGGGGAAGCTGGGAGACTTGATGACAGCATGCACCACCATGCACCAAGGGAGTTGCAGGAGGCCCTTGTGCGCAAACTACTGGAAGCATTACCCCAGCCTTCTACCTCCATTGTAACTGCTCTGCCAACCCAGCAACAGGTGCCTGACATCGCCACCAGCGCATGTAATTTTTGCGGCAGTACTATTACACTGTGGTACTACTACCAGTGAGTTCCCATGTTCCTTCTGTGCTGCTGAACTGACCAAGTGTTGATTTCACTTTCAAATCCATTTTCTCAAAAATATATATATATATATATTTTTGGAATGTTTTATGTTGAAGTTGTATCCCCTTATCACCTTGATAATCCATGCAATTTGGGGAATTGTTGCATGTATAGGGGCTTTGCTATTAATGTTAAAAGAAAATCCGGATCCGGCCGTGGATGCGGCCGTGATTGCGTCATTCATGGCCGAAAATCCACGTTGTTCCGTGAACGCGTATCGAAATCCGGATCCAATAACGCCGAATGCGGATTTTTGGGGGGCAACGACCGTAGTTGCCGGATTCGTGGATCGGGACATCCGAGCACCACTGCCAGGCAGTAGTCAGTGCAGGCGGCAGGCAAAGAGTAGTGAAAATGCAGGCAGAGGTCAGTGCAGGCCGCAGGCAGAGAGTAGTGAAAATCCAGGCGGAAGTCAGTGAGGGCGGCAGGCAGAGAGTAGTGAAGATCAAGGCGGAAGTCGGTGCAGGCAGCAGTATATATACACACACACAATAATTATAGGTCCTTCTCAAAAAATTAGCATATTGTGATAAAGTTCATTATTTTCTGTAATGTACTGATAAACATTAGACTTTCATATATTTTAGATTCATTACACACAACTGAAGTAGTTCAAGCCTTTTATTGTTTTAACCACTTGAGGACCCACCCTTTACCCCCCCTTAAGGACCAGCGCTGTGTTGAGTGATCTGTGCTGGGTGGGCTCTGCAGCCCCCAGCACAGATCATGTAGCAGGCTGAGAGATCAGATCACCCCCCTTTTTTCCCCACTAGGGGGATGATGTGCTGGGGGGGTCGAATCTCTCCTGCCTGCATGTGGCTGGCGGGGGGGGGCACCTCAAAGCCCCCCTCCGCGGCGAAATTCCCCCCTCCCTCTCCTACCTGCTCCCCCCCCCCGGAGATCAGGGCTGCACAGGACGCTATCCGTCCTGTGCAGCCAGTGACAGGACGTCCCCTGTCACATGGTGGCGATCCCCGGCCGCTGATTGGCCGGGGATCGCCGATCTGCCTTACGGCGCTGCTGCGCCGTACAATGTAAACAAAGCGGATTATTTCCGCTTGTGTTTACATTTAGCCTGCGAGCCGCCATCGGCGGCCCGCAGGCTATTCACGGAGCCCCCCGCCGTGAATTGACAGGAAGCAGCCGCTCGCGCGAGCGGCTGCTTCCTGATTAATCAGCCTGCAGCTGGCGACGCAATACTGCGTCGCTGGTCCTGCAGCTGCCACTTTGCCGACGCGCGGTATGAGTGCGCGGTCGGCAAGTGGTTAATATTGATGATTTTGGCATACAGCTCATGAAAACTCAAAATTCCTGTCTCAAAAAATTAGCATATTTCATCTGACCAACAAAAAAAAAAGTCAACCTTCAAGTAATTATGTTCAGTTATGCACTCAATACTTGGTAGGGTATCCTTTTGCAGAAATGACTGCTTCAATGCGGCGTGGCATGGAGGCAATCAGCCTGTGGCACTGCTCAGGTGTTATGGAGGCCCAGGATGCTTCGATAGCGGCCTTAAGCTCATCCAGAGTGTTGGGTCTTGCGTCTCTCAACTTTCTCTTCACAATATCCCACAGATTCTCTATGGGGTTCAGGTCAGGAGAGTTGGCAGGCCAATTGAGCACAGTAATACCATGGTCAGTAAACCATTTACCAGTGGTTTTGGCACTGTGAGCAGGTGCCTGGTCGTGCTGAAAAATGAAATCTTCATCTCCATTAACCTCCTTGGCGGTATGAAAAATACCGCCAGGAGGGAGCGCAGCAGTTTTTAAAAAAAAAAAATTTTTTTTAATCATGTAGCGAGCCGAGGGCTCGCTACATGATAGCCGCTGCTGAGCGGCACCCCCCCGCCCGCTTCGATCGCCTTCGGCGATCTCCGATCAGGAAATCCCGTTCATAGAACGGGATTTCCTGGAGGGCTTCCCCCGTCGCCATGGCGACGGGGCGGGATGACGTCACCGACGTCACTGACGTCATTGGGAGTCCCGGGCCACCCCTCGGCGCTGCCTGGCACTGATTGGCCAGGCAGCGCTGGGGTCTGGAGGGGGGGGGGGGCCCGCGCCGCAGCAGATAGCGGCGATCGGGCAGGGGCCGGCGGCGATCAGAGTGCTGGCGCAGCTAGCAAAGTGCTAGCTGCGTCCAGCAAAAAAAAAATTATTAAAATCGGCCCAGCAGGGCCTGAGCGGCACCCTCCGGCGGCTTGCCCCGTGTCACACACGGGGTTACCGCCAAGGAGGTTAAGCTTTTCAGCAGATGGAAGCATGAAGTGCTCCAAAATCTCCTGATAGCTAGCTGCATTGACCCTGCCCTTGATAAAACACAGTGGCCCAACACCAGCAGCTGACATGGCACCTCAGACCATCACTGACTGTGGGTACTTGACACTGGACTTCTGGCATTTTGGCATTTCCCTCTCCCCAGTCTTCCTCCAGACTCTAGCACCTTGATTTCCGAATGACATGCAAAAGTTGCTTTCATCTGAAAAAAGTACTTTGAACCACTGAGCAACAGTCTAGTGCCGCTTCTCTGCAGCCCAGGTCAGGCGCTTCTGCCGCTGTTTCTGGTTCAAAAGTGGCTTGACCTGGGGAATGCAGCACCTGTAGCCCATTTCCTGCACACGCCTGTACACGGTGGCTCTGGATGTTTCTACCCCAGACTCAGTCCACTGCTTTCGCAGGTCCCCGAAGGTCTGGAATTGGTCCTTCTCCACAATCTTCCTCAGGGTCCGGTCACCTCTTCTCATTGTGCAGCGTTTTCTGCCACACTTTTTCCTTCCCACAGACTTCCCACTGAGGTGCCTTGATACAGCACTCTGGGAACAGCCTATTCGTTCCGAAATTACTGTGTCTTACCCTCTTGCTTGAGGGTGTCAATGATGGCCTTCTGGACATCAGACAGGTCGGCAGTCTTACCCATGATTGCGGTTTTGAGTAATGAACCAGGCTGGGAGTTTTTAAAAGCCTCAGGAATCTTTTGCAGGTGTTTAGAGATAATTAGTTAATTCAGATGATTAGGTTAATAGCTCTTTTAGAGAACCTTTTCATGATATGCTAATTTTTTGAGATAGGAATTTTGGGTTTTCATGAGCTGTATGCCAAAATCATCAATATTAAAACAATAAAAGGCTTGAACTACTTTAGTTGTGTGTAATGAATCTAAAATATATGAAAGTCTAATGTTTATCAGTACATTACAGAAAATAATAAACTTTATCACAATATGCAATTTTTTTTCTCACTAAATAATAAAAACCATCATTTAAAACTGCATTTTGTGTTCAATTATGTTATCTTTGACTAATAGTTAACGGTTTTTGATAAGCAGAAACATTTAAGTGTATATATATATATATATATATATATATATATATATATAGATAAGATAGTTCTTGGTATCTCCTACCTAATCTTTGTCTTACATTTGTGAATTGGCTCCATAGTGCATCAATTTCCGTTGTAAGAACACGTGCCAAGCTGTGCGTTACTGGACAACACACGTCACACCCATGTTACAATTTAATAAAAATGTACTGTGTTGCAATGCTCACTTTACTGGAACACAACGATTTTTAAATCTGATTTAGTGGTACCCCTAAACATGATGGGCAGATTTGACCAAGAGACAAATCTCTCTCTCATCAAATCCGATTTGAGAGAGAACTGTCAGCTGCCCATACACCGAAGACCGATTCCCATGCTGAAATCGATCAGGAATCAGCCTTGTGACACCGCATCCGAGCGCCTTGCCGACATTAGGGCGGACAGTTTTGGTGAATTTGTTGCATTTGTCGCTCCTCCCAATATCGCTCATCGTTACCACTGTGCACCCAATCTAGCAAGTCGGCCCTACATCTTGCAGCCAGGGATGCTCAAATCCACCCCGGGAGACATCCGGATAGTTGCTATCCGGATCTCTCCCAGTAAAGCTGTGCGGGGGGGGGGGGAGGGATCAATCTTGCCTGAATGAAGTCTTCTTCGGTCCATCCCTGGCGCCTCCCACAATGCTTTCCAAGCGCCGGTCATGTGACTACAAACACTTCCTCCTTCAACCCGGAAGGAGGAAGTGTTTGTAGTTACGTGACCAACGCATGTGGTGCTTGGAGCGCATCATGGGAGACGCCAGGGATGGACCGAAGAAGACGTCATTCAGGTAAGATTGACCCCCCACAGCTTTACTGGGAGATATCCGGATAGCAACTATCCGGATGTCTCCCGGAGCGGATTTGAGCATCCCTGCTTGCAGCATGCCCGACCGATTAATGTGACCAATTTCAGCCCAAAATTGGTTGCATTGTCGGTCGGGCATGTACTTGACAGCACCAATTTTTATCCAATTCTGATTATGAAAAAATGAACCTTGTAAAGTTATGGTTTTTAAAGTTCCAGGGGATAAAAAAAAAAAGCGCAAAAAGATATCAAAATATAGTGCTGTATGCTAAAGGTTAGTGGATTATATTTGGTCCCATTGTTGTTGCATACACACACCAATAAGTGTATCTTTGCTAAATCAGTACACTTCAGTAAATACAGTTCTAACTATGGGCAAATTGAATAGCCTTTTTAACATAACTGTATTCTGACATGACCCTGATGAGGATTACATATATTTACCACATGATAGCAGGCAATGATTATAATAATCCAGTGCAGGATTGCTGGATACCCCCGGCCTTAAAGCGGACCCAAACCCAAAAAATTTTTGAATTCAACATATTTAGTTGCACCACTCTGACACATACAAAGATAAATAAACACACCTTCAAGCCTATGAGCATTTCAGTGCATGCTTTTCACCCTTCTCTTTTCATAACTAGGGTTATACAGGTGGCAGCCATTACCAATTTGTCCTTTGCCGGACACCACCTACTGCACCAGTCCGCCGGATTCTGTACCGGCAATATGAAAGGAAGGGAGGGGTTCCTCCAATAAGTGTAAAATAACATAACATAATAGATATATATATATATATATATATATATATATATATATATGTGCGTGAGATGTGTACTGTAATTCATTGATTGAAAAATCAACAATTGGTGTTGCATTTTTTAGAATAAAATATTTTATATCTTTATTGTGATGGAATTTACTTGGTCTGATTAGGCGCCGAAAAATTATATATTTCAAATTGTTCAGTTGTCGGTGGAGGTGGAGCAAACCCACAACTTTTTTCTTGCAGCCAATTTGAATTGAAGAAAAGCGCAACAAATGTGAATATTGTTTTTTGGTAAAATATTTTATATTTGTCATCAAATAAAAAAAAGGCTGCTATTTATTATTATAATTTACAAAATAGATTTTATTTATTATTTATTATTAATAAAACTACCTATTTAAGTTACAAATTAAACTATTAAATCCCACTGGTTTGCTATTGGTGGCCTTATCTGAACTACACAGTAATTAAATACATTTTCTTCAGATCAAACATATTTGCCAGTCTGAAAAATAAACGCAGCAAAAAAAAAAAAAAAAAGGACTATTAAATTCCACTTAAGGAAATATAAAAACGTATTCAAAAAGGACGAGAGTGGTAAACACACACACACCTCTACAAGGAAATTTTACTGCCAAGCTAAAGGTGAATGGATTAGATTGATATCTTGCTTACTTAACTGATTTTATTAAAGCTAGCAAAATATAATGTTATTTATAGTTGATTTATAGCTTTCTATTGATTTTGCGGAATAAATCAGAAAAATATAGCAGTAATAAATGTCATTCAAGAGGAATCAATGTATTTGTGCTGCATCAATCAGAAAAACCCAGCAAATTTTCCAGATATGTGTTTTCTAACTTAACATTTGTAAACAATGTACAAGCTAATAAACATTTCAAATAAATCTCACTGTAGATTACACAATATAATAATAATAATAATAATAGTGGAATGAAGGTAGGATTTAAATTTATGGTGGAGCATCATCAGTAGGTATTGCATGACAAAATGTAGTGTGTGTGTGTGTGTGTGTGTGTGTGTGTGTGTGTGTGTGTGTGTGTGTGTGTGTGTGTGTGTGTGTGTGTGTGTGTGTGTGTGTGTGTGTGTGTGTGTGTGTGTGTGTGTGTGTGTGTGTGTGTGTGTGTGTGTGTTCGTGTGTGTGTGTGTTCGTGTGGGTGTGTGTTCGTGTGTGTGTGTGTGTGTGTGTGTGTGTGTGTGTGTTGTGGTGTGGTGTGTGTGTGTATCTAGCATTATGCTTTACCCAATCTACTGCCCTTCAGTGGTGTATGGTGCCGGTGAAGCTAGCAGACAGGCACTGCTCTCCATTCCTTTTGGGTCCTCTAAATTTACAAGTAGGGCTAGAACATTATTCCTCACCATTTACTACTTTGTATCAGGGCTGTTGAATCGAAGCAAATTTTGGGTACCTAGAGTTGGAGGTTTCATGAGTTTCAAGTAAGGAGTCGGGAGATTTTTGTACCAACTCCACAGCCCTGCTTTCTATACACACAAACTGCAATATGTATAGATGCAGACACTGGAAAAAGTATGCACATGGACAAAAACTTCTCCCAGCGTGCAGCTGGAAGTATATGAAGAAGGGCAGTGCCTGGACATCTTTATCGCTGGCAGGTGGCATAAGAGGAAAAGTATAATACTTTATATGTGTACAGTAAGGGGTGTAGCTAGAAACTATGCCCCATAGCAAAATTTTGGCTGGGGTCCCCAACAACAATTATAAGGCAACTTTGTGCCACACACAGACTTTAGGTAATCAGAGATGCCCCGAGAATTAGTAGCCAGAGGTACCCTGCAGTATTAGGTAACCACAGGCAGGGCTGTGGAGTCGGTACAGAAATCCACCGCCTGACTCCTCAGGTTAGGATTCCACTGACTCCTCCAATTTGCATATTACAATTTTATTGATTGAAAGTATGTAACATGAAATGCATCTCTTAACTGCCAATGCTTAGGAATTTTAAAATGATCTGAAGTGAGAGGGATATGGAGGCTGCCATATTTATTCCTTTTTAAACAATACCAGTTACCTGGCTAGCCGGCTGATCTTCTGCCTCTAATACTTTTAGTCATAGACTAAAACTAGTCCTTGGTAAGAGTACTTGTAGAACACAGGAACAAAGAACATCTATCAGGCCCTAGGCAATGTAACTGTGGGTACATGTAAGAGTGATGTGCAGGTACTCTGCAGGAGAATGAGGCTAATCTTCATCTATTATACATTCTTCATGTACAATCTGAACCAGGCTTATGGGTGATTGAACACAGAGGTGTTGTCTATGTGCACAAAATTCTCAGTGGATTCCATGCAGCTCTGTGGGGAGTGCATATGTACAGTATATAACTACTGTGTAACAAAGTAAACCTGAGACAGATAAAATGTAAGTTTTATACATACATGGGGCTTCCTCCAGCCAACCTTCAGGCTAATAAGTCCCTCGCTGTCATCCTCCGCCACCTGGATCTTCTGCTATGGGTCCAGGTACTTGAGCCAGTCGGGCGTAGTGCGCATGAACACACCCCGCCACTGGGAGCGTACTACACCTGCGCAGCACTATTGCGCAGGTGCAGAATGTTCCTGGCTGTGGGAGCGGCATGACTGCGCTGACTGGGTGAATTACCGGGACTCATAGCAGAGATCCAGGTGGCAGAGGAGGACAGTGACTGGTTTAGCCTGAAAGGGGCTGGAGGAAGCCCCAAGGCATGTATATAAAAAAAAAAAAAAAACTTTTTTTCATCCATCTCATGTACCCTTTAATTGGTAGTCGCCAAACCAAAATTTTAACATATCACATTATTTGATTCCATGAGCAAAGGGAGTGCATACCTTCAAAAGTTATCAACTACAAAACTTTTAACATCCCTAAAACTCCCTCTGTATTTAGACGTCAAGCTCATGCTTTGTTAATAATTAACAATTTTAAGGACAGCAAAGTCTTAAGTATGGTTGTAATCAACTTTTTATTATTACCATAGAAAAAGGGGAAAAATACCTCTGAGCAGAGTCAATAAAATGCAAATCATTCCAAATTCATACAGGATTATGTAAATCTTCAATGCAAATGTATGCATCTTGAAAATGGACCAATCCAATACCAACTTGGCAGATTGGTCCATTTCAAGCTGCATAAAATTGGCATTGAAATTTTGCATCATCTATGAATGCATAATAATTTGCATCTCAATGACCATCCCTATTCCTGTAGTGAATTTGAAGGGTACGTGAAGTAACATGGGATGAATGCAAAAGCTGTGATACCCTGTGCATTTACCAGTGGGTACTGTACCTTACCGGTCCTCTTTTCGTGCCTTCAGCAGTAGACCGAGGGCATGGAGAGAAGACCGAAAAGACTATAAGATCTAGAGCCTGCGTGTATCAAAAAAGGGCGCCTGAAAAAAAGGGTGCGGGGTATAGCCGAAATTTTAAGTTTTAATGCAAAACCATATTTTTCTTTTAAGGTGTTGTAAACGAAAATTTAGTGCTAAATAGGTTAAATAAACGGAAATGAAATGGCAAAATACCGTCTACAACAACAAACAAATTCTGAAAAGAAACGTCAAATATCGTCTATAACAAAAACGATATTTACACTTGTATTAAGCATAGCAATGCAATGGTAGGTTTTTACAGATATTTTACTGTAATTATACCAAACTGTAGGCTCACACAGATCTCTCCCTATCCCTAACCCCTAGACCCCTCTTTGTTTAAATATATATAATTTAATAAATTGTATAGATTACATATATTGTGCTGTAACTATACCTAACCTTACTCTCACACAGAGCCCTCCCTGTACCTATCCCTAACCCCTAGACCCCCCTGGTGGTGCCTAACCCTAAGACCCCCCTGGTGGTGCCTAACCCTAAGACCCCCCATGGTGGTGCCTAACCACCCCATGGTGGTGCCTAACCACCCCATGGCGGTGCCTAACCACCCCATGGCGGTGCCTAACCACCCCATGGCGGTGCCTAACCACCACCCCATGGCGGTGCCTAACCACCACCCCATGGCGGTGCCTAACCACCACCCCATGGTGGTGCCTAACCACCACCCCATGGTGGTGCCTAACCACCCCATGGTGGTGCCTAACCCTAACCACCCCATGGTGGTGCCTAACCCTAACCACCCCATGGTGGTGCCTAACCCTAACCACCCCATGGTGGTGCCTAACCCTAACCACCCCATGGTGGTGCCTAACCCTAACCACCCCATGGTGGTGCCTAACCCTAACCACCCCATGGTGGTGCCTAACCCTAACCACCCCCTGGTGGTGCCTAACCCTAACCACCCCCTGGTGGTGCCTAACCCTAACCACCCCCTGGTGGTGCCTAACCCTAACCACCCCCTGATTGCATATATTATACTATAACTATACCTAACCCTCCCTGTACCTATCCCTAACCCCTAGACGCCCCTGGTAATGCCTAAACCTAACCATCCCCACTGCACAAACACCCTAAACAATATATTTAATCCTTGTGCGCCCTTTTTTACTAGCCCGCTAGAGCCTTGTCTCTACATAGGCGAGTGACTTATTTTTTCAGGGTAGCTTCGGCTTTGCTTTAAGCTGAAATATGAAGGGTACAATAGAGATTTCCTCACATATTTGCAACGTATAACATCCAATGTGAAGGAAATAGATAGAATCACTATTTGGATATAAAATTGTGGCAGAAAGACATTAAGGATGAAGTATTATATTTCTTGTATCAAAGCGCAACAACCCCTATGCACTCTTGTCAGTAATGAGCTATAACCAGGCCTGGCAGAATTTCAAGAATATACAAATGTGTTGAAGCACAAAACAAAAGTTGATATGCATACACATAAACCACAAGTTCACATAAGATATAGTGAAGAAAGGATCCGCAAACCAGGGTTGGCTTAGTGAAAAAATGTCCGTTCTTTATTAGAAAAATCCACATGACAGAAAATGTGCAATAAAATCACAGGATCGACTGACGCGTATCGGGCTTACAATCTGCCCTTAGTCATAGTCAAAGTGAACCTGTCAAGGAGGCAGCTTATAAGTGGCTGAGAGGGATGACTCCACCCCTCACAAGCCAGCAGCCAGGTCCTTGAAGGGAAACATTACAAACAAATAGTAAAAGCAAACTTGCAATGTATAAAATATTACAAAAGGGTATAAAAAGGTAAGAGTAATGTAAAACAGAAGAAAGATAACCACTGGACTACAATATTATTACAATGGAGCTGCGATGTTACTACAAGAAAATACCACAAGAAGAGAGGGCAGATACAAGGACAGAGGGGTACTGTACTCATCAGTAATCATATACTAAATTCAAATCCCAACGCTTATTCAAACCCGCAGGTGTACGAGTGCCTAACCTATGGATCCAATATGCCTCTCGTTTTAACAAGAATCTTTGTAGATCACCTCCTCTAATGGGACAGGTGACTCGTTAAACTCCCTGAAAGCTGAACGATCTTAGATTGCTTTTATGTACAGTTTCAAAGTGTTTGGAGACTGCTGACTTCTGAAACGTGTTCCAATGTGTGCCGCAGTAGTGCTCGGCTATTCGTGCTCTTAAATTGCGAGTAGTGCATCCCACATACTGAAGCTTGCACTCTAAACAAGAAATAACGTAGATGGTGTATTTCGTGTCACAGTTGACATATTGTTTGATGGGAAAGCTAGTATTAAATGTATAGGAGGGTACTGTGGTCCCCCGCTTGTGACAATGACAGTATTTACAGGTTCGATAACCACAAGGGTATGAGCCTACCGTAGTCAGCCATGTAGGGGTATGTAATGAAGAAGAGGACCTGAAAAGACTGGGGGAGAGGATGGAACCCAGGGTCCTGGCTTTTCTGGCGGAAAAACGACAACCACCATCGAGAACTTTTTTAAGTTTGGGATCTGAGTGTAGAACTGGGAGATATTTTCTCACAATATTAGTAATTTTTGTAAATTCCAAACTATATTCTGTAACAAAAGTGACTCTGTCAGTACTGCCTCGCTCCCCTTTCACAGTCCCCAATAAATCTGATCGTGCTCTCCTAGTCCCTTTGATCCGTCCCAACTCGAGTTGTCTGTTTGTGTACCCCCTCCGTCTAAGTCTATCTTCCACCTGATTGAATTCAGATTGTAAATCACATGGGTTGGAGCAGTTGCGGGCTGCTCTAATAAACTCTCCTGTGGGAATAGCATTTATAGTGTGTTTAGGATGACATGAGTTAGCAAGCAGAATCGAATTGCCTGCTGTGGCCTTACGAAATGTACGTGTGGAAACCAAACAAGATGTAGGATCTCCTGTCAGAGTTAAATCGAGGTAATCAATTTTAATGTTATCAGAGTTCATTGTAAAAACCAGATTCAAATCGTTTTGGTTAGCATATGCCAGGAATTCCCCCAGGAGGCCTAACCACCCCCTGATTGCATATATTATACTATAACTATACCTAACCCTCCCTGTACCTATCCCTAACCTCTAGACCCCCCCTGGTAATGCCTAAACCTAACCATCCCCACTGCACAAACACCCTAAACAATATATTTAATCCTTGTGCGCCCTTTTTTACTAGCCCGCTAGAGCCTTGTCTCTACATAGGCGAGTGACTTATTTTTTCAGGGTAGCTTCGGCTTTGCTTTAAGCTGAAATATGAAGGGTACAATAGAGATTTCCTCACATATTTGCAGCGTATAACATCCAATGTGAAGGAAATAGATAGAATCACTATTTGGATATAAAATTGTGGCAGAAAGACATTAAGGATGAAGTATTATATTTCTTGTATCAAAGCGCAACAACCCCTATGCACTCTTGTCAGTAATGAGCTATAACCAGGCCTGGCAGAATTTCAAGAATATACAAATGTGTTGAAGCACAAAACAAAAGTTGATATGCATACACATAAACCACAAGTTCACATAAGATATCCCATGTGCACCATCAATTGGTAAATGTCCCATCAACATTTTTCTTTTAGTTATCCCATATACATGGTACAGGGCTTGATGAAATGGACGGTTCCAATTTTCTTTCTTTCCTCCACCAGGATCACCCAAATTAAAACACCAGATGTATCTGACCACTATTAGACTGGTCAAATATGCACACATCCAGGGAGGCTTGGTGCCTCAGGGTCCTGGTACAGACTTTTGTCACTTTAGTTAATGAAGCATTGAATCTTCAAAATTCATCTGGTGAGTATTTTAATTTGGGTGATCCTGGTGGAGGAAAGAAAGAAAATTGGAACTGTCCATTTCATCAAGCCCTGTACCATGTATATGGGATAACTAAAAAATGTTTATGGGACATTTACGAATCGATGGTTCACATGGGATATCTTATGTGAACTTGTGGTTTATGTGTATGCATATCAACTTTTGTTTTGCGCTTCAACACATTTGTATATTAAGGATGAAGTGATTGAGGGGGGAATTAGGAATACGGTATATGTTTAATTATGCGTTTTGATATTTGATTTATGCAAATCAATAGGAAGACAACAGGATGTGGAAATCACAAAAAACCATATAAAACGCATGGAAAACCCTTGAAAAAAAACGCATACCATTGCGTTCCCATTGACTTTCATTATGTGCGGTTTTTTGAAAATATTGCAACAAAACCAGAGTTTTTAAAAATGCACGCATACAAACGGATATGCGTTTTTTTCATGCGGCCCATAGACTTCCATTAGCGGCAAAAACGCAGCTTTTCTGCAACGCTTGCGTTTCTGCTAAGTGTGCACCTTAACAGGAACACAATGGAACAAAAACAGTCATACCACCCGTTACATCGCATACAGTGAGGTAAACTGAGCCATACAGACAATGAAAAGTATGCTTACCTGCACTGCAGCAGTGCGTTACCATAATGTAACACATTTCACTAAAACGCTACCATCGCACTGTGAACGTTGCATAGACTTATCATTGCAATGCATCATTCCGTGTTGCAATGCCTCCCGAATGTCTCTTAAATTTTAAAGTGACAAGGTCCAATTAAAAATTTTAGTTTTTTCCCCTTTGTGGTTAACTTTTAACCCCTACCTAATTAACCCCTTGTGTCACCTATGCTTAGCCTTAATGGGTGCCAAAGCCTGGGTACACATCATTGGATACTTACCTAAAGGGAGGGAAGCCTCAGGATCCTTTTGAATCTTCCCTCCCTGCTGTGTTGTCTCCCATCACTGAACGCGGAATCCCAGAAGATTAGCGCCAATGCATTGTCGCTAATCCTAACGGGGCCGTGCAGCTCTTCCTGCTCCAACGTGGCCACACAATGCACAGTAAGTAAGAGCCGCGGGCTCCGTGGTACTGCGCATGCACAGACAGGCTTGCATGGCTAGTGCACGGCAACACATGAGGAAGAAGAGCTGCATGGCCCCGACGTGGAGAGGGGCCGCGCTCAACAATGGAGGGGTATAGATCAGCGAGGGAAGCCTCAGTAGGATCCTGAGACTTCCTTCTCTTAAGGTATGTATGCGAATTTAATCCCGAGCTTCGGCTCGGAATCACTTTAAAAATACATGGAAAACTGTGATGGCTTCAGCCCGTAGCGATCAGATGCGATCAATAGGGTGATGGTTTTGGGACCCAACGTTCTTTAGATTTATCACTATGCTGTTGCCTAGCAATGTTTGTACAGCATTGGGGTCCACAAACTATGCAGCATAGCGATCGCATCCAGTCACTGCAGACACACAGACTGGCGATAATTGTATGCTACATGCCCAACTAGTGATGAAATATGGCATATATGGTGTCATTTTAATCAGGATGAACCAGATGTAGTTTGAGGAGTTTTAAAACTGTGGCATTTGTCATATAAAAATCAGGAAGGGTGAAACATGAAATAATGCAATTAAGTTTTTTGCATTTATGCCCAATTTACCCTATAAAATTAAACAAATTCTTGGAGAAAAAATATATTTAAAAAAAAATAGGACTTCACATCAGAAGTCCTTTAAAGAAAAACATTTCTTTGTTACAGCTGATACAAATCCTACAATAAATCTGCAGTGTTTCTAGTGCCTTCTTTCATGGAATCAGACACATTGTTAACATCCTGTGCTTCCAAATGAGCTTATCTGCCATGGTAGTCAGGTGACACGGGATAGATCAAATTAAAACTTGTGATTAGACACAAATGAGTGGGAATTAGACAGGCTTAATTATCTAAATACATACAGGGTGCATTTCTCTGTTTGCCTTCTGTCCTGTGCAAGAGTTGGGTAAAACACAGGAATGCAAAGTGGTTAATGTCTGGGTGGATGCTATGGGTCAATTAGTATGTTAAAGCGAATCTGAAGCCAAAAAATAAAAATACTTACCTGAGGAGAGGGAAGACTCTGGGTCCTATAGAGCAGAGTTCTCCAACCCAGTCCTCAAGCCTCACCAACAGTACATGTTTTGCAGAAAACTACAAACATGCACAGGTGCAGTAATTATTGTCTCCGCGATTAACTACCTCTGGATTTATATAAAACATGCACTGTTGGTGGGCCTTGAGAACAGGGTTGGCAAACACTGAGCCTACCTGTTCCTCTCCTTATCCTCTTGTTCCCCCACAGGATCCTTCTTTTAAATCTAGCACCACAGTAGGCTTCAGCAGTCTTCGGGAGCCTAAGTGCTGCGCAAGCACGAGCGCGAGAGAGGGCGCTCGCAGGTGCACTATGTGCAGTGGCCCGTCTTCAGGAGCCTGAGTCATCCTAATGCTGGGCATACACGGTATGTTTTGTACTGCTATATCGAGCCGCTGGCTCGATTCCGGCGCGGGCACCCGGATCTATTCCCGCTCGTCCCCGCGGGCACTTATCTTTTTTTTGTTTTTTCTTTTGTCTTGCTCGCCGGTATCGAGCGCAGAATCGATCTGGCGGGTCATCGGACACGTCGGAAATTTCAATCGAGTCATCAGCGGCTGAATTGATAATAAAAAAACGCACCATGTATGCCCAGCATAAGACTACCGAAGCCCACCCGCAGTGGTAGAGAGCAGTCTCCATACCCATGGGTTGGAGACTGCTAACGGGGGAGCCAGTGCAGGAACAGGATGAGGAGAGGAATGGGAAGGCTCTATAGGTCCCAGAACCTTCCTCAGGTAAATATAAGGGTTTTTTTACAAAAAAAAAAAAAAAAAAATTGGCTTCGGACTCGTTTTAAAGAGCATTCTGTTATGCAAAACCAAATTAACAAGGTGCACACATAATAAATGACATTACACAATCCACTTTGCTGCTGACTATATATTTTCCATACATTTGCACAAAACAGAAATAATCAATTTCAGCACAATGCGACTATAGGACAGATTTCAAATCTCTTGCTTACTGGGGGATAACAAGTTTTATTCCTGGAATTTCATGCTTTCCAACTTATTATTATTTTGCCATTAATTACTGTTATATATTATCTTCACAAGCTTTCATGGAATTGCACTAACCCTTTTCTGAAGTCATTTCATGGTGAAGCAATCATATCACATGTAACAGGTTTACATGCTCTATATGAAGTTTCCAGAAAGACATAACGCCACTTACCAGCTTTCTCTAGATACAGCATGCAGAATTCTGATGGCTGGAGCTAATGATGATGTCATGGTAGAAATTGTATAGGTCTGTCCAGCAGAATCTGGGATGTGACTACTGTTGGGGTTGCTGGCTGCAGGATCTTGTCTTCCTTACGGTCCACACTTATATACTGTCTAGGCTTCACACCATCCCAGCCCAGCGTCAAATAGCTGCACACATACAATGAATGGAAATAAAGTTATACCATGTGACTGCAGCTGTGGCCACAATGGGCAGGAAGATCAGACAGGGCACCTCCCACGTGTTTATTTGCTGTAGTAGTTGTTTTAGCACGTTTAGTTTTTAGGAAAGCAGAAGGAGAATTTACGAACACATAGATGTGCAGTGAGGTGGAACTGTATATACTCTGTGGAATATATAACAGTTACGGACAGTTTGGACTCTTTAAAACTACAATGTTGTAACAACCAAACTTCAGACTTTACAGTGATCAGAATCATCTTTATTATAGCCAAGCACACCGCTTGGTGTGCCCGGAATTGCTTGTGGTTCACATGGCAAATGGCAGTTCAGGAACATATAACACACACAAACATAAGCAAGGCAAAGCAAAACATACAGGCAAACATGCAAGTGATGTGCAAGTATTCAGTGCTAATTTTTATCATGTTATCACAACATAAGCCATTTGTAATTGATTGCTTGTTTTCAGTCTAAACTATAGTTATCTCTTTATAAACATGCTTTATTTATTAACACGAATTCCTGTGAATTCCACCTGCCTGTGATTTTCCGTAGGTCCCATTATGAATTTTACGATTTATTTATTTTTTTTCCCCTCTGTGATTTTTGCACATTTGTAATGCATTTTTTAAATACTTTTTCTGTGTATACCAATAAAGTTAATTTACATGAAAATGTTTGTAATTAAGGTAAAAATTGGATGTGATTTTCACATAACAAATGTGACAGACTTACATTACATGTGATTCCCTCATCACACGAGAAATAAAAAAGCATCACTACCGCGCAATTTAAAAATCTGGAAAATGTGAAACACATGAAAAACAGGAAAACCGC
Source organism: Hyperolius riggenbachi (assembly GCF_040937935.1). Lineage (NCBI taxonomy): Eukaryota > Metazoa > Chordata > Amphibia > Anura > Hyperoliidae > Hyperolius > Hyperolius riggenbachi. Next base: position 193,379,861 of record NC_090651.1, read on the forward strand.
TTGTCAAATGTGATGCTGAAATACATAAGATGTGTGTCAAAAACAAACCCTCACAACGCATGTCATTTCTAATACGTGTGAACATGGGCTTTAAGGAAAATTCAATTTTAGTTATAAAATTGGCATAAACATATAGAAACCTGTAGGGGAAAAAAGTGCCCAATTTGGGTACTTACCTCGGGAGAGGGACGCCTCTGGAGGATGCTCTAGAGCAGGGGTGCCCACACTTTTTTGGGTCACGAGCTACTTTTAAAATGACCAAGTATAGGCGATCTACCAACATTTCCCCCCACACATACACACACACGCATGGCTGCCTTCAGAAATCTTTGGGCCCCCTACTGGCCAAACCTACTAGGCCCTTCACAAAATTAGGCAGCATCACCCCTCCCCCCCTCCCCCCCCAAAAAAACCCCAGACAGCCTGCAATCCGCCTCTCCCCTCTACCCCATCGAGAATTGCGCGTAAATACGCTGGCGCGACCGTGATTTATGAGTTATCACGGTTTAGTGAATCACAAGTCACAAGATGGACTTTACTATCTTAAGGCCCCGTTCACACTTGCGGTTTTGTCAAAACCGCACCGGATGTCCGGACCGCACCGTATCCGGACCGGACCTGATCCGTACGGTTCCTATCCGGATCCGGTCCGGATCCGGTCCGTTTGCATCCGGTTTCCGTGCGGTGTGAACACGGTTGCGGTCCGGATCCGGTTTCTTAAGGAGATAACAACCTGTAAATACCTGGGGTCTGGGAGGTCAGCAGAAGGGTCTGGGGTCATTGTTGGAGACAGGTGGACGTGTGGAGACCATCCGTGGATACAGAGACTGCAGTTGGGACCATGGATCCAGGCATTTTTCGTATACCTGGGAATTCTCTGTTGTTCGCCTCCTCGTTATCAGACTTATATCAGACATGTTGCTGCCTAGAGCTCCAGCATGAAATCGCTGCTGCCCCACTCTGTGAACTCCATGTGGTCCCCATCCAAAATGCATAGGAAGTGGGGTAGAACGTCCGGTTTTTGTAGCCAGTGTGTTGTGCGCTCTCCGGTTCTCATTACTTTGTATTGGCCGGATGGTGCAGTCCGGCTCCGCCCCGGATACGGCTGCCGGAGGAGCCGGACCAAAAAATAGCGCATGTTGGAACGGACGCCGGAGTCCGGATCCGGTCCGGATCCGGTCCGGCTCCGGTCCGGCAGAACGGACGCATGTGAACGGACGCATAGGCTTTCATTGCTATTGCCGTGCGTCCGTTCCGTCTGTTCTGCAAGCGGTCCGGCTCCGGCACGCCGATTCCGGACGGCCACCGCTAATGTGAACCGGGCTTAAGGGCTCATTCACACTATGAGCTTTTGCAGGGGTTTCTTTAAGCGCTGGCAATTTGAGAAATCGCCCCAAAAGCGCTTGTGAAATGATTGCCTATGAGAGTGTTTACATGTAAGCGTTTTGATTTCGTTGAAATCGCAAACGCGCTACATGCAAGCGTTTGCGATTTCAGAGTGGTTTGGCTCAATGGAAGGTATAGGGAAATCGCAACGCACTTGAAAAAGCGCTTTGTATAGCAATTTCCCGCGGAAGAGTGAAAAATGGCGCACAGCGACGCCAGATATAAATGGCGCCCTATTCACTTACATTATCAAACGATATTTATCGTTTAAATTTGTTAAAAAATGGCGCAGACCTTGTGAACGTAATTTATAATTTTAAACCCTGCTTTTTTTTGTCCTGCCTGAACGTTATTTATCGTCTTAACCACTTAACGACTGCCCACTGCACAGGGGCGGTCAGAAAGTGGAAGCCCTAAGGACCGGCTAACGCACAGAGGCGGCGGTCCTTTTAGGGGCATGGGCGGAGCGATCGCGTCATCCGTGACGCGATCCTTCGCCGGGGATCGATGGCCGAGCACTTAGACTCCAGACCCCCAGACAATTAGCAGCGCCGGCGGGTGGAGGAATACACAAATTCCGCCAATTAAAGTGTATAAGGCACTTTGTTAGGTAAACAAAGTGCTTTATACACGCTTCCTCCTCGCCTCGTGGTCTCTTTGTTCCAGAGACCACCAGCGAGGAGGAAGCACTAGTAAGTATACACCACACTTTTTTTTTTCCCACACAGCCTCCCTGATCTCCCACCCCAGCCTTCAGACCCCCCCTGATCACCCCAGCAGACCCCTGCCAGCACCCTTGCACCCCTCTAAACCCCCCCCCTGTCACTAACTATCAACGCTATCCCCTAGATTAGGTCCCTAACTGCCTCCTAATCACCCCTGATCCCCCCCCCCCCTACCTTTAGATCAACCCCAGACCCCATCCCAGACTACCCCCCTGAATACTGTATACATCTGTATACATAGCTTACCCCCTGATCCCCCTCTGATCACCTGTCTATCACCTGTCCATCACCCCTCAGCACCCCCACCCATCAGAGCAGACCCTAACTGCCCCGCGGGGGCAACCGATCACCTGCCCAGACCCTCGATTGCCCTCAGACCTTCCTCCTGATTACATCCCCTGCGCATTGTTTACATCTGTCTTCGATCAGTAACCCCCTGTGTCTGCCTCTCATCAGATCAGGACTCAGTCTGCCCCGTGCAGGCTCCTGATCAACCCCCCACCCCCTCAAATCGCCCTCAGACCCCCCCTAATCACCTTCCGAGTGCATTGTATTTGACTGTGCTGTGATTGTATTCGATTATGCTGCAATTGTATTTGATTGTCCCGTGATCTGCTTCGATTGTCCCGTGATTGTTTGATTGCCTCTGAGACCCCACTTCCCGCCACCCCCAACCCCACCCTCCCCCCACCATCTCCAACCACCACCTTCCGAGTGCATCAGATTTGCTTGTGCTGTGATTGGATTCAATTGTGCTGTAATTGTATTTGATTGTCCCGTGATCGGCTTTGATTGTCCCGTGATTGTTTGATTGCCTCTGAGACCCCACTTCCCACCAACCCCAACCCCTACCCACCACCACCCCCACCCCCCATCACCTTCCGAGTGCATCAGATTTGATTGTGCTGTGATTGGATTCGATTGTGCTGTAATTGTATTTGATTGTCCCGTGATCAACTTTGATTATCCCGTGATTGTTTGATTGCCTCTGAGACCCCACTTCCCACCAACCCCAACCCCCCCTGAGCGCCAGCATGGAAGCTGAAACTGGGACGGTGGCACGTGCAGTAGTACCCCCGTCGCAGCCACCAAGAAGAAGACGGGCCCGTAGTACGCATAGACTCCCAAAGGTGCTGGCAAATCCAGATTGGCAATCCGCTGATTCCGCCGCACCCGTAGTGCCCCCTTTCACCGCCCAGTCTGGAGTCCAGGTGGCTACAGCTCATCTAGGAACGGCCCTAGACTTTTTGCAGCTGTTCATCACCCAGGTTCTCTTGGACTTAATTGTGTTTGAGACCAACCGTCAGGGCCGGCCTTAGGTTTCACAGCGCCCTGAGCGTAATCAGATATTGGCGCCCCCCCCCCCCTCCCCATTCATCCTCTTCACGTGCATATAATAGGCAGATCCCCCCCTTAGTGTATATAGGCTACTTGTCTTGCATATGTAGGCAGATCCCCTTTAATGTATATATAGGCAGATCCCCCCTTAGTGTATATAGGCTTAGGCTACTAGTCTTGCAGTTGCAGATCCCCTTTTAGTGTATTTAGGCAGCCAATCCCTCCCCCCCCCCCCTCCCCTCTTAGTGTATCTAGCATAGGCATATTCTCCCTTTCGCGTAGGGAGGTTGGGGATGGGGAACCTTACTTTTTTGCTGGTCTTCTATTCTTACTGTCTGCAGAGCAGTGCCAGTGTAGCTGCTGGAATTCTGGGAGCAGGAGAGAAGGACTTGTCGTCACTCAGGACACTGTCACAGAGCTGGTGGCACATGTACTGCATGCTTCCCTGCAGCAGCCTGAGCCTCAGGGCGCCTCCGCCCATGCTGATTCCTGACATATCGCGGGGCCTGGCAGAGTCTCGCACTCCAAGAGGCAGCCAGAGGCATATCTGGGTAATACGGCGCCTATGGCAAACACTGAAATTTCTCCGCCCCTCCCCCCCCCCCAACACATCACAGTCACATGCCATCAGATAATTCATCTAGTAATCCTATGCCATCAGATAATTCATCAAGCAGTCTCATGCCATCAGAAAATTCATCAAGCAGTCTCATGTTATCAGATAACTCGTCAAGCAGTCTCATGTTATCAGATAATTCATCAAGCAGTCTCATGTTATCAGATAATTCATCAAGCAGTCTCATGTTATCAGATCATTCATCAAGTAATCACATGACATCAGATAATTCATCAAGTAGTCTCATGCCATCAGATAATTCATCAAGCAGTCTCATGCCATCAGATAATTCATCAAGCAGTCTCATGTTATCAGATAATTCATCAAGTAGTCTCATGCCATCAGATAATTCATCAAGCAGTCACATGCCATCAGATAATTCATCAAGTAATCACATGCCATCAGATAATTCATCAAGCAGTCACATGCCATCAGATAATTCATCAAGTAATCACATGCCATCAGATAATTCATCAAGTAATCACATGCCATCAGATAATTCATCAAGTAGTCACATGCTGCCCAATAAAAATAAAGTTGCAACAGTCAACCAGATAAAATAATTACGGTAAGTAGCCAGGTACCTCACAATAAAAACATTACATAGACAGATGCCTCAAGATAAAACAATTTAGTAGCCAAGTCCACCCTGGATACATAAATTAACCACCCTGGCGTTCTATTAAGATCGCCAGGGCGGCTGCATGAGGGTTTTTTGTAAATTAAAAAAAAACTATTTCATGCAGCCAACTGAAAGTTGGCTGCATGAAAGCCCACTAGATGGCGCTCCGGAGGCGTTCTTCTGATCGCCTCCGGCGGCTAAAATTAACACGGAAGGCCGCAATGAGCAGCCTTCCGTGTTTGGCTTCTCCTGTCGCCATGGCGACGAGCGGAGTGACGTCATGGACGTCAGCCGACGTCCTGACGTCAGCCGCCTCCGATCCAGCCCTTAGCGCTGGCCGGAACTATTTGTTCCGGCTGCGCAGGGCTCAGGCGGCTGGGGGGACCCTCTTCTGCGGCGGCGATCGGGCAGCACACGCGGCTGGCAAAGTGCCGGCTGCGTGTGCTGCACTTTATTTCATCGAAATCGGCCCAGCAGGGCCTGAGCGGCAGCCATCGGCGGTGATGGACGAGCTGAGCTCGTCCATACCGCTAAGATGGTTAAACAGCCATGTTCACCAAATAAAAGCATTAGATAGCTATGTGCCCATACATATCAGTAGGTAGAAAAATGTGCCCCTAGATGTTAGGTAGCCATAGCGGACCCCCAATTGCTGGCTGGGTGCAGGGTATTTGCTGGGTGCTGGTTAGGGCAGTGTGCAGGCTGGGTGCAGGTTAGGGCGGTGTGCAGGATGGGTGCAGGGGCAGGATGCTGGTTAGGGCAGTGTGCAGGCTGGTGGCTGGGTGCAGGGTGGGCAGTTGTGGCGAGGCAGTTTGGGCAGTTGTGGCTGGGTGGGCAGTTTGGGTGGGTAGTTGTGGCTGGGTGGGTAGTTGTGGGTGGGCAGTTGTGGCTGGGTGAGTAGTTGTGGCTGGGTGGGCAGTTTGGGTGAGTAGTTGTGGCTGGGTGGGCAGTTGTTGTGGCTGGGTGGGCAGTTGTGGCTGGGTGGGCAGTTTGGTGAGTAGTTGTGGCTGGGTGGGCAGTTGTGGCTGGGTGGGCAGTTTGGGTGAGTAGTTGTGGCTGGGTGGGTAGTTGTGGGTGGGCAGTTGTGGCTGGGTGGGCAGTTTGGGTGGGTAGTTGTGGCTGGGTGGGTAGTTGTGGGTGGGCAGTTGTGGCTGGGTGAGTAGTTGTGGCTGGGTGGGCAGTTTGGGTGAGTAGTTGTGGCTGGGTGGGCAGTTGTGGCTGGGTGGGCAGTTGTTGTGGCTGGGTGGGCAGTTGTGGTGAGTAGTTGTGGCTGGGTGGGCAGTTTGGGTGAGTAGTTGTGGCTGGGTGGGCAGTTGTGGCTTGGTGGGCTGTTTGGGTGGGTAGTTGTGGCTGGGTGGGCAGTTGTGGCTGGGTGGGCAGTTGTGGCTGGGTGGGCAGTTTGGGTGAGTAGTTGTGGCTGGGTGGGCAGTTGTGGCTTGGTGGGCTGTTTGGGTGGGTAGTTGTGGCTGGGTGGGCAGTTGTGGCTGGGTGGGCAGTTGTGGCGAGTAGTTGTGGCTGGGTGGGCAGTTTGGGTGAGTAGTTGTGGCTGGGTGGGCAGTTGTGACTTGGTGGGCTGTTTGGGTGGGTAGTTGTGGCTGGGTGGGCAGTTGTGGCTGGGTGGGCAGTTGTGGCGAGTAGTTGTGGCTGGGTGGGCAGTTTGGGTGAGTAGTTGTGGCTGGGTGGGCAGTTGTGGCTTGGTGGGCTGTTTGGGTGGGTAGTTGTGGCTGGGTGGGCAGTTGTGGCTGGGTGGGCAGTTGTGGCGAGTAGTTGTGGCTGGGTGGGCAGTTTGGGTGAGTAGTTGTGGCTGGGTGGGCAATTGTGGCTTAGTGGGCTGTTTGGGTGGGTAGTTGTGGCTGGGTGGGCAGTTGTGGCTGGGTGGGCAGTTGTGGCTGGGTGGGCAGTTGTGGCGAGTAGTTGTGGCTGGGTGGGCAGTTTGGGTGAGTAGTTGTGGCTGGGTGGGCAATTGTGGCTTGGTGGGCTGTTTGGGTGGGTAGTTGTGGCTGGGTGGGCAGTTGTGGCTGGGTGGGCAGTTGTGGCTGGGTGGGCAGTTGTGGCGAGTAGTTGTGGCTGGGTGGGCAGTTTGGGTGAGTAGTTGTGGCTGGGTGGGCAGTTGTGGCTTGGTGGGCTGTTTGGGTGGGTAGTTGTGGCTGGGTGGGCAGTTGTGGCTGGGGCAAGTTACAGACCTCAGATCTCACGGCGACCGGTCCCCGCAGCCTGTCCCCGACAGACCTGTCTGGCAGTCCAGACCTCAGATGCGGCGACAGCAGAGTGGCTGGCCGTGCACGCTACCCGCGCTCAATGTATTCCAAATGTGGAAGTGACGTCAGCGGTCAATGACATCACTTCCGCATTTGGAATACCTTCAGTGTGGATAGCCTGCGCAGCCAGCCACTCTGCTGTCGCCGCGATCTGAGGTCTGTCGGGGACAGGCGGCGGGTGCAGAGGCGGCAACGGGAGGGGAGGCTCAGTGGCAAAGGTGCAGCTGAAACACCAGCAGTTTGCTGTTCTTCGCCCCCAGCGGCACCAGGGGGTGGAGAAAGACGCACAGCAAGACGGACCCATCTGGAGCCCGCAGCAGCCAGATAATGCATGCGGCCAGGCGGCAGGAGCGCCCCCTGGAGGCCGGCGCCCTGAGCGATCGCTCTGGTCGCTCAGGTCAAAGGCCGACCCTGCCAACCGTAAAGCCACACAATTCATCACCAAGAACCCGGATAGCAGCTATGCCCAGCCTTTCCGGTGGAAACCAGTCCAAGTTTCCGAACTTAAAATCTTTTTGGCCCTTATCCTTCACTTGGGACTAATGAAACAGAATGTATTGCGGTCGTATTGGTCTACGAACCCAGTACATCATGTTCCCCTTTTTTTTTTTTTTTTTTCAAACTCTCAGCAGCGATAATACGCCATATCCCAACCAGAACTTGGCTTCATCAGCACCTTCCCTTGTTGGGTAAATGGTTGCATCATGGTTTGCCGTATCTTTTATTTAGTAATCTTATTTGAATTAGAAAATTATTAGAAATATAGTAAAACAATACAATGTAATGACAGATTACTGTTCACTGAGACATCCCACCTACCACACCCCATACATACCTCATACATCCTCCATATACTCCCCCCCCCCAAAAAAAAAAATTCAGACACTTCTAGGTCCTCTCCTCCTCCTTACAAAAACAATGAGGTATACGGATGTCAGACAACACTCTTCTCCCAAATCCGTTTCATAACAACCCAACAAGTAGCATTAGACCTTTCAGTCACATCATCTTCTCCTATCCAAACTCTATTATTTAGAAATGCTATAATATCCTTTTTCCATTCTCCAAGGGAGAGCGGTTCCGGATTTTTCCATTTTTTAATAATAAGCTTCCTAGCTAAGCTTACTCCCAAATCTACCAATAGTTTTTGCTCAGGACCACCTTCTGCTTCTTTTGTATCTTTAATCCCAAAAATTGCCCAGTTTACATCTAATGTAACCCCAGGGATTAAGTATCCGGAACAAAATTCCTCCACCCCTTTCCAGAAGCCCTCCACTACAGGGCAGCTCCACATCATATGCAAGAAGGTACCTGAATCCCGTCCGCAGTTCCAGCAGGTTTCATCGACAGCTAAGCCGTATCTGAACATACGAGCTGGCGACAGGTACCATCTGGCTATTAATTTATATTGGGCAAGCTGAATATAGGTGTCCGATATACTCCAGATTTTTTTAAAAACTCTAGCCCATAATTCTCCATTCATTTTAATTCCTTCACATTTTTCCCAACTGTCACAGAATCGTGGGAGGACCTCGTGGAGGGTGGCATCCAGCACTTTATAAATGTTTGAGAGAGTCCTTGGTGGCCTTTGTTTTAATAGGAACCATCTTTCAAAATTGTTTACTTTGTTGCTAATAACACCCTCCTTTCTCTCCAAATTCTTCCAATAACTCTTTAGTTGTACAGCAACGAAAGAATTAATTTTATGGGAATCAATCATCATGTTCCCTTGTACCCTGCTGCCATGTCCAGGACACGATTTGAGTCCATCCTGCGCTCCCTGCACTTCAATGACGACAAAACCTGTCATAAAAAGGACCACCCTGCTTATGACCGGCTCCACAAAATTCGGCCCCTCATAGACCACCTGTCATCAACATTTGCAAATGCTTATACCCCTGAACAGAACATCTGCATAGACGAGTCCCTCTTATGCTTTATCGGGCGCCTTGGCATCAAACAGTACAACCCAAGCAAGCGTGCCCGGTATGGGGTGAAACTGTATAAGCTCTGTGAAAGGGCCACAGGCTATACATGTCGTTTTAGGGTCTATGAGGGAAAAGACTCAAAATTGGAGCCGGTCGGATGCCCTGACTACCTGGGGAGCAGTAGAAAGGTTGTGTGGGACTTGGTGTCACCCTTGTTCCAGAAGGGGTACCATCTTTATGTGGACAACTATTACACAAGTGTGGCCCTCTATCAGCACTTAAAGTTAGAAGGAATCCGATGCTGTGGCACTGCGCGGCCTAGTCGCCAGGGCTTCCAACCAACAGCTCGTTACCACCAGACTTGAACGGGGGCAGAGGGCCGCCTTGCGTACTGACGACCTGCTTGCTGTGAAATGGAGGGACAAGAGGGACGTTTACTTTCAGTCCACCGTTCACACAGACACGACAGTTCAAATTCAACGGGCAACTGAGGAATTGAAAAGCCCTACGTTGTCCACGAATATAATGTCAACATGGGAGGGGTGGACTTCAATGACCAGAGGTTAGCGCCCTATTTAATTTCCCGGAAAACAAGACACTGGTATAAGAAAGTGTCTTTTTATCTGATTCAATTGGCAGTTTACAACAGCTTTGTTCTCTACAGTAAGGCTGGGAGAACTGGATCTTTCCTTCAATTTTAGGAACAGATCGTTCTGGACCTCCTGTATCCAGGAGGTGCCAGCCCCCCCCCCCCCCCCCCCTCCCCCCCAAATGCAACTAGCCGACTGCATGGAAGGCATTACACCTATTAGCTTCCGAGTACCCCAGGTCAACGCATCCGAAGAAAACGTTGTCGTGTCTGCAGCAGTGCTAGAAGAAGGACTGACACCAGTTTTTATTGTCCCAAATGTCCTGACCAGCCTGGCCTATGCCTAGGGTAGTGTTTTGAGAGGTACCACGAGCAGGTACACTATTAGAACCTAGGGAACTCCAGACACAGGAGTAGGCACACACTCAGTGGTATTTCACACATTGTCCCAAGGGGAGGAGAGGTAAGCTTGAAAACCAAACAAACAGGTAAGCATAAAAGTCGGAAGAAGGATCGGTTTCCATGCTTGATATTGCTGATCTGTGCTCGGTTGGCGATATAAGACAACATGTTTGAATTTCCCTTGAGTGTGGACACCCCCGGTTTATATGTGATTTACTTTGGGCCTATGATGATACTTTAATGCCACACAGAGTCATCTATATTGACAGGCATATTGCTGTATACTACAGGCATAATGCTGTATACTAAAGTTCTGAGGCCCAGTCACATAAGTTGGTGGCTCCCGGTGAGTGCAGGGTGTGTGTCTCTCCTGAGGTTATCACTGCCATTGATGTGGAGGAAGATCTGCCATTGATGTGGAGCAAGGTATGTTTGCCGTTCATTTTTCCTTTCAGCCCAGAGTGCATTACTCCTAATACTGACCATACATGTAATGATTGCAGAGACCCTAAAATGCCAGGACAGACTCCACAAATGACCCCATTTTGGAAAGAGGACACCCTAAAGTATTCTGTGAAGTGCATGGTGAGTTCATAGAAGATTTTAGTTTTTGTCACAAGTTAGCAGATTTTTTTATTTTTTTTTACATAGTGTCATTTTCCGGTAACTTGTGACAAAAAATACAATTTTCAATGACCTCACCATTCCCCTCATGGAATACCTTGTTGTGTATTCTTTCCAAAATTGGGTCATTTGTGGGGTTTGTTAACTGTCCTGGCAAGTGGGGGGGTTGCTAAATTTTGAGCACCCCTGTAAAGCCTAAAGGTACTCATTGGACTCTGGGTCCCTTAGCGCAGTTAGGGTGCAAAAAAGTGCCACACATGTGGTATCGCCGCACTCAGGAGAAGTGGTATAATGCATTTTAGGGGCCCTAAACCGTGAGGAGTAGTCCTCAAGTGGTTAAGCCCTGCTTTGCAGCCGTTTGGAAATGTCTGACCGCCGAATTTAACGTTTAATAGCAAAGCCCCCTTAAAAGCTAGACATTTTTCAAAGAGACCTTATAGCTAAGCCCCCTTAAAAGCTAGAAACAAAAAGACCTTATACTTTTTTGAGAAAATCGAGTTTAAAGTTTCAAAGGAAAAAAAGTTACATTTAATTGCGTAAATGGCAGCAGTGGTGCTCAGCAGAGCTCGAATATTCGAGTAGCTCGAATATTCGAGCTCTTTTCCAGCTATTCGAGCTCGGTATTCGAGCTCCGAATAGCTGTAGCTATTCGAATGGGCTATTCGAGTAAACGCGAATAGCCCATTCACTATTCGAGCTATTCGAGCAAACGGCGCTATTCGAGCTCGAATACCGAGCTCGAATAGCGTCATAGCCCAGATTGATGTCCTTAGAGCCAATCAGAGGGCTCCCAGGCCCTCTGACGGCAGCCAATCACAGAGGGGGACCCTGGCCAGCCCCTACCCTATAAATAGCGGCCGCCATGTTCCGTTTCTCTGTCCTTGCCTGAGACTTGCATAGAGAGAGAGTTGCTCCTTTGTGCTTTGGCTTAGCAAGAGCTCTATTGTGGTCATTTACCTAGCGTTTTTGCTCACATACACCTCCTATACACACCTATATTGTTGTTAGTTAGATAGACATTGTATTTTAGTTAGTAGCTTTTGTGTTACATAGAGAGAGACTCAGACAGCTGCTGCAGGCTTACAGCTTTAGGCCTCAGGGCCTTGCCTGTGTGGGCAGCTGTCCTCCTGTCCTCTGTTAGTTTATTTCTCATTAGTATTTAGACAGTATTAGACAGTATTAGATAGTATTAGACAGTATTTCTGCTGTCCTTTACTACTTAGTGATTGTATTTTGTATTGTAGTTATATACTGTAACTGTACTAGGACACTCACTGACTGTCACTGTTCATAGGCTAGCTCCTGCGTGTGCTTGCACTCACTGTCTGTGTACACACACTCTATTTCCTTCTGAATAGTTATATACTGTAACTGTACTAGGACACTCACTGACTGTCACTGTTCATAGGCTAGCTCCTGCGTGTGCTTGCACTCACTGTCTGTGTACACACACTCTATTTCCTTCTGAATAGTTATATACTGTAACTGTACTAGGACACTCACTGTCACTGTTCATAGGCTACTAGCTCCTGCGTGTGCTTGCACTCACTGTCTGTGTACACACACTCTATTTCCTTCTGAATAGTTATATACTGTAACTGTACTAGGACACTCACTGACTGTCACTGTTCATAGGCTAGCTCCTGCGTGTGCTTGCACTCACTGTCTGTGTACACACACTCTATTTCCTTCTGAATAGTTATATACTGTAACTGTACTAGGACACTCACTGTCACTGTTCATAGGCTACTAGCTCCTGCGTGTGTGTGTGCACTCACTGTCTGTGTACTGTACACACACTCTATTTCCTTCTGAATAGTTATATACTGTAACTGTACTAGGACACTCACTGACTGTCACTGTTCATAGGCTAGCTCCTGCGTGTGCTTGCACTCACTGTCTGTGTACACACACTCTATTTCCTTCTGAATAGTTATATACTGTAACTGTAATAGGACACTCACTGTCACTGTTCATAGGCTACTAGCTCCTGCGTGTGTGTGTGTGCACTCACTGTCTGTGTACTGTACACACACTCTATTTCCTTCTGAATAGTTATATACTGTAACTGTACTAGGACACTCACTGACTGTCACTGTTCATAGGCTAGCTCCTGCGTGTGCTTGCACTCACTGTCTGTGTACACACACTCTATTTCCTTCTGAATAGTTATATACTGTAACTGTACTAGGACACTCACTGTCACTGTTCATAGGCTACTAGCTCCTGCGTGTGTGTGTGTGCACTCACTGTCTGTGTACTGTACACACACTCTATTTCCTTCTGATTACTGATTGATTATTGTAAATTCTACTTCCTGACAGTTACTACTTACTTACTGTAGTAGGGACACTCACTCAGTCACTATTCATAGGCTAGCTCCTGCACGTGTGTGCGCGTGCGTGCACTCACTGTCTGTAGTGTACACACACTCTATTTCCTTGTGATTACTACTGATTATTGTAACTTCTAGTTGTACTTCCTGACTGTTACTACTTACTTACTGTACTAGGGACACTCACTCACTCTCTGTTCATAGGCCAGCTCCTGCGCGTGTTTGCGCGTGCGTGCACTCACTGTCTGTAGTGTACACACACTCTATTTCCTTGTGATTACTACTGATTATTGTAACTGCTAGTTGTACTTCCTGACTGTTACTTCTTACTTACTGTACTAGGGAGTCGGGACACTCACTCAGTCACCTCACCCACCAACTCACTCCATTAAAGTACCCCACTTTTCACCCGCCCTTTTCAAAAACGTTTGTGTTTACGCCCAAAACATCGAAGATGTCTGGAAGTGGCAGCCAGCGCGGTTTGGGCAAGGGGAAGGGCAGCAAGGGAATCAGGAGGAGAGGGAGCAGCATTGTGGCAAGCCGCGGGCGCGGCCGCGCCACCATGCACAGTTCCGCAGCAGCAGCAGCAGCGTCAGTGGCTAACATTCCTCCCATAGCCACTGGCCGTGGACGCCTTGGGCGCCGCCCAGCAGGAGCATCTGCAACTCACGCTGCAGAGACACAGCAGCAGCAGCAGCGTGTAGCACCTGCTCCGATTTTCCTCCAGCCGGGTCGGAAACGTCCCATTGAGGAAAAGGATGCAGACACTGTGGTGCAACTGATGACGGAGGATGAGCAGCCCGCCATCAGCTCTGCATCCGAGGCCTCCACCCTCACCACCACCACCACCACCCCTGTGTCGCAGCAGCCGCCCAGCAGGGCCTGGGGAGGAGGCCAGTTCACCGTCAGTCGCCGACCTGTCACTCAGCACTCTTTTGAGCCCAGGCATGATGCGTCAATTGTCTGCTGTTGTTGGCGATTTGGAGGAGGAGATGCTGATGGGCACTTTGGGGGGTGAGGGATTGGACAGCAAGACTGTGGCGACAGTCAAGCAGCCCATCCATGCATCAGGAGAGGAGTTTGGGGGGTCATCATCCCAGCAGGACATGTTTCAGGAGGGGGAGGCTGATGATGACACGGTGACAGACAGAGACTGGGTGCCACCACCTCCAGGGGATGTCGTCCTCAGCAGCTCTGAGGAGGAGGAGGAGGATGCGCTTGTGGGCCTTGCAAGGAGGCGCATCATTGCAAGCATTGGCAGCAGTAGGCAGGTCCCACAGCCTGCTGGTGTCTCAGGCTCAGCAGAAGCAGCAGCAGCATCTGCCAGTACCACCACCAGCCGCACCCAAGCCCCCCCCAACCACCACAGGGAGACAGGCAGCAGCGGTTCCATGCCGTAGGTAGTCGTTTTTGTCACCAATCTGGCGTTTTTTCACCATGCCCACAGTGTACAGCAAGTACGCCACTTGCAACCACTGTCAGCGGAAGTTGAGCAGAGGTGCAGACCCCTTAAAGTTCAGCACCAGCTCGCTCATCAACCACCTTGCTGCGAAACATTTCCACCAGCATGAGGAGTTCCAGAGGCTGAAGGCATCTGGTGCTGGCAGTGGCACCACACCCATCACTGCACAGCCTTCAGCAGCAGCAGCAACAGCAGCCACCCGCCCTCCTGCTCCTCCAGCAGCACCAGCAGGAGTGCGGAAACGCACTGCTCCTCCCCCCTCTGCAACTCTTGCCGCCGGCACTGAGGCCTGTTCTGGCAGCCAGTCCTCAGTGGCCTCCTCTGCTGTGTCTGCTGATTCCCGTGCCAGCAAAAGGCCACGCCAGAGCCTTTTGAGCGAGTCCTTCCAGGGGGTGGTTAGGGCTCTGCCTCCCAGCAGCCGTCGCGTGCGGCAGCTGAACGGCTTGCTGGCACGGGCCATGTGCTCCCAACTCCTGCCGTACACGCTTGTGCAGGAGGGGAGCGACATGCGTGCGCTGCTTGCTTGCGCAGCCCCAGACTGGCAGCTCCCCAGCAGACACTTCTTCGCCCGCAAGGCCATTCCTGCACTGCACCGCTTTGTGATGGCCAATGTGGAGCGAGGGCTGGAGCACGCGGTTGGTGAAAGGGTCCACGTCACCATGGACTCCTGGAGCAGCCGCTTCGGGACAGGCCGCTACCTGTCTTTCACTGTCCACTGGGTCAGCTTGGTGGAAGGGGGTGAGGATGGGAGAGCAGCAGCGGGCACAGCAGCAGCAACACAGTGGGTGGTGCCCCCCTGCAGGGTCAGGGGAACTGCAGCAGGTTCCTCCGATCCTCTGCCATCCTCCGGCACACCTGGCCAAACCTACCGCCTCAGCAGCACTGCCAAGCGCTGCTGCACTTGGTCAGCCTTGGGAAGACCAAGCTGACGGCAACCCATGTGTTGGCCAAACTCCAGGAGCAGGAGAGGATTTGGCTGACCCCCAGAGGCCTCAGAGTCGGAGAGGTGGTGGCCGACAATGGGGCCAATCTGGTTGCCGCAATAGACAGGGGAAACCTGACCCACATCCCCTGTCTTGCCCACGTGCTGAACCTGGTGGTGCAAAAGTTCTTGCGCACCTACCAGGGGATGGGCAAACTGCTGGAAACGGCAAGGAACGTTGTGCGTCACTTCCGGCGCTCGGCTGCAGCCTGTGCGAGCCTGGAAGACGTGCAAAAGGAGCTGGAGCTGCCACGCCATCGGCTGATCCTTGACATTCCGACTCGCTGGAACTCCACCCTGGCGATGTTGGAGCGTCTGGTTGAACAGAAGCACGCTGTCAACCAGTACCTTGCCCTGGCCACTGTTTCCGCCGCTCGGAGAAGGGACAAGACCAGCAACATCCCGTCCATCGTCCCCGATGATGACTGGAGGCACATGCAGCAGGTGTGCTTAGTGCTGGCTCCCTTTCTGCAGGCCACTAACATGGTGAGCAGGGACCATGCTATGGTCTGCGAGTGGGTGCCCCTGGTTTGTCTGCTGAACAGGGCCCTCGATGCTTTGCTGGAACAGGGAGCGGCAGCCTTGGACCAGCAGGAGCGGCAAGCAGCTGCACAGTCCACCTCTGAGGGGGAGGAGGAGGAGGACTTGGTGGAGGTCCCTGACCTTGCTGCTGATGAGGGGGATCAGCACAGCGCAGCTGAGTTGGTGCGGGGGTGGAGAGAGGATGAGGCGGCAGAGGAGGAGGATGAGGAGGACAGCACTGCCATCGATGTGCCAACACACGTGGCCCACCTCTTCCCAATGGCAGCGCACATGCTGGCGTGCCTGCGCAAGGACCCCAGGGTGATCCAGATGAAGCAGAGGGAGGACATCTGGATCAGCATGATGTTGGACCCACGCCTCAAGGGGAAGTTGAGCCAGTTCCTGCCGCCTGCAGGAGGAGACCCAGCGCAACAAATAAGGAGCTTGCAGCAGGCCCTTGTTGAGCGCTTGGAGGAAGCCTTCCCCCAGCCTTCCACCCCCACTGTCCAGCAGCCAGCACAGAGGCAGCAGCAGGTGCCTGCATCCAGCAGCAAGCGCCCCACAGACCTGCTGTCTCTCAGCCACGAGCTCTACAGGACTGTAGAGGCTCCGGCAGCAGTGACTAGAGAGGAGGTGCATGATGCAGCAGCATCCTCCTCCGGTCACAGCCAGCACCTGACCCGCATGGTGGCTGACTACATGGGGTCCTACAGCGGGCTTGACAGCGATGCCCCTGTTGATCCCATGGAGTTTTGGGTCAAGCGCCTGGAGATCTGGAGCGAGCTGGCGCAGTACGCCCTAGGTGTGCTTGTCCTGCCCCCCTTCCAGCGTGCTGTCCGAGCGCTGCTTCAGTGCAGCTGGTGGCGTGGTCACCGAGAAACGCTCACGTCTGTCTCACAAGTCTGTGGACAGACTGACGTTTCTCAAGATGAACCAGGCGTGGGTGGAAGGCGAGTTCCTTGCCCCTGTTGTCGGCGAGAGGGGGACATGAACTGGCTAAGAACCATCGTTAATGTGCCTTACCACCTCCTGGCTCCTGCTCACTAAGCCAGCCTGGTTCAGTTTGACTATTACGTCGCCTGCAGCCACACATTTTACACCTACAGTGGGCTGCTGTGTACTGCCCTTCTGCTGTCTGTCTGTGTTTCCCACTGCCAGGGTACACAGAATTACATTCTGCTGCCACTCTGCCACCAGCTATTACGTCAAACAATAGCTATATATCTGTGTAATTGGTTGTACAAACAAAACCAACAAACCATTAAAAAAAAAAAAAAGGTTTAATTTTTCTGAGGTGCCCGGGTTGAAAACTGTGTTGTCCCAGTTGTGTATTGGACATGATGTGGGCTGCACGACCGCTGTCTGGGACCTCCTGTTGTGTTTATTTACAGCCCTGGTATCACCGCTAGGTACCAGGGCTATTATGTCACGCTGCCTGCCTGCTGCCACACTCACACTACTCCTCCATTCCTCCTGCTGCTGCTGCTGTCGGTCTGTGTTTCCCACTGCCAGGGTACACAGAATTACATTCTGCTGCCACTCTGCCACCAGCTATTACGTCAAACAATAGCTATATATCTGTGTAATTGGTTGTACAAACAAAACCAAAAAACCATTAAAAAAAAAAAAAGGTTTAATTTTTCTGAGGTACCCGGGTTGAAAACTGTGTTGTCCCAGTTGTGTATTGGACACGATGTGGGCTGCACGACTGCTGTCTGGGACCTCCTGTTGTGTTTATTTACAGCCCTGGTATCACCGCTAGGTACCAGGGCTATTATGTCACGCTGCCTGCCTCATTGACTGCCTGCTGCCACACACTCATCCTCCTGTTGCTGAATTTACCTCCTGCTGTCTGTGTGTTTCCACTGCCAGGGAGCACATACAATGGCGCTTCCAACATGCGTGTGCCACCAGCTATTTGTTACACTCAAAAATAGATGCATTTCTGTAAAAAAAAATTTGAAAAGAGAAATAAGTGAAGAAGAAGACGATATAGAAGAAGATGAAGAAGATGAAGAAGAAGAAGAAGATGAAGAAGAAGAAGAAGAAGGAGAAGAAGAAGAAGATGAAGAAGAAGAAAATGAGGAAGAAGATGAAGAAGAAGAAGATGAAGAAGAAGAAGAAGAAGATGAAGAAGATGAAGAAGATGAAGAAGATGATGATGAAGAAGATGAAGAAGATGATGATGAAGAAGATGATGAAGAAGAAGATGAAGAAGAAGATGAAGAAGAAGAAGAAGATGAAGAAGATATAGAAGAAGAAGAAGATAAAGAAGAAGAAGAAGAAGAAGTATATACAGTACTGAACAAAATTCTGGACACAACTTCTCTTTTCACCTTTTTTTTTTTAAAGGAACATCCCCACATAATCACTTGCTGTTGTTACTTGGAAAAAAAGATGTTTCTTGCATCATTCACCCTCAAAACAAGTGTTGGAAGCTATTTAAGGCCAATTCGAACAGTCAGCTCGAATAATGAGCTCGAATACCGACTCGAATAGTGAGCTCGAAGTCCGAGGTCGAATCGAATAGTAAAAATTACTATTCGAATTCAACCAAACTCGAATTTTAAAAAGGGGTATTTGAGCACCACTGAATGGCAGTTCTTAGGGAAACAATTCCTGCCGACTTTAGCAGTAGCAAAGGCCACTTATATCCTAGCAACACCAAATTTGCAGGATATGTTAAAAAGATAGTGGGAAACGATATTAAAAAAAAATCATATTTTTTTGTGCTGATAGTGGGAAATTTCCCCCAAAAAATGATATGGGGTCCACCCTCCCGAGCCTCTTTAATCCCTCGTCACCCATGCAGGCTGGGATAGCCAGAATGCGGAGCCCCGGTCGACTGGGGCTTCGCACCCTGAGCTATACCAGCCCGCATGGTCCATGGTATGGGGGGAAGGGGCGGCCAAGCCTTCCCCCACCCCCCACCCCCCAGAGCCCTTGTCCAATCCATGGACAAGGGGCTCTTCCCCACCTCCAGTGCCCCAGGAGGAGGTGGGGGTGACGACTCACTGGGGGTGTTCATGGTGGCATCTGGGAGTCCCCTTTAACCACTTAAGGACTGCAGTCATAAAACCCCTTAAAGGGAAGGTTCAGGGTGAGTGAAAAAAATAAAAATAAAAATCCACTTACCTGGGGCTTCCTCCAGCCCGTGGCAGGCAGGATGTGCCCTCGGCGCCGCTCGGCAGGCTCCCGGTGGTCTCCGGCGGCCGACCCCACCTGGTCAGGCCGGCTGCCAGGTCGGGCTTCTTCTGCGCTCCATTCTGCGTTTCACGCGGGCACGCTGCCGTCATCGGACGTCCTCCGGGCTGTACTGCGCAGGCTCAGAACTACTGAGCCTGCGCAGTAAAGCCCGGAGGACGTCCGATCACGTCAGCGCGCCCGAATGAAACGCAGAATGGAGCGCAGAAGAAGCCCGACCTGGCAGCCGGCCTGGCCAGGTCCGGTCGGCCACCGGGAGCCTGTGGAGCTGCGCCGAGGGCACATCCTGCCTGCCACGGGCAGGAGGAAGCCCCAGGTAAGTGGATTTTTATTTTTTTTTCACTCACCCTGAACCTTCCCTTTAAAGAGAGTCTGAAGCGAGAATAAAACTTGCTTCAGCTCTTATATTCAGCAGGGGCATGTGTGCCCCTGCTAAAACGCCGCTATCCCGCGGCTGAACGGGGGTCCCTTACCTCCCAAATCCCCTCCGTGGTGCCCGGGGATCTCTTCCTGGTAAGGGAGGGGTAATGGCCGCAGCCCTGCCCTCACACGCGTCTGTCAGCGTGTATCTCCGCCTCTCCCCTGCCCCTCTCAGTCTTCCTTCACTGATAGGGGCGGGGGAGAGGCGGCGATGCGCCGCTGATAGATGCGCTGTGAGGCAGGGCTGCAGCTGTTAGCCCTGCCTCCAGCAGCAGCAAAATCTACGACCAAGTTGGTCGTAGATTTTGCAAGGGGGGATTTGGGGGGTAAGGGACCCCCGTTCAGCCGCGGGATGGCGGCGTTTTAGCAGGGGCACACATGCCCCTACTATATATAAGCTCTGAAGCGAGATTTATTCTCGCTTCAGAGTCTCTTTAAGGACCAGACACTTTTTTTCCATTCAGACCACTGCAGCTTTAACGGTTTATTGCTCGGTCATACAACCAACTATCTAAATGAATTTTACCTCCTTTTCTTGTCACTAATACAGTTTTCTTTTGATGCTATTTGATTGCTGCTGGGATTTTTAGTTTTTATTATATTCATCAAAAAAGACATGAATTTTGTCAAAAAAAATATTTTTTTAACTTTCTGCGCTGACATTTTTCAAATAAAGTAAAATTTCTATATACATTTGTGTCCAAATTTATTGTGCTACATGTCTTTGATAAAAAAAAATCCAATAAGTGTATATTTATTGGTTTGGGTAAAAGTTATAGCGTTTACAAACTATGGTGCAAAATGTGAATTTTCCCATTTTGAAGCATCTCTGACTTTTCTGAGCACCTGTCAGGGTTCATGAGGTGCTAGAATTCCAGGATAGTATAAATACCCCCCAAATGACCCCATTTTGGAAAGAAGACATCCCAAAGTATTCACTAAAAGGCATGGTGAGTTCATAGAAGATTTTATTTTTGTCACAAGTTAGTTACACTTTGTGACAAAAAAAATAAATAAAAAAAAGTTTCCATTTCTGCTAACTTGTGACAAAAAAAATGAAATCAGCCACGGACTCACCATACCCCTCTCTGAATACTTTGGGATGTCTACTTTCTAAAATGGGGTCATTTGTGGGGTGTGTTTACTGTACTGGCATTTTGGGGGAGTGCTAAATTGTAAGCACCCCTGTAAAGCCTAAAGATGCTCATAGGAGTTTGGGCCCCTTAGTGCACCTAGGCTGCAAAAAAATGTCACACATGTGGTATTGCAGTACTCAGGAGAAATAGTATAATCTGTTTTGGGGTGTATTTTTACACATACCCATACTGGGTGGGAGAAGTATCTCTGTAAATGAGATTTTTTTTACACACAATTGTCCATTTACAGAGATATGTATCCCACCCAGCATGGGTATGTGTAAAAATCCACCCCAAAACACATTATACTACTTCTCCTGAGTACGGCGATACCACATGTGTGACACTTTTTTGCAGTCTAGGTGCGTTAAGGGGCCCAACGTCCTATGAGTACCTTTAGGATTTCACAGGTCATTTTGAGGCATTTGGTTTCTAGACTACTCCTCACGGTTTAGGGCCCCTAAAATGCCAGGGCAGTATAGGAACCCCACAAGTGACCCCATTTTAGAAAGGAGACACCCCAAGGTATTCCGTTAGTAGTATGGTGAGTTCATAGAAGATTTTTTTTTTTTAATCAGTGTACTTGGGTGCAGACAGGCAGGCTGCAGCCTGCCCTGGTGGTCCCTAAATCACTGGGACCACCAGGGAAGGAGGCAGCCTGTATAATACGCTTTGTATACATTACAAAGCGTATTATACGCTTGTATTGTGGCAGATCAGGGGTTAACAACCCGCCGGCGCTTCTAAACAGCCGGCGGGTTGACGCAAGTTAGCGGAAATTGATTTTTATTGGTTTTTTTCACAAAGTGTCATTTTCCACTAACTTGTGACAAAAAATAAAAACTTCTATGAACTCACCATACACCTAATGGAATACCTTGGGGTGTCTTCTTTCTAAAATGGGGTCACTTGTGGGGTTCCTATACTGCCCTGGCATTTTAGGGGCCCTAAATCGTGAGGAGTAGTCTAGAAACCAAATGTCTCAAAATGACCTATGAAGTCCTAAAGGTACTCATAGGACGTTGGGCCCCTTAACGCACCTAGACTGCACAAAAGTGTCACACGTGGTATCGCCGTACTCAGGAGAAATAGTATAATGTATTTTGGAGTGCATTTTTACACATACCCATGCTGGGTGGGAGAATTATCTCTGTAAATGACAATTTTGATTTTTTTACACACAATTGTCCATTTACAGAGATATTTCTCCCACCCAGCATGGGTATGTGTAAAAATACACCTCAAAACACATTATACTACTTCTCCTGAGTACGGCGATACCACATGTGTGATGCTTTTTTGCAGCCTAGGTGCGCTAAGGGGCCCAACGTCCTATTCACAGTTCATTTTGAGACATTTGGTTTCCAGACTACTCCTCATGGTTTAGGGCCCCTAAAATGCCAGGGCAGTATAGGAACCCCACAAGTGACCCCATTTTAGAAAGAAGACACCCCAAGGTATTCTGTTAGGTGTATGGTGAGTTCATAGAAGATTTTATTTTTTGTCACAAGTTAGTGGAAAATGACACTTTGTGAAAAAAACCCAATAAAAATCAATTTCCGCTAACTTGCGTCAACCTGCCGGCTGTTTAGAAGCGCCAGCGGGTTGTTAAAAAAACAAATAAAAATCAATTTCCACTAACTTTTGACAAAAAATAAAATCTTCTATGAACTCATACACCTAACGGAATGCCTTGGGGTGTCTTCTTTATAAAATGGGGTCACTTGTGGGGTTCCTATACTGTCCTGGCATTTTAGGGGCCCAAAACCGTGAGGAGTAGTCTGGAAACCAAATGCCCCCAAATGACTGTTCAGGGGTATAAGCATCTGCAAATTTTGATGACGGGTGGTCTATGAGAGGCCAAATTTTGTGGAACCGGTCATAAGCAGGGTGGCCTTTTAGATGACAGGTTGTATTGGCACTGAAGTGCAGGAAGCGCAGGATGTTCTCAAATTGTGACCTGGACATGTCAGCAGAGAACATGGGCATGTGATGTATTGGGTGCGTAGACCAATAAGACCGCAATACATTCTTTTTGACTAGACCCATGTTAAGGAGAAGGCCCCAAAAAATATTACGTTCGGAAACTTGGAGTGGCTTCCACCAAAAAGGCTGGGCATAGTAGCTTCTTGGATTGGCGGTTGTGTATTGTGTGGCATAACGGTTGGTCTCAGCAACAATTAAGTCGTACCAGCAGTGATCAGGAAAAAAAAATTCTGTCACTTCGGTGTTGCGGGTGAGGGTTTGACCGGGTGATCAGAAGCCCTCAGGGGGCAGATTAGTGCCTGATCTGATGGATAGGAGTGCTAGTGGGTGACTGGTGGTGACAGGGTGTGGGCGGGTGATTGGGTGCCCGCAAGGGGCAGATGAGGGTCTGACCTGATGGGTATAATGGGTAACAGTGACAGGGGGTGATTGATGGGTGATTGATGGGTGATTAGAGGGGAGAACAGATGTAAATAATGCACTGGAGAGGTGTTCAGGCAGGGTCTGAGGGTGATCTGAGGGTGTGGACGGGTGTTTGGGTGCCTGCAGGGGGCAGATAAGGGTCTGATCTGATGGGTAGCAGTGACAGGGGGTGACGGGGTGATTGATAGGTAATCAGGGTGTGATTAGAGGGGAGAATAGATGCAAGAAATGCACTGGCGAGGTGATCAGGGCTGGGGTCTGAGGGCGTTCTGAGGGTGTGGGCAGATGATGGTCTGATCTGATGGGTAGCAGTGACAGGTGGTGACAGGGGGTGACGGGGTGATTGATAGGTGATCAGTAGGTGATTACAGCGGAGAATATGTGCAAGCAATGCACTGGCAAATTGATAAGGGGGGGTCTGAGGGCAATCTGAGGGTGTGGGCGGGTGATTGGGTGTCCACAAGGGGCAGTTTAGGGTCTGATATGATGGGTAGCAGTGACAGGTGGTGATGGGGTGATTGATGGGTGATTAGTGGGTGATTAGAGGGGAGAACAGATGTAAACAATGCACTTCGGAGGCAATCTGAGGGCGGTCTGCAGGCGATCTGAGGGTGTGAGCGGGTGTTTGGGTGCCCGCAGGGGCAGTTTAGGGTCTGATATGATGGGTAGCAGTGACAGGTGGTGACAGGGGGTGACGGGCAGGGACGGATTTCTGGCAAGGCCACATAGGCCATGGCCTAGGGCACCAAAAGTTTAGGGGCGGCTCAGTGAGGGGCAGGAAAGCTGTTCTATGCAGTCATCCCTATCTACAAGAACAGCTTTAACCTTTGAACTCTCTGTCCTGTACTTGTGCCGTCCCTGCAAGACCTGTAAGCTCTATCCTGCAGATGTACATCAGTCTAACACTGATGTGACACAATGGGTCCATCATTAATGAGATGGCAAGCATAACATAAAATTTCAAAACATAACTTCTAATCTATACACGTATTACTAAAATAGCTATTGTCTGTGACACCAATGATGGAAAGTAAGGCGAATTCTCATTGGGGCACACAGAGATAACAACCATACAGATGGTATAGTTGGCCTTGGGCGGTAAAAAGTACAAATCCGGCCCTGGTGACGGGGTATTTGATAGGTGATCAGGGTGTGATTAGAGGGGAGAATAGATGCAAGAAATGCACTGTGCCCGCAAAGGTCAGATTAGGGTCTGATATGATGGGTAGCAGTGACAGGTGGTGGCGGGGTGATTGATGGGTGATTAGTGGGTGATTAGAGGGGAGAACAGATGTAAACAATGCACTTCGGAGGCGATCTGAGGGCGGTCTTCGGGCGATCTGAGGGTGTGGGCGGGTATTTGGGTGCCCACAGGGGGTAGTTTAGGGTCTGATCTGATGGGTGCAGTGACAGGTGGTGACAGGGGGTGACGGGGTATTTGATAGGTGATCAGGGTGTGATTAGAGGGGAGAATAAATAACATACAGAGGGGCTGCAGCACACAACAGGAAAAACAGTGACAGGGGCTCTTGGTTACGCTTTAACGAGCTTAAGCTCACCAACTGCGCCAAAGTGTCCCCGATCTGGTGAGTCCTACTCTAACCATACAATGCTAGTTTTTATCAGCAGTCTAGTGGGAACTAATCCAAAAATCCAAGAATCAACTAAATAGGAGAAAAGGAAATTAAAAACACCTCACCTTCCACTAGCTACCAAACGAACTCTCTGGACATGTGCAATGCACTCATTTATATGCTTAACTGTGCTAGAGGTGGGCGTGGTTATGCAGGCTCACAAGGGGGAAATTATAATCGATTATCAAGGGGTGAGCAGCACAAACCAACTTTTAATGCAATTTTTTTTGCAAAGTATGCACGCAGCAGTGGAGACCCCAATCCCCACAAGAAATATATATAACATACAGAGGGGCTGCAGCACACAACAGGAAAAACAGTGACAGGGGCTCTTGTTTACACTTTAACGCGCTTAAGCTCACCAACTGCGCCAAAGTGTCCCCGATCTGGTGAGTCCTACTCTAACCATACAATGCTAGTTTTTATCAGCAGTCTAGTGGGAACTAATCCAAAAACCCAAGATTCAACTAAATAGGAGAAAAGGAAATTAAAAACACCTCACCTTCCACTAGCTACCAAACGAACTCTCTGGACATGTGCAATGCACTCATTTGTATGCTTAACTGTGCTAGAGGTGGGCGTGGTTATGCAGGCTCACAAGGGGAAAATTATAATCAATTATCAAGGGGTGAGCAGCACAAACCAAACTGCGCCAAAGTGTCCCCGATCTGGTGAGTCCTACTCTAACCATACAATGCTAGTTTTTTATCAGCAGTCTAGTGGGAACTAATCCAAAAACCCAAGTGTGCAATGCAATGTTATATATATATGGGCAGGGGGGTCTGAGGGGTGCTGTGGGTGATCAGGGGGCAGGGGGGGCCAGATCAGTATGCTTGGGTGCAGACAGGGAGGGCTGCAGCATGCCCTGGTGGCCCCTCGATCACTGGGACCACCAGGGCAGGAGGCAGCCTGTATAATACGCTTTGTATACATTACAAAGCGTATTATACGCCTGTATTGCAGCAGATCGGGGGTTAACAACCCGCCGGAGCTTCTAAACAGCCGGCGGGTTGACGCAAGTTAGCAGAAATTGATTTTTATTGGTTTTTTTTTCACAAAGTGTCATTTTCCACTAACTTGTGCCAAAAAATAAAAACATCTATGAACTCACCATACACCTAACGGAATACCTTGGGGTGTCTTCTTTCTAAAATGGGGTCACTTGTGGGGTTCCTATACTGCCCTGGCATTTTAGGGGCCTTAAACCGTGAGGAGTAGTCTGGAAACCAAATGCCTCAAAATGACCTGTGAAATCCTAAAGTTACTCATAGGACGTTGGAACCCTTGGCGCACCTAGGCTGCAAAAAAGTGTCACACATGTGGTATCGCCGTACTCAGGAGAAATAGTATAATGTGTTTTGGGGTGTATTTTTACACATACCCATGCTGGGTGGGAGAATTATCTCTGTAAATGACAATTTTTTGATTTTTTTTACACACAATTGCCCATTTATAGAGATATTTCTCCCACCCAGCATGGGTATGTGTAAAAATACACCTCAAAACACATTATACTACTTCTCCTGAGTACGGCGATACCACATGTGTGATGCTTTTTTGCAGCCTAGGTGCGCTAAGGGGCACAAAGTCCTATTCACCGTTCATTTTGAGGCATTTGGTTTCTAGACTACTGCTCACGGTTTAGGGCCCCTAAAATGCCAGGGCAGTATAGGAACCCCACAAGTGACCCCATTTTAGAAAGAAGACACCCCAAGGTATTCCGGTTGGTGTATGGTGAGTTCATAGAAGATTTTATTTTTTGTCACAAGATAGTGGAAAATGACACTTTGTGAAAAAAACTAATAAAAATCAATTTCCGCTAACTTTTGACAAAAAATAAAATCTTCTATGAACTCATTATACACCTAACAGAATACCTTGGGGTGTCTTCTTTCTAAAATGGGGTCACTTGTGGGGTTCCTATACTGTCCTGGCATTTTAGGGGCCCAAAACCGTAAGTAGTCTGGAAACCAAATGCCCCAAAATGACTGTTCAGGGGTATAAGCATCTGCAAATTTTGATGACAGGTGGTCTATGAGGGGCCAAATTTTGTGGAGCCGGTCATAAGCAGGGTGGCCTCTTAGATGACAGGTTGTATTGGCACTGAAGTGCAGGAAGCGCAGGATGTTCTCAAATTGTGACCTGGACATGTCAGCAGAGAACATGGGCATGTATTGGGTACGTAGACCAATAAGACCGCAATACATTCTTTTTGACTAGACCCATGTTAAGGAGAAGGCCCCAAAAAATATTACGTTCAGAAACTTGGAGTGGCTTCCACCGAAAAGGCTGGGCATAGTAGCTTCTTGGATTGGCGGTTGCGTATTGTGTGGCATAACGGTTGGTCTCAGCCACAATTAAGTCGTACTAGCAGTGATCAGGATAAAACAATTCTGTCACTGCGGTGGGGCGGGTGAGGGTTTGACCGGATGATCAGAAGCCCACAGGGGGCAGATTAGGGCCTGATCTGATGGATAGGGGGTGCTAGGGGGTGACTGGTGGTGACAGGAGGTGATTGATGGGTGTCTTGGGGGTGATTAGAGGGGAGAATAGATGCAATCAATGCACTGGGGAGGTGATCAGAAGAGGGTCTGAGGGGGATCTGAGGGTTTGGCCGGGTGATCAGGAGCCCACACGGGGCAAATTAGGGTCTGATCTGATGGGTAGGTGTGCTAGGGGGTGACAGGAGGTAATTGATGGGGGTCTCAGGGTGTGAATAGAGGGGCGAATAGATGCAAGCAATGCACTGGGGAGGAGATCGGGGGAGTGTGAGGGCAAGCTGAGGGTGTGGGCGGGTCATTGGGTACCCACAAGGGGCAGATGAGGGTCTGATCTGATGGGTATGATGGGTAGCAGTGACAGGTGGTGGCAGGGGGTGATTGATGGTAGTGTTGGGCGAACAGTGTTCGCCACTGTTCGGGTTCTGCAGAACATCACCCTGTTCGGGTGATGTTCGAGTTCGGCCGAACACCTGACGGTGCTCGGCCAAACCGTTCGGCCACATGGCCGAACTAAGAGCGCATGGCCGAACGTTCCCCGAACGTTCGGCTAGCGCTGTGATTGGCCGAACGGGTCACGTGGTTCGGGCCCGAACGCGCTCTGATTGGCCGAACGGTCACGTGGTTCGGGTAAATAAATACCCGAACCACGTCATATCTCCGCCATTTGTCTGTGGGTTTAGCTTTGGGTAGGCAGGCAGGGTAGTTCGCTCTCCAGCCATGCTAGCCAGGGTCCCCCCCAGTCATTGTGTGTTGCTGCTGGGAACAGTAGTACGCCGCTCGCTCAGCCACACTATATATAGCATTGTTTACTGCCACTGTGTACCTCGCTCAGCCACGCTATATATATAGCATTGTGTTTTCTGACACTCTGTGTACACGGCTTAGGCTAGCCTGACTAATATAGCATTGTGTGTACTGCCACTGTGCACCTCGCTCAGCCACGCTATATATAGCATTGTGTGTACTGCCACTGTGCACCTCGCTCAGCCACGCTATATATAGCATTGTGTGTACTGCCACTGTGCACCTCGCTCAGCCACGCTATATATAGCATTGTGTGTACTGCCACTGTGCACCTCGCTCAGCCACGCTATATATAGCATTGTGTGTACTGCCACTGTGCACCTCGCTCAGCCACGCTATATATAGCATTGTGTGTACTGCCACTGTGCACCTCGCTCAGCCACGCTATATATATAGCATTGTGTTTTCTGACACTCTGTGTACACGGCTTAGGCTAGCCTGACTAATATAGCATTGTGTGTACTGCCACTGTGCACCTCGCTCAGCCACGCTATATATAGCATTGTGTGTACTGCCACTGTGCACCTCGCTCAGCCACGCTATATATAGCATTGTGTGTACTGCCACTGTGCACCTCGCTCAGCCACGCTATATATATAGCATTGTGTTTTCTGACACTCTGTATACACGGCTTAGGCTAGCCTGACTAATATAGCATTGTGTGTACTGCCACTGTGCACCTCGCTCAGCCACGCTATATATAGCATTGTGTGTACTGCCACTGTGCACCTCGCTCAGCCACGCTATATATAGCATTGTGTGTACTGCCACTGTGCACCTCGCTCAGCCACGCTATATATATAGCATTGTGTTTTCTGACACTCTGTGTACACGGCTTAGGCTAGCCTGACTAATATAGCATTGTGTGTACTGCCACTGTGCACCTCGCTCAGCCACGCTATATATAGCATTGTGTGTACTGCCACTGTGCACCTCGCTCAGCCACGCTATATATAGCATTGTGTGTACTGCCACTGTGCACCTCGCTCAGCCACGCTATATATAGCATTGTGTTTTCTGACACTCTGTGTACACGGCTTAGGCTAGCCTGACTAATATAGCATTGTGTGTACTGCCACTGTGCACCTCGCTCAGCCACGCTATATATAGCATTGTGTGTACTGCCACTGTGCACCTCGCTCAGCCACGCTATATATAGCATTGTGTGTACTGCCACTGTGCACCTCGCTCAGCCACGCTATATATAGCATTGTGTGTACTGCCACTGTGCACCTCGCTCAGCCACGCTATATATAGCATTGTGTGTACTGCCACTGTGCACCTCGCTCAGCCACGCTATATATAGCATTGTGTGTACTGCCACTGTGCACCTCGCTCAGCCACGCTATATATAGCATTGTGTGTACTGCCACTGTGCACCTCGCTCAGCCACGCTATATATAGCATTGTGTGTACTGCCACTGTGCACCTCGCTCAGCCACGCTATATATAGCATTGTGTGTACTGCCACTGTGCACCTCGCTCAGCCACGCTATATATAGCATTGTGTGTACTGCCACTGTGCACCTCGCTCAGCCACGCTATATATAGCATTGTGTGTACTGCCACTGTGCACCTCGCTCAGCCACGCTATATATAGCATTGTGTGTACTGCCACTGTGCACCTCGCTCAGCCACGCTATATATAGCATTGTGTGTACTGCCACTGTGCACCTCGCTCAGCCACGCTATATATAGCATTGTGTGTACTGCCACTGTGCACCTCGCTCAGCCACGCTATATATAGCATTGTGTGTACTGCCACTGTGCACCTCGCTCAGCCACGCTATATATAGCATTGTGTTTACTGCCACTCTGTGTACACCGCTCAGCCAGACTATATACCGTTGTTTACTGACACTCTGTGTACACCGCTCAGCCAGACTATATACCATTGTTTACTGACACTCTGTGTACACGGCTCAGCCTGACTATAAAGCATTGTGTGTACTGCCACTGTGCACCTCGCTCAGCCACGCTATATATATAGCATTGTGTTTTCTGACACTCTGTGTACACGGCTTAGCCTGACTAATATAGCATTGTGTGTACTGCCACTGTGCACCTCGCTCAGCCACGCTATATATAGCATTGTGTGTACTGCCACTGTGCACCTCGCTCAGCCACGCTATATATAGCATTGTGTGTACTGCCACTGTGCACCTCGCTCAGCCACGCTATATATAGCATTGTGTGTACTGCCACTGTGCACCTCGTTCAGCCACGCTATATATAGCATTGTGTGTACTGCCACTGTGCACCTCGCTCAGCCACGCTATATATAGCATTGTGTGTACTGCCACTGTGCACCTCGCTCAGCCACGGTATATATAGCATTGTGTGTACTGCCACTGTGCACCTCGCTCAGCCACGCTATATATAGCATTGTGTGTACTGCCACTGTGCACCTCGCTCAGCCACGCTATATATAGCATTGTGTGTACTGCCACTGTGCACCTCGCTCAGCCACGCTATATATAGCATTGTGTTTACTGCCACTCTGTGTACACCGCTCAGCCAGACTATATACCGTTGTTTACTGACACTCTGTGTACACCGCTCAGCCAGACTATATACCATTGTTTACTGACACTCTGTGTACACGGCTCAGCCTGACTATAAAGCATTGTGTGTACTGCCACTGTGCACCTCGCTCAGCCACGCTATATATATAGCATTGTGTTTAATGACACTCTGTGTACACGGCTTAGCCAGACTATATAGCATTGTGTGTACTGCCACTCTGTGTACACCGCTCAGCCAGACTATATAGCATTGTGTTTACTTGCACTCTGTGTCTGCTGGGCCTGGGAACAGTAGTACACCGCTCACCCGCAACTGTATAGCATTGTGCTCTGTGTCGCTGCTGGGAATAGTGGTACTGTATAGCATTTCTGTACTGCCACTGTACTGCTGCCAGTCAGCGTGTACTGTAAGGATAAGTGAAATGAGGAAGAAATCCGGTGAAAGAGGAAGGGGCAAGGGGAGAGGTGTTTCCCCTGACGGTTCACGTACAGGCCACAGGGGAGCACCCAAGAAAACCCACTCAATACCGCCCATGTTGTCCAGGACAACAACCCTCACAAATCCAAAAGAACAGGACCAGATAATTACTTGGATGACCTCTCAAGCGTCCAGCAGTGGGTTAAGCAGCACCAGCACATCACGCACGAGGTCCGAGTCCTCAGCCAGTTACAAGGAGCCAGTGGGCACAAAGCTGACACAACCGGCAGCGACACCACGCACACAACTGCCAGATAACCAGTCCTATGAATTACTTCAGGACACAATGGGGTATTCGCAGGAGCTATTCCCAGCCCAACAAACTTCCACCTTTCAAAGGTCAATGGAGGAACAGCCAGAAATGTTGTGCCCGGATTCACAACCATTAACTGTGGGAAATGCACCGCGCACTGAAATACAAGGCGAGTCCGAGGAGGACTCGGAAACCCAAATCCCAGAGCAAGTTGGGCAGGAGGGGTTGCAATTGCAGGAGGTCGGCCGACAAGATCTGGAAGACGACGTTGGA
The DNA here is from genome assembly GCF_040937935.1 of Hyperolius riggenbachi. NCBI lineage: Eukaryota > Metazoa > Chordata > Amphibia > Anura > Hyperoliidae > Hyperolius > Hyperolius riggenbachi. Next base: position 193,411,287 of record NC_090651.1, read on the forward strand.
GTGAGCTGCGCAGAGGTTGTTCTGGGGAGCTCTACTCCACGGCGGCGGTCCCCTACAATGACATATGACGAGTTTGAGGAGATGGAAGAGGAGGGTATGGACAATGTGGACAGAGACCCAGATTTTATTTGTGAACGAGAACATCGCCGTCGTAGCAGCAGCACAGATGAGTCTGTTGAAGAACCCACTGCTGCACGAGTTCGCCTTGTGCCACAAGGTAGGCGGCGCGCAATTTCAGGCACCACAAGCGTGGAAGTTAGAGTGAGAGGCAAAAGAGGAGGAAACAGAAATCGCCAGCAAGGAGGCAGGTGCTCCAAAGTCTGGGCTTTCTTTGAAGACTGCACTGAGGATGTTACCATGGCGATTTGCAAGGTGTGCAAGACTCGCCTGAGCAGGGGGAAAAGTATTAACAACCTCTCCACCACCAGCATGAGCCGCCACATGCTATCCAAACATCCCACTCTGTGGGCAAACGCGGCAGGACAGGGTACCAGCAACACTGCCTCCCTTGGGTTCACCAGACTCACCACCAGACCCGCCTCAGCAGCAGCAGTAGCCCAGCCATTGCGTGGTTCACAACATTCACAAACATCAGACGACGCTGACACTGTCACTTTCCGGAGTAGTGCTCTTGAGGTCTCCCAGTGTTCATCAAACACAACAACCAACAGCCCTTCCGTGTGCAGCGCTACGGTTCAGTTGTCTGTGTCGGAGATGTTTGAGCGCAAGAGGAAATTGCCAGCAAATGACCCCCGGGCCGTGGCAGTAACAGCCAGCATAGCCAAGCTTCTGGCCTGCGAAATGCTGCCATATCGAGTGGTGGAGACAAACAGCTTCAAGGGCATGATGTCAGTGGCCATCCCACGTTACGTGGTTCCCAGCCGCTACCACTTTGCGCGCTCTGCAGTGCCTGAGTTGCATGAGCACGTGGTCAGCAAAATAACCCGAAGCTTGAAGAATGCCGTTGCCTGCAAGGTTCACCTCACCACTGACACTTGGACGAGTGCGTTCGGCCAGGGTCGATACATCTCCCTTACCGCGCACTGGGTGAACCTTGTGGAGCCTGGCAGCGATTCCTCACCTGCTACGGCGCGGGTGTTGCCCACGCCGCAAACAGCTGCACCGCCGTCCCTCCCACTGGATAACAACAGCAGCACCTACCTCTCTGACTCCTTCTCCTTCAACGCATCTCAAAGCTGTACCTCATCCGGAAACGCTAACCCAGCAGCAGTAGGATCGTGGAAGCAGTGCAGCACAGCTGTTGGCATGCGTCAGCAAGCGTTGCTGAAGCTGATCTGCCTTGGGGATAAGCAGCACACAGGGGAGGAAATTTGGAAGGGAATAAAGGAACAGACGGATTTGTGGCTGGCACCGCTGGACTTGAAACCGGGCATGGTTGTGTGTGATAATGGGAGTAATCTCATTCGCGCTTTAAGGTTGGCTAAGCTGACACACATCCCTTGCCTGGCACACGTGATGAACCTAGTAGTTCAGCGGTTCCTGAGGACATACCCAGGCGTGGCCGATCTTCTGTTGAAGGTGCGTCGAGTGGCCAAACATTGTAGAAATTCCAGTACTGCTTCGGGGGCACTCGCCAAGATGCAGGAGCGCTTCAATCTCCCCCACCATCGCTTGCTGTGTGATGTCCCTACGCGCTGGAATTCTACGCTGCACATGCTAGCACGCTTTTGTGAGCAGAAGAGTGCAGTGGTCCAGTACATGACGGCGCAGTACCGAGGCGCATCCGGCCAGCTGCCAAGCTTCTGTGGATCCGATTGGGCCAACATGTTGGACCTCTGCCAAGTCCTCCAAAATTTTGAGCAATCCACGTTGCTTGTGAGCAGTGACAACTCTTCAGTCAGCATTACCATACCACTGCTGTGTTTACTGAAGAGGTCAATGTTGAAAATCAAGGAAACAGCTGTCATGATGCAACTGGGGGAATCTGAAGGAGAAAACGATCAGCGTGATGGTACCAACATCAGGCCATCCGCCTCAGGGAACGCTGGCCCCAGCAGCTATGACGAAGAAGAGGAGGAGGAACAGCTGGAGTTGGAGCAGGAATTTCATGCCACCACTGACGAGGGCCAGAGCAGTGCACGTTGGACTTCCACAATTCAGCGCGAATGGTCAGCAGAAGCAGACCAGGAGGAAGGTGACGACTATGATGCATCACAACAACTATCACAACACTCACAAGAGGATGATGAGGATTCTGGTAGGACTCTTGCACACATGGCTCAATTCATGCTAGACTGCATTGAACGCGACCCACGCATTGTGCGCATTCTGGACAACACCAATTACTGGGTTTATACCCTTCTGGATCCACGGTACAAACACAATGTTCCAAAACTGCTTGAAGAAAGAGTCAGACAGGTCAAAATGGAAGAATACCAGCAGGCCCTTGTGGAGACTTTAGAGAGGAGATTGACATCCTCCCCCTCCTCTAGCCAGTTGTACACCGACAGACTGACTTCCGCAAACCCAGGACGACCAGGAGGGCAGCAAACAACGCAAGCCGCAGCTAGTGCCCAAAAGGGAATGGTATCGGCAGTGTCCTTGGAGTGGGAAAATTTTCTGACACCCATGCAGCAGCAGCCCACTGAACAGGAAGCGTGCAGATCCACCTCCAACACCGATCGCCTGGAGAAGATGGTCAAGGACTACATGTCAGATGACGTAGCTGTGTCGAACAATCCATCTGCACCCTTCAACTATTGGGTATCGAAGCTAGACACCTGGCACGAACTGGCAATGTACGCAATAGAGGTGCTGGCTTGCCCGGCAGCCAGCGTTATGTCGGAACGCTGTTTCAGTGCTGCCGGAGGCATCGTCACAGATCGGCGTATCCGCCTCTCCACAGAAAATGCAGACCGTCTGACTCAAATTAAAATGAATCAATCCTGGATTGGAAACGACTACGCAACACTCCAGGACCCCAACCAAGTAACATGACCAATGAACATCTGGGATGGTGTAGCGTTACCGGTCCCTGTTTATTGAACCTCTCATCTGTATTACATTTATGACTGCATGGCGGCAAAAAGCATTGCTGCTATATCCGCACGCTTTTTGTCCTCATGCAAGGCCTGGGTTGTTGTGTCTCACAAAGCGTGGCCTTCTCCTCCTGCGCCTGCTCCTGTTCCATCACGTGTGCTGCTGCTGCTGCTGGGTTAGCGTTGCCGGTCCCTGTTTATTGAACCACTTATCTTTATTACATTTATGACTGCATGGCGGTACCTCATGCAAGGCCTGGGTTGTTGTGTCTCACAAAGCGTGGCCTTCTCCTCCTGCGCCTCCTCCTGTTCCATCACGTCTGCTGCTGCTGGGTTAGCGTTGCCGCGTGGTCCCTGTTTATTGAACCACTTATCTTTATTAAATTTATGACTGCATGGCGGTACAAAGCATGCTATCCGCACGCTTCTTGTCCTCATGCAAGGCCTGGGTTGTTGTGTCTCACAAAGCGTGGCCTTCTCCTCCTGCGCCTCCTCCTGTTCCATCACGTCTGCTGCTGCTGGGTTAGCGTTGCCGCGTGGTCCCTGTTTATTGAACCACTTATCTTTATTAAATTTATGACTGCATGGCGGTACAAAGCATGCTATCCGCACGCTTCTTGTCCTCATGCAAGGCCTGGGTTGTTGTGTCTCACAAAGCGTGGCCTTCTCCTCCTGCGCCTCCTCCTGTTCCATCACGTGTGCTGCTGCTGGGTTAGCGTTGCCGCGTGGTCCCTGTTTATTGAACCACTTATCTTTATTACATTTATGACTGCATGGCGGTACCTCATGCAAGGCCTGGGTTGTTGTGTCTCACAAAGCGTGGCCTTCTCCTCCTGCGCCTGCTCCTGTTCCATCACGTGTGCTGCTGCTGCTGCTGGGTTAGCGTTGCCGGTCCCTGTTTATGGAACCTCTTATCTTTATTACATTTATGACTGCATGGCGGTACAAAGCATGCTATCCGCACGCTTCTTGTCCTCATGCAAGGCCTGGGTCGTTGTGTCTCACAAAGCGTGGCCTTCCCCTCCTGCGCCTCCTCCTGTTCCATCACATCTGCTGCTGCTGGGTTAGCGTTGTCGCGTGGTCCCTGTTTATTGAACCACTTATCTTTATTAAATTTATGACTGCATGGCGGTACAAAGCATGCTATCCGCACGCTTCTTGTCCTCATGCAAGGCCTGGGTTGTTGTGTCTCACAAAGCGTGGCCTTCTCCTCCTGCGCCACCCTCCTCCTGTTCCATCACGTGTGCTGCTGCTGGGTTAGCGTTACCGGTCCTTTTTCCTGGAACCTCTTATATGTATTACATTTATGACTGCATGCCGACAAAAAGCATGTTACCTGTGCAAAGAAAACAGACATTTCCCGCATTTAAAAGACAGTTTTCCCTTTGAAACTTTAAAATCGATTTTCTCAAAAACTATAAGCTCTTTTTGCTAATTTTTTTTTCCTCTTGTACCCACTCCCAAGGTGCACATACCCTGTAAATTTGGGGTATGTAGCATGTAAGGAGGCTTTACAAAGCACAAAAGTTCGGGTCCTCATTGACTTCCATTATGTTCGGAGTTCGGGTCGAACACCCGAACATCGCGGCCGTGTTCGGCCTGTTCGGCCCGAACCCGAACATCTAGATGTTCGCCCAACACTAATTGATGGGTGATCAGTGGGTGACTAGAGGGGAGAGCAGATGTAAATAATGCACTGGGAAGGTGATCAGAGGGGGTCTGGGGGGCTATCTGAGGGTGTGGGTGGGTGATTGGGTGCCTGCATGGGGCAGATTAGGGTCTGATCTGATGGGTAGCAGTGACAGGTGGTGACAGGGGTGACGGGGTAATTGATAGGTGATTACAGGGGAGAATATATGCAAGCAATGCACTGGCGAGTTGATCAGAGAGGGTCTGGGAGGCTAGCTAAGGGTGTGGGCGGGTGATTGGGTGCCCGCAAGGGGCAGATGAGGGTCTGATCTGATGGGTATGATGGGTAGCAGTGACAGGGGGTGATTGATGGGTGATTGATGGGTGATTAGAGGGGAGAACAGAGGTAAATAATGCACTGGAGAGGTGTTCAGGCGCGGTCTGAGGGTGTGGGCGGGTGTTTGGGTGCCCGCAGGGGGCAGTTTAGGGTCTGATCTGATGGGTAGCAGTGACAGGTGGTGACAGGGGGTGATGGGGTGATTGATAGGTGATAAGTAGGTGATTACAGCGGAGCAGGGATGCTCGGATACCCCTTTTTATTATTCGAGTTAGGTCGCATTCGAATAGTAAATTATTCGAGTTCGGTCGAATATTCGAGTCGAATATTTTTTACTATTCGATTCGACCTCGGAATTCGAGCTCACTATTCGAGTCGGTATTCGAGCTCATTATTCGAGCTGACTATTCGAATTGGCCTTAAATAGCTTCCAACACTTATTTTGGGGGTGAATGATGCAAGAAACATCTTTTTTTCCAAGTAACAACTGCAAGTGATTATGTGGGGATGTTCCTTTAAAAAAAAAATAAAAAAGGTGGAAAGAGAAGTTGTGTCCAAAATTCTGTTCAGTACTGTATATACTTCTTCTTCTTCTTATTCTTTATCTTCTATATCTTCTTCTTCTTTTTCTTCTTCTTCTTCATCTTCTTCATCTTCTTCATCTTCTTCTTCATCTTCTTCTTCATCTTCTTCATCTTCTTCTTCTTCATCTTCTTCTTCTTCATCTTCTTCTTCTTCATCTTCTTCTTCTTCATCTTCTTCATCTTCTTCTTCTTCATCTTCTTCTTCTTCATCTTCATCTTCTTCTTCTATATCTTCTTCTTCATCATCTTCTTCTTCTATATCTTCTTTTCCTATATCTTCTTTTTCTATATCTTCTTCTTATTATTATTTTTCTATTTCTTCTTCTTCTTCTTCTTCTATATCTTCTTCTTCTTCTTCTATATCGTCTTCTTCTTCTTCACTTCTTTCTCTTCTATATTTTTTTTTAAAGAAATGCAGCTATTTTTGAGCGTAATAAATAGCTGGTGGCGCATGGTGGAAGCGCCATTGTATGTGCTCCCTGGCAGTGGAAACACACAGACAGCAGGAGGTAAATTCAGCAGCAGCAGCAGGAGGAGGATGATTGTGTGGCAGCAGGCAGTCAATGAGGCAGGCAGCGAGACATAATAGGCTGTGGTACCTAGCGGTGGTACCAGGCCGTAAATACACAGCATGAGGTTCCAGACAGCGGTCGTGAAGCCCACATCATGTCCAATACACAACTGGGACAACACAGTTTTCAACCCGGACACCTCTAAAAATATTATCACAAAGTATTAAAAAGTATTTATATATTTATTTTTTTAAAGAAACGCAGCTATTTTTGAGCGTAATAAATAGCTGGTGGCACATGGTGGAAGCGCCATTGTATGTGCTCCCTGGCAGTGGAAACACACAGACAGCAGGAGGTAAATTCAGCAGCAGCAGCAGGAGGAGGATGATTGTGTGGCAGCAGGCAGTCAATGAGGCAGGCAGCGAGACATAATAGGCTGTGGTACCTAGCGGTGGTACCAGGCCGTAAATACACAGCATGAGGTTCCAGACAGCGGTCGTGAAGCCCACATCATGTTCAATACACAACTGGGACAACACAGTTTTCAACCCGGACACCTCTAAAAATAATATCACAAAGTATTAAAAAGTATATATATATATATTTATTTTTTTTAAAGTAATGCAGCTATTTTTGAGCGTAATAAATAGCTGGTGGCGCATGGTGGAAGCGCCATTGTATGTGCTCCCTGGCAGTGGAAACACACAGATAGCAGGAGGTAAATTCAGCAGCAGCAGCAGGAGGAGGATGATTGTGTGGCAGCAGGCAGTCAATGAGGCAGGCAGCGAGACATAATAGGCTGTGGTACCTAGCGGTGGCGCCAGCCCATAAATACACAACAGGAGGTCTCAGACAGCGGTCGTGCAGCCCACATCGTGTCCAATACACAACTGGGACAACACAGTTTTCAACCCGGGCACCTCAGAAAAATTAAACCTTTTTTTTTAATTTTTTTTTTTTTTTTTAAAGGCAAATTAAACAGATAGCTATTGTTGGACGTAATAGCTGGTGGCAGAGTGGCAGCAGAAGGTAAATCTGTGTACCCTGGCAGTGGGAAACACAGACCGACAGCAGCAGCAGCAGGAGGAATGGAGGAGTAGTGTGAGTGTGGCAGCAGGTAGGCAGCGTGACATAATAGCCCTGGTACCTAGCGGTGATACCAGGGCTGTAAATAAACACAACAGGAGGTCCAAGACAGCAGTCGTGCAGCCCACATCGTGTCCAATACACAACTGGGACAACACAGTTTTCAACCCGGGCACCTCAGAAAAATTAAACCTTTTTTTTTTTTATTGGTTTATTTTTATTTTTTTAAAAGCAAATTAAACAGATAATAGCTATTGTTGGACGTAATAGCTGGTGGCAGAGTGGCAGCAGAAGGTAAATCTGTGTACCCTGGCAGTGGGAAACACAGACAGACAGCAGAAGGGCAGTACACAGCAGCCCACTTTAGGTGTAAAATGTGTGGCTACAGGCAACGTAATAGTCAAACTGAACCAGGCTGGCTTAGTGAGCAGGAGCCAGGAGGTGGTAAAGGGTGGTAAGGCATATTAACGATGGTTCCGGCAGCCAGTTCATGTCCCCCTCTCGCCGACAACAGGGGCCAGGAACTCGCCTTCCACCCACGCCTGATTCATCTTGAGAAACGTCAGTCTGTCCACAGACTTGTGAGACAGACGTGAGCGTTTCTCGGTGACCACGCCACCAGCTGCACTGAAGCAGCGCTCGGACAGCAAGCTGGAAGGGGGACAGGACAGCACTTCCAGGGCGTACTGCGCCAGCTCGCTCCAGATCTCCAGGCGCTTGACCCAATACTCCATGGGATCAACAGGGGCATCGCTGTCAAGCCCGCTGTAGGACCCCATGTAGTCAGCCACCATGCGAGTCAGGCGCTGACTGTGACCGGAGGAGGATGCTGCTGCATGCACCTCCTCTCTAGTCACTGCTGGAGCCTCTACAGTCCTGTAGAGCTCGTTGCTGAGAGACAGCAGGTCTGTGGGGCGCTTGCTGCTGGATGCAGGCACCTGCTGCTGCCTCTGTGCTGGTTGGACAGTGGGGGTGGAAGGCTGGGGGAAGGCTTCCTCCAAGCGCTCAACAAGGGCCTGCTGCAAGCTCCTTATTTGTTGCGCTGGGTCTCCTCCTGCAGGAGACAGGAACTGGCTCAACTTCCCCTTGAGGCGCGGGTCCAACATCATGCTGATCCAGATGTCCTCACTCTGCTTCATCTGGATCACCCTGGGGTCCCTGCGCAGGCACGTCAGCATGTGCGCTGCCATTGGGAAGAGGCGGGCCACATGTGCTGGCACATCGACGACAGTGCTGTCCTCATCCTCCTCCTCTGCCGCCTCACTCTCTCTTTAGCCCCGCACCAACTCAGCTGCACTGTGCTGATCCCCCTCATCAGCAGCAAGGTCAGGGACCTCCACCAAGTCCTCCTCCTCCTCCCCCTCAGAGGTGGACTGTGCAGCTGCATGCCGCTCCTGCAGGGCCAAGGCTGCCGCTCCCTGTTCCAGCAAAGCATTGAGGGCCCTGTTAAGCAGGCAAACCACAGGCACCCACTCGCACACCATAGCATGGTCCCTGCTCACCATGTTGGTGGCCTGCAGAAAGGGAGCCCGCACTAAGCACACCTGCTGCATGTGCCCCCAGTCGTCATCGAGGACGATGGACGGGATGTTGCTGGTCTTGTCCCTTTTCTGAGCGGCGGACACAGTGGCCAGGGCAAGGTACTGGTTGACAGCGTGCTTCTGTTCAACCAGACGCTCCAACATCGCCAGGGTGGAGTTCCAGCGAGTTGGAACGTCAAGGATCAGCCGATGGCATGGCAGCTCCAGCTCCTTTTGCACTTCTTCCAGGCTCGCAGAGGCTGCAGGCGAGCGCCGGAAGTGACGCACAACATTCCTTGCCGTTTCCAGCAGTTCGCCCATCCCCTGGTAGGTGCGCAAGAACTTCTGCACCACCAGGTTCAGCACGTGGGCAAGACAGGGGATGTGGGTCAGGTTTTCCCTGTCGATTGCGGCAACCAGATTGGCCCCATTGTCGGCCACCACCTCTCCGACTCTGAGGCCTCTGGGGGTCAGCCAAATCCTCTCCTGCTCCTGGAGTTTGGCCAACACATGGGTTGCCGTCAGTTTGGTCTTCCCAAGGCTGACCAACTGCAGCAGCGCTTGGCAGTGGCGTGGCTTCACGCTGCTGCTGAGGTGGGGGGTTTAGCCAGGTGTGCCGGAGGGTGGCAGAGGATCAGAGGAACCTGCTGCAGTTCCCCTGACCCTGCGGGGGGGCACCACCCACTGTGTTGCTGCTGCTGCTGTGCCCGCTGCTGCTCTCCCATCCTCACCCCCTTCCACCAAGCTGACCCAGTGGACAGTGAAGGACAGGTAGCGGCCTGTCCCGAAGTGGCTGCTCCAGGAGTCCATGGTGACGTGGACCCTTTCACCAACCACGTGCTCCAGCCCTCGCTCCACATTGGCCATCACAAAGCGTTGCAGTGCAGGCATGACCTGGCGGGCGAAGAAGTGTCTGCTGGGGAGCTGCCAGTCTGGGGCTGCACAAGCAAGCAGCGCACGCATGTCGCTCCCCTCCTGCACGAGCGTGTACGGCAAGAGTTGGGAGCACATGGCCCGTGCCAGCCGCACGCGACAGCTGCTGGGAGGCAGAGCCCTAACCACCCCCTGGAAGGACTCGCTCAAAAGGCTCTGGCGTCGCCTTTTGCTAGCACAGGAATCAGCGGAGACAGCAGAGGAGGCCACTGAGGACTGGCTGCCAGAACAGGCCTCAGTGTCGGCGGCAGGAGTTGCAGAGGGGGGAGGAGCAGTGCGTTTCCGCACTCCTGCTGGTGGTGCTGGAGGAGCAGGAGGGCGGTTGGCTGCTGTTGCTGCTGCTGAAGGCTGTGCAGTGCTGGGTGTGGTGCCACTGCCAGCACCAGATGCCTTCAGCCTCTTGAACTCCTCATGCTGGTGGTAATGTTTAGCAGCAAGATGGTTGATAAGAGAGCTGGTGCTGAACTTTAAGGGGTCTGCACCTCTGCTCAACTTCCGCTGACAGTGGTTGCAAGTGGCGTACTTGCTGTGAACTGTGGGCATGGTGAAAAATTGCCAGATCAGTGATGTGAAAAACCCCCTACGGACTGGAGCCGCTGCTGCCTGTCTCCCTGGGGTGGTTGGGGGGGGGGGGGGGGCTTGGGTGCAGCTGGTGGTGGTACTGGCAGATGCTGCTGTTGCTGCTGCTGCTGCTGAGCCTGAGACACCAGCAGGGTGTGGGACCTGCCTACTGCTGCCAATGCTTGCAATGATGCGCCTCCTTGCAAGGCCCACAAGCGCATCCTCCTCCTCAGAGCTGCTGATGATGACATTCCCAGGAGCTGGTGGCACCCAGTCTTTGTCTGTCACCCTGTCATCATCATCCTCCCCCTCCTGAAACATGTCCTGCTGGGATGATGACCCCCCAAACTCCTCTCCTGATGCATGGATGGGCTGCTTGACTGTCGCCACAGTCTTGCTGTCCAATCCCTCCTCCCCCAAAGTGCCCATCAGCATCTCCTCCTCAAAATCGCCAACAACAGCAGACAATTCACTCATGATGCCTGGGGTCAAAAGACTGCTGAATGACAGGTCGCCAACTGACGGTGAACTGGCCTCCTCCCCAGGCCCTGCTGGGCGGCTGCTGCGAACAGGGGTGGTGGTGGTGAGGGTGGAGGCCTCGGATGCAGAGCTGATGGCGGGCTGCTCATCCTCCGTCATCAGTTGCATCACAGTGGCTGCATCCTTTTCCTCAATGGGACATTTCCGACCCGGCTGGAGGAAAATAGGAGCAGGTACTACACGCTGCTGCTGCTGTGTCTCTGCAGCGTGAGTTGCAGATGCTCCTGCTGGGCGCCCAAGGCGTCCACGGCCAGTGGCTATAGGCGGAATGTTAGCCACTGACGCAGCTGCTGCGGAACTGTGCATGGTGGCGCGGCTTGCCACAATGCTGCTCCCTCTCCTCCTGATTCCCTTCCTGCCCTTCCCCTTGCCCAAACCGCGCTGGCTGCCACTTCCAGACATCTTAGATGTTTTTGGCGTAAACAAAAAAGTTTTTTAAAAGGGCGGGTGAAAAAGTGGGGTACTTTAATGGAGTGGGTTGGTGGTTGAGGTGACACTAATCACTAAGTGATTAGATCGCTAAGTGATTACTAGTACAGTACAAATACAAAATACAATAATCAGTAATCAGTAAGTGTGAACAGTGAACAGTGAACAGTGAGTGTGTCCCCTAGTACACTAGTACAACTAGAAAATACAATAATCAGTAGTAATCAGATTCAGTAGAAGGAAATAGAGTGTGTACTGTACACTACAGACAGTGCACGCACACACACACACACACGCAGGAGCTAGCCTATGAACAGTGACTGAGTGTCCCTAGTACAGTAAGTACAACTAGAAAATACAATAATCAGATTCAGTAGTAATCAGATGATTCAGTAGAAGGGAATAGAGTGTGTACTGTGTACACTACAGACAGTGCACGCACACACACACACGCAGGAGCTATGAACAGTGACAGTGAGTGTCCCTAGTACAGTATAACTACAAAATACAATAATCACTCAGTAGTAAAGGACAAGACAGGGTAGAATACACAGCACAAACACTGGTATAGATGAGAAATAAACTAACAGAGGACAGGAGGACAGCTGCCCACACAGGCAAGGCCCTGAGGCCGAAAGCTCTAAGCTTGCCTGCAGCAGCAGCTGTCTCTATGTAACACACAAGCTACTAACTAAAATACAATCTCTATCTAGCTAACAACAATATAGGTGTGTATAGCAGGTGTATGTGAGCAAAAACGCTAGATGATTGACCACAATAGAGCACTTGCTAAGCCAAAGCACAAAGGAGCAGATCTCTCTCTGTACAAGTCTCAAGCAAGGACGGAAAAACCTAACATGGCGGCCGCTATTTATAGGGTAGGGGCTGGCCAGGGTCCCCCTCTGTGATTGGCTGCCGTCAGAGGGCCTGGGAGCCCTCTGATTGGCTCTAAGGGCATTAATCTGGGCTATGACGCTATTCGAGCTCGGTATTCGAGCTCGAACAGCGATGTTTGCTCGAATAGCGCGAATAGTGAGTAAGCTATTCGAGTTCACTCGAATAGCCCATTCGAATAGCTGCAGCTATTCGAGCTCGAATACCGAGCTCGAATAGCTGAAAAAGAGCTCGAATATTCGAGCTACTCGAATATTCGAGCTCTGCTGAGCATCCCTGCAGCGGAGAATATATGCAAGCAATGCACTGGCAAATTGATGCAAGAAATGCACTGGCAAAGTGATCTGGGCTGGGGTCTGAGGGCGTGCTGAGGGTGTAGGCGGGTGATTGGGTGCCCGCAAAGGTCAGATTAGGGTCTGATCTGATGGTTAGCAGTGACAGGTGGTGACAGGGTGATTGATGGGTGATTAGTGGGTGATTAGAGGGGAGAACAGATGTAAACAATGCACTTCGGAGGCGATCTGAGGGCGGTCTTCGGGCGATCTGAGGGTGTGGACGGGTGATCAGGTGCCTGCAAGGGGCAGGTTAGGGTCTGATCTGATGGGTGTTAGTGACAGGTGGTGACAGGGGATTATTGATGGGTGATTGACAGGTGATCAGTGGGTGACAGGGGAGAATAGATGTATACAGTACATGGGGGGAGGGGGTCTGGGAGGGGGGGTGATCAGGAGCCCCCAGGGGGCAGTTTAGGACCTAATTTAAAAAATAGCGTTGACAGATAGTGACAGGGAGTGCTACATTATATTTATTCATTTACGGGTGAAAGAGTTCAAAACGAATTGCTCTGCAAAATTGCTTTTCTAAGCGCAAAGTGCAGGGAAAAGCGATTTGAAAAACTCTCAAATAATCGTTCAGCGCTTGCGATCGTCCTGGCGATTTATAATGTGAACAAGGCCTTATTTGCATTCTGAGCGGGTTCATGTGGAGTCACAACCCCTCCAACAAGGAAATGTGTAAAACTTGTGAGCAAGGTGACAGCTAACCTCTGCGTGGATAGATTGCCACAATCACAATCAGAATCAGAATCATTTATTTCGCCAACGTGAGTTGTACCCCGAATTGATTTTAGCACAAACAGTAGATATACAGTATATACACAGTTTATACATTGAGACATACATTAGATACATACAGGTCCTTCTCAAAAAATTAGCATATTGTGATAAAGTTCATTATTTTCTGTAATGTACTGATAAACATTAGACTTTCATATATTTTAGATTCATTACACACACTACACTACAGCTCATGAAAACCCAAAATTCCTATCTCAAAAAATTAGCATGTCATGAAAAGGTTCTCTAAAAGAGCTATTAACCTAATCATCTGAATCAACTAATTAACTCTAAACACCTGCAAAAGATTCCTGAGGCTTTTAAAAACTCCCAGCCTGGTTCATTACTCAAAACCGCAATCATGGGTAAGACTGCCAACCTGACTGCTGTCCAGAAGGCCATCATTGACACCCTCAAGCAAGAGGGTAAGACACAGAAAGAAATTTCTGAATGAATAGGCTGTTCCCAGAGTGCTGTATCAAGGCACCTCAGTGGGAAGTCTGTGGGAAGGAAAAAGTGTGGCAGAAAATGCTGCACAAAGAGAAGAGGTGACAGGACCCTGAGGAAGATTGTGGAGAAGGACCAATTCCAGACCTTGGGGGACCTGCGTAAGCAGTGGACTGAGTCTGGAGGAGAAACATCCAGAGCCATCGTGTACAGGCGTGTGCAGGAAATGGGCTACAGGTGCCGCATTCCCCAGGTCAAGCCACTTTTGAACCAGAAACAGCGGCAGAAGCGCCTGACCTGGGCCACAGAGAAGCAGCACTGGACTGTTGCTCAGTGGTCCAAAGTACTTTTTTCGGATGTAAGCAACTTTTGCATGTCATTCGGAAATCAAGGTGCCAGAGTCTGGAGGAAGACTGGGGAGAGGGAAATGCCAAAATGCCTGAAATCCAGTGTCAAGTACCTACAGTCAGTGATGGTCTGGGGTGCCATGCCAGCTGCTGGTGTTGGTCCACTGTGTTTTATCAAGGGCAGGGTCAATGCAGCTAGCTATCAGGAGATTTTGGAGCACTTCATGCTTCCATCTGCTGAAAAGCTTTAACCTTCTTGGCGGTAACCCCGAACGTAGTTCGGGGTAAGCCGCCGGAGGGTGCCGCTCAGGCCCTGCTGGGCCGATTTGTTGAATTTTTCTTTTGCTGGACGCAGCTAGCACTTTGCTAGCTGCGCCAGCACCCCGATCGCCGCCGCCGCGCGCCCGATCGCCGCTATACGGTGCGGCGCGCGCCCCCCCCCCCCCCCAGACCCCGTGCGCTGCCTGGCCAATCAGTGCCAGGCAGCGCCGAGGGGTGGCCCGGGACTCCCAATGACGACCCGACGTCAGTGACGTCGGTGACGTCATCCCGCCCGTCGCCATGGCGACGGGGGAAGCCCTCCAGGAAATCCCGTTCTTTGAACGGGATTTCCTGATCGGAGATCGCCGAAGGCGATCGAAGAGGGCGGGGGGATGCCGCTGAGCAGCGGCTATCATGTAGCGAGCCCTGGGCTCGCTACATGATATAGAAAAATTATTTTTTTTAAAAAACTGCCGCGCTGCCTCCTGGCGTATTTTTTTATACCGCCAGGAGGGTTAAAGAGAACCCGAGGTGTGTTTAAAGAATGTTATCTGCATACAGAGGCTGGATCTGCCTATACAGCCCAGCCTCTGTTGCTATCCCAAACCCCACTAAGGTCCCCCTGCACTCTGCAATCCCTCATAAATCACAGCCATGCTGTGAGGCTGTGTTTACATCTGTAGTGTCAGTCTCAGCTGCTCCCCCACCTCCTGCATAGCTCCGGTCCCTGCCCCCGTCCCTTCCCTCCAATCAGCAGGGAGGGAAGGGATGCAGGCGGGGACTGGAGTTCTGCAGGAGGCGGGGAGAGCAGCAGACTGACACTATAGAGATAAACACAGCCAGCTCTGACAAGCTGTTTGTCAGCAGCATGGCTGTGATTTATAAGGGATTGCAGAGTGCAGGGGGACCTTAGGGGGGTTTGGGATAGCTACAGAGGCTGGGCTGTATAGGCAGATCCAGCCTCTGTATGCAGATAATATTCTTCAAACCCACCTCGGGTTCTCTTTATGGAGATGAAGATTTCATTTTTCAGCACGACCTGGCACCTGCTCACAGTGCCAAAACCACTGGTAAATGGTTTACTGACCATGAGAAAAAGAGAGAACACCAAGAGCCCAATATAGTGTAGTATGTACTGGTAAGGTATAATTGATAGAGTAATAATATTAATTTAATACTCACAAACCAGGGTTACCAAGTAGGCAACCACTGTCAAAGCAGGTGGGGAGATTGTCCTGACCCCACTCAGGATTAAAAAGTCGCTCTCTGTAGTTGAAGAAGGAAGGGTACAACCCTCCACCAAGGGTGGACTTGATGTAGATAATAGGATAACAGAGGCGCCAATAGGATAAAAAACACTAAAAGAACTTAAAAACCCATCTTGGTAATAGAGGAGGCAGTGGTGGACTCACCCCCTCCAAGCAGAACACACGACTGTGGATTTTCAGTTAAAACAATTTTATTGGATACTCTAAATAAAGTGCAACGCATTTCACGGGATACAAACCCGCTTCATCAGGCAATAACAGATAGGAGTAAACAGCTGTAACAGAGACAATAGAGTAAATGAAACTGTAGTGCTTTGGCAAAATTCATTCTGATTATTCGGACATTGATTTGGCTATGAATATATTTCAATAGTGGCATAAAAATATGTTGCATAAATCTGCATGCATATGCATGAACCTGTGTTTGAAATACATGCAATCGACAGAGAATTGTGGTATACAATAGCAAAGATTATTGGGGGGAAAAAAAATTTAAAAAAAAATTGCTTACCTATACATAAACCTGTGTTCGACAAACATACAATTGACAGAGGATTGTGGCAGGAATTAGTATCCAAACTATTGCTAGTTTTAGTGGAAGTATGAATCGCACAGTGAATTATACGTTTAAATTAAATCAAATATATATATTTTGTTGCATAAATTTGTATGCATATACATAAACCTGTGTTCAAAATACAGTTGACAGAGTAGATGGGGTAATGGGCAGGATTCAATGGGAAAAGGCCACGGTGGACAGGAAGTGCATTCATTTGGCTATGAATATACCTCAAGAGTGGCATAAAATACGTTGCATAGATTTGCATACCTATACATAAACCTGTGTTCGACAAACATACAATTGACAGAGGATTGTGGCAGGAATTAGTATCCAAACTATTGCTAGTTTTAGTGGAGGTATGAATCGCACAGTGAATTATACGTTTAAATTAAATAAAATATATATATTTTGTTGCATAAATTTGTATGCATATACATAAACCTGTGTTCAAAATACAGTTGACAGAGTAGATGGGGTAAAGGGCAGGATTCAATGGGAAAAGGCCACGGTGGACAGGAAGTGCATTCATTTGGCTATGAATATACCTCAAGAGTGGCATAAAATACGTTGCATAGATTTGCATACCTATACATAAACCTGTGTTCGACAAACATACAATTGACAGAGGATTGTGGCAGGAATTAGTATCCAAACTATTGCTAGTTTTAGTGAAAGTATGAATCGCACAGTGAATTATACGTTTAAATTAAATAAAATACAATAGCAAAGATTTGTAACCGAGATTAAGCTTATATAAAAGCACTACTGAATATGGAATCTAGTAATTAGAACCAATATGTAATAGTACCCATAAGGTAATAAAATGTGCCTGTAGAGGTAAAGGAAAGGTAGGACTTACCATCTGCCAGTATCATCAACACTGAGCGCCTCTGTGCTGGTTGAGGACGCTTTAGCATGTTAAATAGAGGAGGTAATGGACGGGAGCCAATGGGAAGATGCCACAGTGAATCAGGAAGTGACGTCAGGAATGAGACAGCAAAAAAATTAGATGGACTGTGTGATGTGCCGTTAAAGTCGCACCGGCAGTGGATAAGATGTATGGGAAGGGTGCGCCGATAACTGTGCATTAAATTAAAAGAAAAAAGGGTGTGTGTTTAAGTAACATAGGTGTGCACATGTGCACTAATGACCCAGGTAGCCATCTTAGCGGAGGCACAATTGTAAGAAGCAGTAACAAGCTGCCATATGTGTGGCAGAGTAGTATTGATAAATAAGAGGGGTGGCTTGGCGCCCTCTAGTGAGCAATTTCAGAATAGTATGTGTAGGTAATTAAAAATAGTGGTTGAGCGATGTGAGGATTTTAATGCACACTTTTGGTAAAATAAATCATTTAGGTACCTATAAATCTGTACAGTGTGAAGGTAAACAAAAATAGACAAATGCATTATGGAAATAGTGAACATTAAATTCAAAAGCATACAAAAAAACTGATAAGTGTTGCATATTAATTATGAACATTATGTTTGTAAATTGCAAAGATTATGGAAACGCACACTGTATTGTCAAGTAGTAACCATAAAATCAATATTTAAAACATGATATAACATATAACAATATAATAAAAAATGATATATGAAACATAAAAGATAGATAATAAAATATGGATTAGATATTACAATTAAATTCAATTCAGACAAAATATAGCACGTAAAGTAATAAAATCTGATAATTATTGTGCTAAAAAGAGAGGACTAGCTAAAAGGTATAACGGATATTTGGGATAGGATCAGTATATTTTTTCCAAGACTTCATTGAGCCCTTCTGGAACCAGTGTCTTTAGCGTCTGGATCTAGTACATCTCGAGTTTTTTGAGTTTGTTATGAGCATCAGATTCTGTTTCATTAATGGTGTCGATTAAAGTAATGGTGAATGTGTCAGGGTTGCTATAGTGCTCAGAGTGAAAGTGACGTGAGACACTGTGCATGGGGTATTTATTCAATATGTTTCTTTTATGTTGGCCAATGCGGCTACGGGCTATTTGTGTGGTTCTGCCAACGTATTGGAGACGGCAGGCACAAGAAATAACATAGATAACGAAGTTTGATTGGCAGGAGATGAATTTCTTGATTGGATACTGTATGTTGGTGATGGAGGAACTGAAGGATGGGGTGTTGGTTACAAAACAGCATGCCAGGCAACGTGGGTAATTACATGACCAAGAACCAGGCATGGACGGGGTTGGGTTGGTGACAGCTTTAGTATGGTGATTTCATAGTCGACTAGGGGCAAGTATGCTTCGGAGGTTTGGTGCCCTCCTATAGGTGATGAGAGGTTTGGGTGGTAGGATGGGTCTGAGAAAGGGGTCCTGTAATAGAATCTCCCATCTGTTGTTCAATATAGTTTTTATGCCCTGATGTTCTCTACTGTAACGAGTAATGAATCTGGGGGGTGGGTTGTTATCAGTACTATTCGTAGGAAGTGGGTGAGATGATGTGGAGAATTTAGCCTTATGGCACGCATCACGGATTAATTTTTGGGGTACTTCCGGGCAGTGAATTTTTGGGTAAGTAATTTAGATTGCATTTCATAATTATGAATATCAGTACAATTTTTATGGATTCTCCTGAATTGGTTATATGGTGTGTTTTGGGTCCATGGTCGGTAGTGGAAGCTTTGGAAATGGATATAATTATTTGAGTCAACAGATTTGAAAAAGGTTTTAGTTTTGATTCGATTTTGTTCAATAAAGATGGTCAGATCAAGAAAATCGATGGAGTTGGGGTGGTGCTGAGAGGTAAATTCTAGGCCCGCTTTATTGGTGTTGAGAAATTGTAAAAAAGATGGGATTAATGTAGTGTCGCCTTTCCAGATGAAGAATAAGTCATCAATATAACGTTTGTACAGTACAATGTTGTTCTTAAATGGATTATTAAGTTGTAAGAGTTGTTGTTCAATAAAGCCCATGGTAAGGTTGGCGTAGGAAGGTGCAAATGAACTGCCCATGGCTGTGCCACTGATTTGGTGGTAGAAACTATCTTGGAATGATAAAATGTTATTGTTTAAGATGAATTCCGTGCATTGTAAAAGAAAGTTTTGTTGTATGACTGGCATGTCAGGATTGGTGGAGAGGAAAAACTGTATAGCAGAGAGGCCGAAGTGGTGTGGAATATTGGTATAGAGAGAAGTGATATCACATGTTAACCAGTGGTAGTCAGAGGACCAGGTGATGTCAGCTAACAGTTGAATGAGGTGTAGGGAATCTTTGAGGTATGAGGGAAGTTGTACTACTATAGGTTGGAGGTGTTTATCAATGAACCGGGAAAGATTGCTGGTCATGGACTTAATGCCTGCTATGATCGGTCTGCCTGGTGGTTTATGGAGATTTTTGTGTATTTTAGGCAGATAATAAAAGAAGGGGGTTTTTGGGTGGAAGTTAATAATGAAGTTTCTTTCGTTCTTTGTGATGATGTTATTAACCACTTGAGGACCCACCCTTTACCCCCCCTTAAGGACCAGCGCTGTTTGAAGGGATCTGTGCTGGGTGGGCTCTACAGCCCCCAGCACAGATCAGAGGGCACGCAGAGCGATCAGATCGCCCCCCTTTTTTCCCCCCTATGGGGATGATGTGCAGGGGGGGTCTGATCGCTCCTGCGTGCAGGCTAGTTGCGGGGGGGGGGCACCTCAAAGCCCCCCTCCGCGGCGACATTCACCCCCCTCCCTCTCCTACCTCTCCCTCCCGGTGATCCGGGCTGCACAGGACGCTATCCGTCCTGTGCAGCCAGTGACAGGACGTCCCCTGTCACATGGAGGCGATCCCCGGCCGCTGATTGGCCGGGGATCGCCGATCTGCCTTACCGAGCGGCTGCTTCCTAATTAATCAGCCTGCAGCTGGCGACGCAGTACTGCGTCGCTGGTCCTGCAGCTGCCACTTTGCCGACGCACGGTATAAGCGTGCGGTCGGCAAGTGGTTAAGTAATGCTTGATCAATGAAGTCTTTCAGGATTTTGTGGAGTGCAGATGTAGGGTCAGAGGTAAGTTTCTCATAATGTTTCATATCATTTAGAAGTCTAGCAGATTCTTCCAAGTAGTCGGTCCTATTTAAGATTACGATCCCACCGCCTTTGTCGGCTGATTTTATAACAAGGTCTGGGTTTTTTAACAGGGTTTGGAGTGCTCGTCTTTCTGGATAGGTAAGGTTGGGTTTTATGGTGTGGGTATGTGAAGGAAGGGATTGAAGGTCGTCTAGAACCATGGAGTAGAAGGTCTGAATGAAATTTCCTTTGGATGCTGTGGGGTAAAATCGTGATTTACCTTTAAGCTGGGTTGTGATGCATTTTTCAAGTAATATTTCATCGGGATTAGAGGTGACTATCGGTAGCTTGTCATCGTCTGTGATGATTAATGGAGTGGATGTCAGGAGGGATTGGTTCTTTTTTATGGCGAAATGTCTTTTCAATGTAAGTTTGCGTATGTATGCATTCAAGTCAGTGAAAAGTTCGAACATGTTTGTGGAGTTTACCGGACAAAAGGATAATCCTTTTTCCAACAATGAAATTTCATGTTGAGTTAGGTTATGATTGGAGAGATTGAAAATGCATTTGATGGACTGGGTATCGGATGTTGGCCGTGTTTGGTTTTTATTTTTATTTTTCTTTCTACCCTTGCCCCTGCAGCCCCTCTTCCTAGGCTTGGGCAGTGGATACATGGTGTTAGTTACAGGGGGGGTTACGGTTAGGTGGTTGTTGGGCTGAGGAGTTGAGTAGTTAGTACATTCTGTGAGAGGGATTTGGGGAGTTCTAAAAAAGAATTTGACAGGTTGGTTTGGGGTTTGTTGTTCAGGGTGGGCGCTGGGTGGGATAGAACACCGAGGGGCTGGAAGAAGGATTTGATGGAAGTTTGTACAACATTAGGGGCAGGGTGAGGAGGGGACTGTATGGATCTAATGGTCTGTGGTACAGTGGATTGGGGATTGGGAGAGAGAGATTTGTTTGGTGAAGATAGGACAGATTCACAGATGCTCACCTGTGATGCCCTAAGTTCTGTTAGGGAGGATTCGAGCAACTGTAGTTCAGTGAGGTTTTTAATGGCCTCTTGAACTAGGATGGTTGGGTTGGTGATTGGGGTATCAAGGTGGGGTAATTTTGCAGCCTTGGAGTTGGGAATGGTGGCAGATGTAGTGCCTGCCGTCTCCGTAAGGTCAGCCGAACTGTCAGGACTATTGGTAATCTCATTATAACTCCTTTTTTTGGGATTGGATCTGGCAGGTTTTGGTTCTAGGGCGGGTCTGGGGGTGGAGTGGGTGATGTTTGGTAGGTTATTAAGGCAAGGTTGGGGTGCGGATTCTATTTTGGATATGATGGTGGGTGTGGCGGTGGAAGTGACAAGGGGAGGGTTTGATTGGGGTGGAATGTTGACCAGGCTGGGTGTGATGTGTGGAGGGTGAAAGATTGGGGGAGGAGGGTAAGGTGGGTATTTGAAGTGTGGGGGTGGGGGGATGTGTGGGGGGGATGGATAAACTCATGAGTGGGCGTGGTGTGGTGATGGGGTGATTCCTAAGTGGTCGGTGGTGAGGTGGCGGACCGGCTGGGGGAGGCCTGAGCTTACGTTCTCTTTCGTGATGCTCGGCATACGCCAGTCAGTCTCTATTAAGTTTTTTTATTTTGATGTCAATGGTGTCACGTTCAAATTTACTGATTCTATGTGTTAAATTGGACATCAATGGGAAGTATTGAAGATTACTCATATGTAGGGAAAGGAACTCCCTGCACTCGTTAATGGTTGGCTGTAATTCGCTGACCAAGATTTTGCGTTTGTTAATCGACCTAATCATCATGCCTTCGACACAGGTTTCTAGGTACTCGTACCACTCGGTAGAGAAGGTAATATCTTTAGGAAAAGCAGATAAAGTTTTAATTCGAATTCCGTCGGGTGAAATTTTTTCATTGATGTTTACTGACCATGGTATTACAGTGCTCAATTGGCCTGCCAATTCTCCTGATCTGAACACCATAGAGAATCTGTGGGATATTGTGAAGAGAGAGTTGAGAGACGCAAGACCCAACACTCTGGATGAGCTTAAGGCCGCTATCAAAGCATCCTGGGCCTCCATAACACCTGAGCAGTGCCACAGGCTGATTGCCTCCATGCCACGTCGCATTGAAGCAGTCATTTCTGCAAAAGGATTCCCGACCAAGTATTGAGTGCATAACTGAACAAAATTATTTAAAGGTTGACTTTTTTGTTTTAAAAACAAACACTTTTCTTTTATTGATCGGATAATATATGCAGGGCCGGCCCGCTCATGAGGCGGGGTGAAACTTTTGCCTCAGGCGGCAAAGTTCTAGGGGCGGCATCTGCCCGTCCGTGAGTGCGGGGGTGCCGGCCTCCGAGCTGGAGGGGTAGCTGCCAGGACGGGGGTATTGGGCCTAGCGGTGGGGAGGGGGGGTCGGACCCCCGTCTCCCTTGCCTGGGTCCCCCGATCTGCGCTCCCCTCCAGCTTTAAATGTAGCGTAAGCAGCCGACAGACAGTAAGAGGCACGGGCGGGGGAATCACTCACCTTCCTCGTTCCAACGTGCGCTCCACTGACGTCACTTCCTGCAACGCCGCCCACTGTATTGTACGTGGGTGGCGTTGCAGGAAGTGACGTCAGTGGAGCGCACGTTGGAACGAGGAAGGTGAGTGATCCCCCGCCCGTGCCTCTTACTGTCTGTCGGCTGCTTACGCTACATTTAAAGCTGGAGGGGATCGCAGATCGGGGACCCAGGCGAGGGAGGGAGGGGGTCCGACCCCCCTCCCCACCGCTAGGCCCAATACCCCCGTCCTGGCAGCTACCCCTCCAGCTCAGCAGCCCCCCATGGGGATTTGAGCGGGCGGCATGGCAATTTTTTCAAAACTTGCCTCAGGCAGCAAAAAGTCTAGGGCCGGCCCTGGATATATGCTAATTTTTTGAGATAGGAATTTGGAGTTTTCATGAGCTGTATGCCAAAATCATCAATATTAAAACAATAAAAGGCTTGAACTACTTCAGTTGTGTGTAATGAATCTAAAATATATGAAAGTCTAATGTTTATCAGTACATTACAGAAAATTATGAACTTAATCACAATATGCTAATTTTTTGAGAAGGACCTGTACAGTAGTTACAATGCATATACAAGGCATAGAGTAGAAAATAGAGTAAAGGCATAGCTAGAGGGATCCGTAAGAATGGACCCAGGAAAATGACCTAGGAGAAAGGACCAGGGGGACATCTGCTGCCATACATGGCACTCAAACGCTTCTCCAGCGATAATTTGAATCAGATGCTCCCCAAATCTATCCTGAGGAAGAGAGAGAGGAGAAGAATGGAGAGAAAGGAAGGATAGTGAGACAAAAGGAGTACAAGAGCAGTGAAGAATGAGGACAGTGAGAAAGAAAGCAGTGAAAAATAAGAACCCTAGGATTGCAGTGCAACCTAGCCCATTTAATGCCCTGCTTGGCAGGCTGTGAGGGATCTGCAGCTGCTGGTCAGGCACTGTGTAGTAAGGTACCAGTAGGTGTCAGTTCGGTGGGCCCCTTCCAGATGCTACATTATATAAGCTTGGCAGACCCCGTGGAGACCAGGTGGAGAGTCGCTGCTCCAGGTTGGTGGAGCAGGGTCCGGCGGCCAGGGGACCGGGATGGCTTCAGCAAAGTTCCTCTGTGGATGGCCTGGATATGGATGGTGGTCTGGCACTCTAGGGGACACAGCAGAGACATCAGGACCTGAGGTCTCTCAGGCAGCAGAAAGCAAAAGGCAGAGCATGTCGGCTGGAGGTTGAGGTGCCTGCATCAGGGTGAAGCAGCTCCTGAGCCTATGGTCACAGCCACATGGATGGCGTCCACTCAGATGATATGCTATGGCCCTATGATGGGGGTGAGCAATGCAGTAGCGGGCTGTTTGGGCACAGCTGTAGGCTAGAGCAGTAGCAGCACTAACCTCAGTGGCCCAGACAGGCAGAGCTGGGCAGATAACCACCTGTGTCCAGCTCTGTGGTCTGGTTTCCTGTGTGCAGAAATGTGGGCGGCTGATCTGAAGGGCTAGTGGTGGTGCTCTAAGACGCGATGGAGGACAGGGCCACAGGGGAGGGCTGGAGTACTCAAGGAAGCAGGTGATGCGACTGGCTAAGGCTGTTCACGAGCCCAACCATGTTTCAGGGCCTCGGCAGAGTATGGGACCATTCAGGAGGGTTCGGAGCTCCCCTTGCAGCAGGCTGACCACGTGGGAGGGCCGGAGCAGCCCAAAAATGGATTGTGGTGGGCCGCTGATCCGAGGATGGGGATTGCTAGCAGCAAAACTCACCCGCTCACTCATCTGCTGATTGGCCTGCAGAGGCTGTCCTGGGGGCTGCAGGTCGTGGCGAAAGTGGAGCAGGCTGACAAAGGTCTGCAGCAGTGGCAGGACAGAGTGCCGATGGTGACTCTCTCCAAGGCAGCATCGGAAGTTGCATCGGAAGTTGAGTGGAGGCAGCGTGTGCAGTAAGTAATGCTTAGCTGCATGGTGCCCATCCTGCCCCTCAGCTGCGATAGTCCATTCTGGAGCCCAAATCCTCTGACATCCTCAATCCACTGGGCAGCCTGCAATGCACGCCCGTTCCCCAGATAGATAGGGGAGATCGGGTGAGTGCAGTGGGGGTGGATTTGGGGGAAAAAAGGCCGGAGTCCTGTGGCCGCTGCGTCCAAGTCCGGCACCATCTTTGAATATATGCTTGATAGGTGAGGATTGGTGCAGCACACATGAGGGGCTCACACTTACATTCCATCTCTTCCTTGTGGTCTCCTACTTCCCCTCTTTCTCTGACCATCAGATCAGCATGGTGTGTCTGCGTAATAGCTCTCCAGATTCCAGCGGGGAGTCCTCTGTCTCTTCCCTGCTGTCTCCTGAAGACCTCCAAACATTCTGCTCTGTTTCTCTCTGCTCCGTCACATGAGTTCATCCTGCATGTCACATGAGTTCATCTGACATGCAGGCCAAACAGGGCAGAGAGAGATAGAGAGCAGAGTGAACCCACCACCAGCACCAAAAATCTGAGCCCACCTTAGAAAGCAAAGCCTCTGGCCTCCGTTCAGTCTCCTCTCCTCATAAGTCGCTGAAGAAGCGGGAGACTTGGGAGCAGGGGTCCAGTCCTGGAAAAAGAAGTGAGTGGACTCACCCCAAAAACCATAGCGTGGGCGTGGTCATGGGTGGGGCCAAATATACATGGCCTTAGCAGTGGTATAAAAGGTCTGCCAGGGGAAGTTTGAGCTCTGTCGTAGTGTATCCCCAAAAAGTAGATGTAATCTGACAGCATTTCACCAAAAATACACATAATCTGGCAGAGGTTCCTCCAAAATACAGATAATATGGCAGTGGTTCCCCCAAAATAGACAATCTGGCAGCAGCAGTTCCCCAACATACACATAATCTGGAAGCAGTTCCCCAAATACGCGAAACCTGGTAGTGGATCACCCAAAATACACGTACCACCCAAAATACATGTAATCTGGCAGCAGTGGTCCCCCAATATACACAATCTGGCAGCGGTTCCCCAAAATACACGTAATCTGGCATCAGCGGTTCCCCAAAAATACAGATCTGACAGCAGTTCTCCCAAAATAGGTACCCCCAGTATAGCTAACCAGGTCTATAGGTGTCCCCAGTATAAGTAGCCATGTGTATAGTTGTCCCCAGAATAGGTGGCCAGATGTAGAGATGTCACCAGAATAGGTAGCCAGGTGTATAGATGTCCTTAGAATAGGTGGTCAGGTGTATAGATATTCCCAGAATAGGTGGCCAAGTGTATAGAATATCCCCAGAATAGGTAGCCAGGTCTATAGGTGTCCCCGGTATAGCCAGGTGTCCCCAGTATATGTAACCAGGTGTTCAGGTGTCCCCAGTATTGCCAGGTGTATAGGTGTCCCCAGTATATGTAGCCAGGTGTATAGGTGTCCCCAGTATAGCCAGGTGTATAGGTGTCCGCAGTATATGTAGCCAGGTGTATAGTGGCCCCAGTATATGTAGCCAGGTGTATATGTCCCCAGTATATGTAGCCAGGTGTATATTTATTTATTTATTGTATTTATAAAGCGCCAACATATTACGCAGCGCTGGGGACAGTATATGTAGCCAGGTGTATAGTTGCCCCAGTATATGTAGCCAGGTGTATAGTGGCCCCAGTATATGTAGCCAGGTGTATATATCCCCTGTATATGTAGCCAGGTGTATAGTGGCCCCAGTATATGTAGCCAGGTGTATATGTCCCCAGTATATGTAGCCAGGTGTATAGTGGCCCCAGTATATGTAGCCAGGTGTACATGTCCCCAGTATATGTAGCCAGGTGTATAGTGGCCCCAGTATATGTAGCCAGGTGTATAGGTGTCCCCAGTATATGTAGCCAGGTGTCCCCCCAGCTGGAGGGGAGCAGCGCAGCAGAGAGGAGCGTTGGGCAGAGCAGCGGGGAAGGGCGGACGTTCCCCCCCCTTCCCTCACCTTGGGGCTCCTCTCCCTGGCTCTCCCCTCCATAACGATTGCGGCGGTGGCTGGCGGCAATGGCTGGCAGCAGCATCAGTGGGCGGGACTTACCTCCTCCAGTGTTCCAGCGAGTGGACGCTGTTCGTGCAGCTAGTCTGGTCTAGTGAAGACCAGAGCAGCAGCACGCACAGCGTCCATTCGCCAAAACACTGGAGGAGGTAAGTCCCGCCCACTGATGCCGCTGCCAGCCATCGCCGCCAGCCACCGTTGCAATCTTTATGGAGGGGAGAGCCAGGGAGAGGAGCCCCAAGGTGAGGGAAGGGGGGGGGGAAACGTCCGCCCTTCCCCGCTGCTCTGCCCAATGCTCCTCTCTGCTGTGCTGCTCCCCTCCAGGGTGCTAGGGGGGACGGCGTCCACTCTCCAAAAAAAGTGAGTGGACTTCGTCCCCCCGCGTTTACGCAGGACTCGACCTCTGCTTGGGAGGGTGTGGCCACATGGCTGTGCATGTCTCACGCAGCCTGGAGGGGGAGAAGATGCTCACCATTTGCTCCTCTCCCCTTCAGCCACGCCTCTCTCCTTCAGCCACGCCTCTCTCATCAAATTCCAACAGCTGTGGCTGCTAAGTAGCAAAATAAATTATTTTAACATTTCAATTTGAAGCTTCATATTTATTTTTAAAACTCAAATCACATTTTATTGCATCCATGATTACTGTATTCTGTTCAGAGAACAGCCCAGGGCATAACAGCCTCTGCAATCTGCATGATTGTATGTGGGCTTGGGGGCTTTGGTAGCCCTGTACTCCCAACTCTCATGCAGAGTGGTGCAGGGAGCAGGTGTAATATTTACTTTTTTTTTGTAGACAGCAGGGGAGTAATAGCAACACATCCTAAGACCAGGCCGCATCTGAATGACTACCAACAAAGGCGTGCAGAGCCCCCTAAGGCATCATACACACCGTGTATTCAAAACAAATGCTATAATAATACACTAGAGCCCTAACCTCTGGAAAAAAAACAGAATGAAAACATAAAATATCATATGGCAGCAGCTAGCCATAAGGTAAATGTACATTTTTTAGTTAGCTTAGTTAGCAGGGAGAGGTAGCAGCACTTCCCAGAACAGGCTGCTTTCAAATGACCACCAGCATAGGTGTGCAGAGTCTAATTATAGGCAGGATACACATCATGCATTCAGAACAGATGCACCAAATGAACATTAATGGAGGATGCAAGCTTCCAAAACAGTTTGCATGCAGAGTTCCTTACTGGACCCTTCCACCTAGATGAGGCCATCCTTCTGGAAGGGATCCTGGTAGTTATTCGGATGCAGCCTGTTTTGGGAAGCACTGCCACCTCTCCCTGCTGTCTAGAAAATGTAAGTTTACCATATGCCTAACTGCTCCTGTTTGATATTTTATGTTTGCATTCTGTTTTTTTTCAGAGGTTAGGGCACTAGTGCATTATTGTAGCATCTGTTTTAAGTACAAGGGACTTGATTCACAAAGCGGTGCTAACCTACTTAGCACGCCTAAAGACTTTTGGGCATGCTAAGCATTGCACTAAGTAGGTTAGCACCGTTTTGAGGGAAAAACTCGCGCGCATAGGGTTTAATGGTGCTGCGCGCATAAAACTTTACGCGCATAAAGTTGGGCTTGATTCACAAAGCGGTGCAAACTGTTAGCACACTGGTGAAAAGCCCCTTATCACGCCTAAACTCAGTTTAGGCGTGATAAAATAAGTCCCGTGCAAAGTTTTGCGCGCGGGACTTATTTTATCACGCCTAAACTGAGTTTAGGCGTGATAAGGGGCTTTTCACCAGTGTGCTAACAGTTTGCACCGCTTTGTGAATCAAGCCCAAGGTGTTTATGTTGCTTCTGAGGGTAGTCATCCAGATATGGCCTGGTTTTAGGATGCGCTACCCTTACTTTCCTGTTGTCTCCCAAAAAAATGTGTAAACCATTTGATGGCCAGATGCTCCCAGGTTCACACTATGCTTGTTAATTTTGTTAATCAAATGTTTGATAATTGGTTAGTGGTTAGAGTCCCTTCCAGAAGGATGGGCTCATCGCGGTGGAAGGGTCCAGTACAAAACACTCTGCATGCTCTGTAATAGTGGGCAGCATTGCAGGAAGTGACGAGCGGTGGAACGCAGTGCTGGAAAGCGAAAGGATGTGAATCATCGCTTCCCCACCTGCTGGCTCATACCGCGCTAATAACTGGAGGGGGAGCACAGGCCGGGGAGACCCAGGTGAGGGAGGGGGGTCTGACCCCCCTCCCCATCACTGTTCCCAATGCCCCCCTTCCAGCCAGGCTGCTACCCCTTCCAGCGCAGCAGTCCACCCACCCACAGCCAGGCGGCGCCCCCCCACTTCCGCCGCCTGAGGAGCCTGATTCAGCCCGCCTCATAGGTGGCCCAGGGCTGCTAGTTATTTCTCTGGAACAGACTATAAGCTTTCACTTTGCTGCACAAGTAATTAGCTGGAGAGCAGGAGCCATGGACGGACATGGTCCAGTGCAGAATGTACAACTGCACCAAGAACCA
The DNA here is from genome assembly GCF_040937935.1 of Hyperolius riggenbachi. Classification (NCBI taxonomy): domain Eukaryota; kingdom Metazoa; phylum Chordata; class Amphibia; order Anura; family Hyperoliidae; genus Hyperolius; species Hyperolius riggenbachi. The sequence continues at coordinate 193,440,285 of NC_090651.1, forward strand.
TTTACTTCTGGGGGCCCACGCAGCTGGGGCTTGAGAGAAATTTAGAGAAGGCTTGAGAGAAAATGCTGTGGGCAGATGATATCAAAGTAGAGCTTTTTGGTATTAACTTGAACAGCCATGTTTAGATAAAGAAAAATACTGAGTATAACTGAGTATAAGAACACCATCCCCACATACAAGCTTGAAAAAGAAAACATTTTGCTTTGCAGCTGCTTTCCTTCTAAGGGTACAATACTGCTGGACACTGCATTGAGGGATCAATAAACCTTAGGGCCCATTCACACTAGAGCGTTTTGCCTCAATTTCGGCAAAACGCTCAAACGCTAGCGCTTTTTGAAAGCGCTAGTGTAATAAGTGTATGGGCCCATTCTTACATGGGCGATTTGCGGTAATCGGCGCAAATCGCCCAAAAACGTGAAACACAAATGCGTCGCCTGCACCATTTTCAGGCGATTTTCCGGTTTCAGAACTATAGTAGCGCAAAACGCGATTGCGGAAAAATCACCACAGTATTCAGTATTCAGTATCACTCCTGCAAAAGGCTGGCAAAAATCGCCTGCATTTTGCAAATGCAAGTGTGAATGGGCCCTAAAAGAGAATCTGTGACTATAATAAAAAAATGCTGATACTTACCTCGCAAGGGGGAAGCCTTTGGATCCTAATGAGGCTTCCCCCATCCTCAGCCAGCCTGATCCAGTGTTGGCACGCCCGAACAATCCAAAACACTAGTAATAAAAGTGGCCTGCCTGTGCAGGCGCACTAGCGGCTTTCCGCTTGGTCTCCAGCAGAAATAGCCCAATTGGGTCTGCTTTTCTGCACAGGTGCAGAAGGCTTGCATCTGCACAGTAGATTGGACCCAATCAGTCTCAGCTATTTCTGCTGGTGCCTGAGCAGAAAGCTGCTAGTGCGCCTGTGCACTGCGCTGACAAGCCATTGTCATCTGACTTTCAGGGGTCCCACTGCTGGAATGGGGCTGAAAGGGAGAATGAGAGAAGCCTCTTTAAGATCCAGAAGATTCCCCCTTCCAAGGTAAGTACCCCTTATGGGGCACTTTTTACAGGGGTCTAGTCCTGGGAAAAGAGGGGAGTGAACTCACCCTAAAAACCCCTGCGCCGCGTGTAGCGCCAAAAAATGGGCGTGGTCAAGCATAACATGGGCGGGGTCATGGGTGGGGCCAAATATACATGACCTTAGCAGTGATGTAAAAGGTCTGCCGGGGAAGTTTGAGTTCTGCCATAGTGTATCCCCCAAAAATAGATGTAATCTGACAGCATTTCACCAAAAAGACACATCATCTGGTAGTTCCTCCAAAATACAGATAATATGGCAGGGGTTCCCCCAAAATAGACAATGTGGCAGCAGCAGTTCCCACAACATACACATAATCTGGAAGCAGTTCCCCAAAATATGTTAAACCTGGCAACGGATCATCCAACATACACGTAACACCCAAAATACATATAATTTGGCAGCAGTGGTCCCCCAAACATACACAATCTGGCAGCAGTTTCCCAAAATACACGTAATCTCGCAGCAGCCGTTCCCCTAACATACACATAATCTGGCAGCTGTTCCCCAAAATACACTTAGGGCTTGATTCACAAAGCGGTGCTAACCTACTTAGCACGTCTAAAGTCTTTAGACGCGCTAACCAGGGTGCTAAGTAGGTTAGCATCGGATTTCTCAATCAGATCGCGCGCTAACTTTGCGCGCGCAAAGTTTTACGCGCGCAAAGTTTTACGCGCGCTAAGTCCCATAGGCTTTAATGGGCACTTCGCGCGGTGCGCCCTGCGCTCTGTGCAGTACGCGCGTAAAGTTTTACGCGCATAAAGTTTTGCGCGCGTAAAGTTTTATGTGCGAAAAGCTTGTTTAGACGTGCTAAGGGGGTTTTCACAGGCGTGCTAACAGTTAGCACCGCTTTGTGAATCAAGCCCTTAGTCTGTTAACAGCAGTTCCACAAAAATGCAGATAATCTGACAGCAGTTCCCCCAAAATAGGTACCCCCAGCATAGGTAGCCAGGTCTATAGGTGTCCCCAGTATAAGTAGCCATGAGTATAGTAATCCCCAGTATATATAGCCAGAGGTATAGTTGCCTAGTATATGTAGTGAGGGGTATATGTGCACAGTACATGTAATCAGGGGTATAGTGGTCCCCAGTATATGTAGCCAGAGGTATAGGTGTCCAGTATATGTAGCCAGGGGTAACAATAACAATAATATTTATATATTATTATTATTATTATTTAGTATTTATATAGCGCCGACATATTACGCAGCGCTGTACAGTGTATATATATATATATATATATATATCTTGTCACTAACTGTCCCTCAAAGGAGCTCACAATCTAATCCCTACCATTGCCATATGTCTATATTATGTAGTGTAAGTACTGTAGTCTAGGGCCAATTTTAGAGGGAGCCAATTAACTTATCTGTATGTTTTTGGAATGTGGGAGGAAACCGGAGTGCCCGGAGGAAACCCACGCAGACACGGAGAGAACATACAAACTCTTTGCAGATAGTGCCCTGGTTGGGATTCAAACCAGGGACCCAGCGCTGCAAGGCGAGAGAGCTAACCACTACGCCACCGTGCTGCCCATATAGCGCTTTTCTCCCTGGGGACTCAAAGCGCTGTGACCCTGCATTATGCAGTCTCAAAGGCTAGGGAAAAGAGGTGAGTTTTTAGCCTTTTTTTAAAGCTGTCCAGAGAGGGAGCCTCTCGTACTGATTGTGGAAGTGAGTTCCATAGAGTGGGGGCTGCGTAGGAAAAGGCCCGAGCACCAAATGTTAAGTGTATCCTGGGAATAATCAGCTTCATCTTGTTGGCAGAGCAGAGGGTGCGTGGAGGGGCATAAATTTCCAATAGATCTGCTATGTATTTGGGTCCCATGTGGTGTAGAGCCTTGAATGTCAGCAGGCAGATCTTAAAATTGATTCTCCATTTTACTGGCAACCAGTGAAGAGTTTGCAGTACTGGGGTGATGTGTGAGCTGCGGGGGGCATTGGCTAGGAGTCTGGCTGCAGCATTCTGTACTAGCTGTAAGGGGCGCAGGACCTTTTCTGTAGATCCGATGAACAGGGCGTTGCAGTAGTCTAGGTGGGAGGATACAAATGCATGAACCAGGGCAGGTAGGTCTTCAGCTGGGATAAGGTGTTTGATTTTCGCTATATTTCTTAGATGGAAGAAGGAAGACTTGATGACAGTTGATATCTGCTGTTTAAGTTTTAGATTTCCATCCAGGATCACCCCAAGGTTTCGCACAGAGTCTTTATACTGTACAGTATCTCCCCCAATTGCTAGTTTGAGGTGGTGAGCGTTTTGAACTTTAACCATCATGTGTGGACCACCTACCACCAACACCTCTGTTTTGTCAGAGTTCAGCCTCAGTCAGCTGGTGTTCATCCAATTTTGTAAATCCACTAGACACGTATTTATGGATGCTGATGGGTCTTGGGTGCCAGGCTTGAAGGACAGATACAGTTGTGTGTCATCTGCATAACAATGGTATCCTAGGCCATAGTTCTGGATTATTTTGCCCAGTGGGAGCATGTAGACTGCAAAGAGTAATGGTGATAGTACAGAACCCTGTGGAGCTCCATAGGGAAGTGGCACTGGATTAGAGTAGTGTGTGACCAGACATACTTGCTGTGTCCTGCCAGATAGGAAGGTCTGAAACCAGCTAAGAACAGTACCCCTTAGGCCACAGTAATTCTTCAGTCGCTGGATTAGTATTTCATGATCCACAGTATCAAATGCTGCAGACAAGTCAAGAAGAATCAAAATTGAGCAATCACCCTTGTCCCTTGCAGTAAGTAGATCATTCATTTCTCGGACTAATGCCGTTTCAGTGCTGTGCCTTTTCCTGAATCCTGACTGAAAAGTATCAAAGATGTTGTTATCTGTAAGCCTGGCTTCCAGCTGGTTGGCGACTACTTTCTCGATAACTTTTGATCGGAATGGTAAGTTCGCCACAGGTATTTAGTTGGTTACAGAATCAGGATCTAGTGATGGTTTCTTCAAGAGGGGTCTTATGATTGCTTTCTTTAGTTCTTCTGGGAAAAGTCCACTTTGCAAGGAGCACTGAGTGATTTTGTGAAGTGCTGGCCTGATCAGCTCTGGGCACTGCATTAAGGATCCAGTTGGGCCAGGATCCAGGTCGCAGGTAGTGGGGCGGAGACTTTGAATGAGAATTCCAAAATCTTCTTCACTCAGAGTGTCAAAGACTTGCCATGGTGGTACGGTAGTAGGCAGATGCAAAGTCCAGTGGTCAATTGATGTTGGTGTAATGCTGGCACGGATGGTAGACACCTTGTTTGTGAAGAAGGCAGAGAATTCTTCACACCTTTCCCTGGAGAATGTGGTTGGGGCTTTTAGGCAGGAAGGATTGCAGAGTAATTCCAGTGTGGAAGAGTTGACCAGCTCTGTTGTTGGCTGTAGATATTTTGTGCGAGATAAAGTCTGATTTTTTCTTGGTTATTGCTTGTTGGTATTGTCTGAGGTGTTGAATTAGGCTAGATTTGTGCTCCTCAGACCCTGATTTACGCCATTGTCTTTCAGGTCTGCGCCCTTTCTTTTTTAGATCCATGAGGGTTTTGTCAAACCAATTAGCTTTCTGCTTTTTGGTTGCTGATTTGGTGCGCCATGGGGCAATACTGTCAAGTGTTTCATATATTGTGTTGTTGTACTGGGTTACTAGAGTGTTTGGGTCCATTTGACTGTGCAGCAGATTTGTAAAATCCAGGTTGGCAGTTATCCTCTCCGGTGTTAATTTATTCAGGGGACAGATTTTGATTGTTTCTTTAGGGAGCTGCTTGATAGGGTGATGTTCAATAGTAAACTGTATTTTGTGATGGTCTGACCACACCACTGGGGTTACTGTTATGTTACTAATGTCCATTCCAAGGTGGAACAGTAAGTCTAGCGTATGCCCTCCTCTGTGGGTAGCAGATTTTACAACTTGTGTGAAGCCTAGTCCACACATGAGATTTACTAGTTCATTTGCATTTTGTGATTGAGTGTTATCAGCCCAGACGTTGAAGTCACCAAGGATGATCCATCTCGGATAAGACAGAGTTAGTATTGCCAGAAGTTCTGAGAATTCCTGTAGGAGTGGGTCAGCATCTCCGGGGGGACGATAAACCACTAAAATTTTGAAGCCTTTACCAGCTGAGATCTGGGCACCTATATGTATAGGTGCCCAGTATATCTAGTCAGGGGTATATGTAGTCCCCAGTATATGTAGCCAGGGGTATACGTGCCCAGTATATGTAGCCAGGGGTATATGTGTCCAGTATACGTAGGCAGGGGTATATGTACCCAGTATATGTAGGCAGGGGCAGGGCCGGATTTACCACTAGGCACTGTAGGCACGTGCCTACAGGCGCCATGTGCTTCAAAGGCGGCAGGGGTAGTAGTGCATCACTTATCTTTTCAACTGTCCTACACGCAATGGCATTGGCAGCGCTCTTGCGTCAATCTGCATAGGCCCGCTGGTTACAACTGTGCTCAGCCACCCAGTACTTCCGCCCCGCTCTATATCCGCCTGCTGTGTTCCTGCTCATCATCAGTCACTGCAGTGCATCTGACCCCTGCGACTGGGGGAAGGGGGCGGGGCGTGCACACTTCGGACTTCAGCTGTCGGGACTCGGAGATAGGTAATTTAGTATGTTTGCTTAGACATAGACTGGTAGAGGATGCTGTTGTCTCCCTCCCTGGAATTCGGAGTGGCCTTCTTCAAGCTTGAAAAGGGCTTCGTGCTTCAGTGGTTCCAGGAGGGAGATCGTAACCTGCTGCCGCTGGGAAGGAAGATCAAAGCTGCACGTGGTGTAGTATTTCTTCAACGTTACTTAGCTAGCTGCTGGATTGTCTGCAGGGAGGGAGAGTGTATGTATGTGTGAATGAATGCATGTATGTGTCAGTGTGTGTCTCAGACGTGTCTGTGTCAGTGTGTGTCTCAGAGTGTCTGTGTCAGTGTGTGTCTCAGAGTGTATATGTGTCAGTGTGTGTCTCAGAGTGTGTATGTGTCAGTGTGTGTCTCAGATTGTCTCAGATTGTGTGTGTGTATGTGTCAGTGTGAGTGGCTCCGGGTGTGTTTCAGTATGTGTGTCTCAGTGTATGTGTTTGTGTGTATGGTTCAGTGTGTGTGGTTCAGTGTGTGTGTGTGTGTGTGTCAGTGGCTCTGTGTGAGTGGCTCAGAGTGTGTGTCAGTATGTGTGTCTCAGTGTGTATGTATCAGTGTGTGCCAGTGTGAGTGGCTCAGAGTGTGTGTCAGTATGTGTGTCTCAGAGTGTGTATGTGTCAGTGTGTGTCAGTGTGTGCCAGTGTGAGTGGCTCTGTGTGAGTGGCTCAGAGTGTGTGTCAGTATGTGTGTCTCAGAGTGTGTATGTGTCAGTATGTGTGTCTCAGAGTGTGTGTGTATGTGTTTTTAAAGGAAACTTTAAAGTACTTCCGAAGTGAACATCAAAATCTATTTTTTACTCACCTGGGGCTTCTTCCAGCCCTGAAGAGCAGTCTCAGTCCCTCTCCACAGCCCCTGTCCTCCTATGTGTCCCTGCTGGCTAGCCGTAAGGATCGTGACCTCCCGGCGGGTCAGCTCTTCTACACCTGCGCGGACACTCGTGCCCTCATGTCCATGTCATCTGGCGCGTACTGCGCCCGTACAGTAGTTGTGCGCAGGCGCAGTATGCGTCGGATGACGTGGACGCAGAAGATCCGACCCGCCAGCAGGTCGGCATAATTGCGGATGGCCAACAGGGACACCTAGGAGGCCCAGGCTGTGGAGAGGGACTGTGACTGCTCTTCAGGGCTGGAAGAAGCCCCAGGTGAGTAAAAAATAGATTTTGATGTTCACCTCGGATGTCCTCTCACTGTAAAGAAAAAAATAAAATAAAAAGAGGCCAGTTACTTAAGGCTTTTTCCAACCTCTTAAGTCCTTCTTGGTCCTCACTGTCACTCCGCACTGCACCGTTCAGCCGCTCTGGCCCGCACAGGGTCGATCCCGGCTATGGGTGCACAATCAGGGAGGTGAGTTCCATGCATGTGCGGTAGCCAGCGACTGGGCGACCCGCCCAGCTTTCATAGATGGACAGCGGAGAAACGTCACAGTGCTGAATGATGGTGAGGGACCAGGGACTGAAAGAAGCCCCAGGTAAGTAACTGGCCTTTTTTTTCCCTCAGTTAAGTGTGGGAGGGGAGAGTCCCTAGGAGGAAGGCTTAATGGGGGAGGGGTGGCTTGTCTAGGCTGCATGCGGGCTATATATAGGGTGGTGCAAAAGACCGGCCCTGCTACCTGTCACATGTGCAAGTTAACGGGTAGACGCTGGCCGGTCCCCAAGCACGTCTCGCTTAATCCCAGTTGTGTGTGGCCCAATCCGACTTTCTTGAAGCTTGTGACGCCTGTATTTGCTGCTGTATGCTGTACGTTCTCATATGCAAATGCAGCCGATACAGGCTTCAATAATAGCAGGAAAGAGGCGCACAGGTACAGACCAGCCAGCGTTTGCTTGTATAACCACACTCATGACAGGCAGTTGGGTTGGTCTTTCATGCACCACCCTGTACTTTCTAAAGACAGGTGAGGCGATTGTTGCCTAGGCCACAGTCAGGTTTAATAAGCAGCAGGTGTTACTAGCTCGCAGACAGGCAATGATGAATTTATAACACCCACTATTTCTGTGACTACAGAGGGGCCAGGTGACTGAGGGTGCCCACCTCTTTCCCCACTTCCAAGTAGCAAAGCATGAATACCAACTCCAGGTCCTCTTGTCTTTTCTTCAATGCCGCCATTCAGGGAGCAGCTGCGTTTCTCCATCAGGGTCCCGAATGCATATCATGTGACATTGGGAGCCTATGTAGGAACATTGCTGCATGCTGAATGGATATAGTGAACAGGAGAGCAGAGAACTCAGACTTTGAAAAGGTATTTGTGCTCTGCTATTTACATGGTGGAAAAGAGGCAACACCCCCACTTCCCCCCATAGTTTCTGGGGATTAAACTTTACACTGGCCTTGCTTATTAGGGGTTGGAGGGACGGAAATTCTTCGTGTCAAAAAGGGTGTGGCCTGTGATGAGGGTGGAGCTTAGGGCGCCAAAACTTCTGTGCCTATAGGCTCCTGAACTGTAAATCCGGCCCTGGGCAGGGGTATATGTGCCCAGTATATGTAGGCAGGGGTATATGTGCCCAGTATATGAAGGCAGGGGTATATGTGCCCAGTATATGTAGGCAGGGGTATATGTGCCCAGTATATGTAGCCAGGGGTATATGTGCCCAGTGTATGTAGGCAGGGGTATATGTGCCCAGTATATGTAGGCAGGGGTATATGTGCCCAGTATATGTAGCCAGAGGTATATGTGCCCAGTATATGTAGCCAGGGGTATATGTGCCCAGTATATGTAGTCAGGGGTATATGTCCACAGTATATGTAGGCAGGGGTATATGTCCCCAGTATATGTAGGCAGAGGGATATGTCCCCAGTATATGTAGTCAGGGGTATATGTTCCCAGTATATGTAGCCAGGGGTATATGTTCCCAGTATATGTAGTCAGGGGTATATGTGCCCAGTATATGTAGGCAGGGGTATATGTGCCCAGTATATGTAGGCAGGGGTATATGTCCCCAGTATATGTAGGCAGGGGTATATGTCCCCAGTATATGTAGGCAGAAGTATATGTCCCCAGTATATGTAGTCAGGGGTATATGTTCCCAGTATATGTAGCCAGGGGTATATGTTCCCAGTATATGTAGTCAGGGGTATATGTGCCCAGTATATGTAGGCAGGGGTATATGTGCCCAGTATATGTAGGCAGGGGTATATGTGCCCAGTATATGTAGCCAGAGGTATATGTGCCCAGTATATGTAGCCAGGGGTATATGTGCCTGGTATATGTAGTCAGGGGTATATGTCCACAGTATATGTAGGCAGGGGTATATGTCCCCAGTATATGTAGGCAGGGGTATATGTCCCCAGTATATGTAGGCAGAGGTATATGTCCCCAGTATATGTAGTCAGGGGTATATGTTCCCAGTATATGTAGGCAGGGGTATATGTCCCCAGTATATGTAGGCAGAGGTATATGTCCCCAGTATATGTAGTCAGGTGTATATGTGCCCAGTATATGTAGTCAGGGGTATATGTGCCCAGTATATGTAGTCAGGGGTATATGTGCCCAGTATATGTAGCCATGGGTATATGTCCCCAGTATATGTAGTCAGGAGTATATGTGCCCAGTATATGTAGTCGGGTATATGTCCCAGTAAATGTAGTCAGGGGTATATGTCCCCAGAATAGGTAGTCAGGTGTCCCCCCAGCAGGAGAGGAGCAGCGCAGTGGAAGGAGAGTGGTGGGCAGCGTGGAGAAGGGGGGGAACGTCCCTCACCTTGGGGCTCTCCATCCCTCGCTCTCCCCTCCAGAACTGAAATGTGCGGGCGGCTGGCAGCGGGTGGGACTTACCTCTTCCTCGTACCGGCACGAGAGGGAGTCTGGTCTAGACCAGAGCAGCGGCACGCAGTTCTTACCCGGCGCTTGGATCGAGGAAGAGGTAAGTCCCGCCCGCTGCCAGTCGCCCGCACATTTTAGTTCTGGAGGGGAGAGCGAGGGATGGAGAGCCCCAAGGTGAGGGAAGGGGGGGAGGCGTCCCCCCTTCTCCACGCTGCACACCACTCTCCTTCCACTGCGCTGCTCCCCTCCACAAATGCCAGGGTGGACGGCGTCCACCCTCTGAAAAAAGCAGGTGGATGTCGTCCACCCGCGTCCACGCCCCACTCGACCCCTGACTTTTTATCACTTTTGGGTAAAACCTCCATCCTTCAGACAGAACACTTGTCACGATTTCGCGAACGCCATTGCGGCAAGCGCATGAAAATGCGCACAAAATATGATCTGGAGTACCCCTTTAAATCCGTTAGCCTGTGTTGAGAAGACAGGGTTCCTTGCAAAAACCAGATCTCTGCCACACAGGAAAAAGGTTATCTAGGGGGGCAATAAAGCTTCTCCAGGAAGTTTCTCCATCCTAGTTTTAAAGATAAGGGCCTGTATGCAATTCACTTTTTCTCCTAGGTGATTGTTTCACACCTTGTCATAAAATGATTTTTAAACCCTAAGCAAGCAGCAAAATATTAAAAATAATTTTGATAGTCCTTTTTCACCCACTTTTGCAAACTTTTTAAATTGTATAATGATGAAAAGTTAATTTAATGAGAGGATGAAAATTATCTCCTAGGAGATAACTCAGGACAAAAAGATAATTGCATATGGGCCAAGGAGAGAAACAGATCCCCTCATAAATTCATTAGGTCCACATTCCTGCTCTAGCTTGATGAGAGAATGGCTTTTAATTATCCTTGATATGAAAGAATAGTCACTCAGACATTTTACTAAATTAATTAGTTCTCTGTCAATGCTAGCCATTTCAAAATTAGCAGACAATTATTAAAGAGAACCCGAGGTGGGGTTCTCACAACAAAAACCCCCTACAGAGGCTGGCTCTGCCTATCGAGCCCAGCCTCTATTGCTAATCAGATCCCCCCTAAATCCCCCCTGCGCTCAGCCAGACCCCATAAATCTTAGCCGCGCTGCCGACACGCAGCGTGTCAGCAGCGGCTGTGTTTAGCTTCCGAACGTCAGTCTCCGCTATCCCCCACCTCCTGTATCGCTCCGGTCCCCGCCCACGTCCCTTCCCTCCACGCTGATTGGAGGGAAAGGACGCGGGCGGGGACCGGAGCTCTGCAGGAGGCGGGGTGAGCGTCGAGACTGACGTTCGGAAGGTAAACACAGCCGCACAGTGCGGCTGTGATTTATGGGGTCTGGCTGAGTGCAGGGGGGATTTAGGGGGGGATCTGATTAGCAACAGAGGCTGGGCTCGACAGGCAGAGCCAGCCTCTGTAGGGGGATTTTGTTGTGAGAACCCCGCCTCGGATTCTCTTTAAAAATGATTTGTGTACGGTGGGACCACTCAGCATGGCCCTACCACCTTCTGAAAGTAAGCAACAGTGTGCTCCGCCTTGGAATACCCCAAGACACCCATGTTTGGTATCTGTGTGACCCAGAGAACGCCAGAAGCGTGCTCGTGTCACTCGCGGCGTGTTATGGTCGGCTGGCGCCGAATTATGACCATTCCAGTTGTTGCATGTTCTTTCTGCTTGTCATGACAAAGGGCGTGAGAAGGCACACCCCACCAGCTCTTTTTACAACTCCGCCCTCTGGCAGAGGAAGCGTTAAAACAACACTGCTGGACACGAGAGAGAGAGACTCCAGCCATCCTTATAACATCATGAATTTGGCTGGATTATAAAAGGATTTCTACCCATTCCACAGAACTTTCCATAACTGGACTTTATATCTTCTGTTGGACTTATTGACTTATTATCGGAAAGGACACGGTAACATGACAAATTGCTCAGACTATCAATAGCTATTCTCCCATTTAAAGAGAATCTGTACTCTAAAATTCTTACAATAAAAAGCATACCATTCTATTTATTATGTTCTCCTGGGCCCCTCTGTGCTGTTTCTGCCACTCCCTGCTGCAATCTTGGCTTGTAATTGCCAGTTTTAGGCAGTGTTTACAAACAAAAGACATGGCTGCTAACCAGCTTGTGATAGGCTGAGAGGAGCTCAGTCTGTGACTCACACAGAGCCTGCAGGGGATGTGGAGAGGGTGTGTATAGCTTCTATCCTATCACAGAAGAGCAGCACATTCCTGCCTGAGTGCCTGAGCCCGAAAGAAAGGGAAAGAAGATTAGATTATATAACAGAGATAATACAGCCACTGTGCAACTAGGAAAGGCTGCAGTAAGACAGACCACATTAGAACAGGTATAGGAACTTATAGGATAGAAGAAATAAGGCTGAAAATGTTGTTACATAGTCTCTTTAATCTTTATTATTTCTGTATCAATTTCTTTCTATTGCTATATTTTTGTTCTGCATTATTTATTTAAATAAACGATTAAAAATCGTTTGTCTAAGTGCTGTTCTGAAAAATCTCTGCAAAAGGAATTCACATCTTCAAAGAGAGATGTTACCATAACTGTTCTGATATTAATATCGTTAGTTTTGCTAGCTCTAGAAAGGTTGTCAAATTAACCCTTTTTCCTACAGGATTTAGCTAGGGTTAGACTTACCGCATTCGCACGCTTTATTGCGGATTGGTGGCAGCGACCTGGTGGCAGCCCAGATTGTATCGATTGTATATACAATCAAAATTTGACTGTGTGTGGACTCACCAACCAATCCAAAAGGTTACTTTGCCTGCAGTGCTGACTGCCTTCAGGATTCCCTCAGGGTCTGAGGCTTTATGGTAAACTGCAGCAAAGGAAACAGGAATTGGTGAGTAAGTGTGCATACGTCACAACACTGAAGATGGGTCGTGAATGACAATCCAGCAATGTCCCAAAACACACAGCCAAGGCAATATAGGAGTGGCCCAGGAAGAAGCATGTGGCCTAGCCAGTCTCCAGACCATAATCCAATAGAAAATTTGTGGATGGAGTTGAAGGTTCGAGTTGCCAAACATCAGCCTCGAAACCTTACTTACTTGAAGAGGATTTGCAAAAAGGAGTGGGCCAAAATCCCTCCCAAAATGTGCGCATACAGGTCTCATCCACTAGAGACTTTTGGAGGCGAATCCACTGTAGGTACAGTAAACGTTTAAGATTGGTTGGTATGTCCATACTGTACATGGTACAATGTCAGTGGGGGAAGCCTCATTGGGATCCAAAGGCTTCCCCCTCGTGAGGTAAGTATGTACAATCGCTAAAATGTATCAATTTCGAGCTGGAAATTGGGTTTTGCTGCCACCACTTTCCAGATTGATGAGGTGGAGAGCCTTCAAACTAGATATTCTTAAAAAGGAATAAACAGTTAATTGCAACCTAAAATCAACAATTTATAAAAATAAGACAATGCAGTAGCATGTCTCTTCTTGAGGACATAGAGTTCTAGCATACATCAGAATAATCAGGTAACCAGGGCAAAACTGGGACAAATACATTTTAATTAGTTTTAATATAAAAACTATACACACAAATAAACAAAGTAAGAAATGAGAAATGAGGTAGAATGTCTGAAAGTTCAGAATATTGTGTTTAAGTCCAGTAAGCCATATAGTCTTTGTAGTGAATAATCCAAAATGGCGATTTGTTGCTGGTGTCCTGCCTGTCAGGATGGTATTTTGAAAACAGATGATAGAAAAAGGACCCAGAGATGTCAGGTCTCTTAATGATATATCCGAGCTGCTCAAAAAATGAACGTGATCCCCTACGTTCCAGATGCCGACCTCGCCAGGTCGACATCTTATTTACCTGATAATTTCCTGGAATGGGGAATCCAAGAAATCCATTAAATATAGACAAAATATTAATTTCAGAGGGTTGCCTGACATGTTAGTGAACATTTGTGTGTGGAAGTAGATAAGAATCTTTTTGAAGCCAGTATAGCTTCTAGAGGTGTTAATGCGCATCCCTGGTGTATTGGAGCATTTCAGACTGGTATGGGTCTGCCTTAACGATTTCTGTCATAGCCAATATGAGATTTATGGCTTCTGACCCTGGCAGAGGGTGCTTATACAGTCAGGAAGAGTCCTTTATCAAGAACCTGCTCATTTTACCTCTGTTCTGTGAGTTATAGCTAGAAATGTTAATTAACTTCTGTGTTGGAAGAGTTTAGCTTTGTGTGAATGAAAGGACTTTGTGATTCGGTAATATAAATATGACTGTATGAGGTTATGATGCATTTGGTATGCAATATCAAAGGTGTCACAGGGTCCAACTACAAAAAATGTCTGACTTCTGAGAATGCCAACAAGGCTTTTGCCACCAAGTACTAGGACAGCTTTTATTAGGAGCTCAAATACTTAATTTACTCATTACAATGCACATTAAGCTCTAACTTTGAAGCACATGGTTTTTAAAGGTTTGTTTGTTGTCCTTCTACTCACTTACAGCCAAAATAAAATTACCATTACAAAGATACACTGATAATTTCTTGGTCAAATGGTAAGCAAGCAAAATCATCAGGGGATCAAATACTGCTTTCCCTCACTGCATTTACAGTGCTGCCCATAATTATTCATACCCCTGGCATATTTTGACTTAAAGGGACATTTAAGTCAAACAAAAAAAAATGAGTTTTACTCACCTAGGGCTTCCAATAGCCCCCTGCAGCTGTCCGGTACCCTCGCCGTCTCACTCCGATCCTCCTGGCCCCGCCGGCAGCCACTTCCTGTTTCAGTGACAGGAGCTGACAGCCTGGGGACGCGAGTGATTCTTCGCGTTCCCAGACACATTAGCACCCTCTATGCTGCTATATGATATATGCTATAGCAGCATAGATGGCGCTATTGTGGCCAGGAACGCGAAGAATCACTCGCGTCCCCAGCCTGTCAGCTCCTGTCACCGAAACAGGAAGTGGCTGCCGGCGGGGCCAGGAGGATCGGAGGGAGACGGCGAGGGCACCGGACAGCTGCAGGGGGCTATTGGAAGCCCCAGGTGAGTAAAACTCATTTTTTTTGTTTGACTTAAGTGTCCCTTTAACCTCCTTAGCGGTAACCCCGTGTGTGACACGGGGTAAGCCGCCGGAGGGTGCCGCTCGGGCCCTGCTGGGCCGATTTAAATTTTTTTTTTTTTTGCTGGACGCAGCTAGCACTTTGCTAGCTGCGCCAGCACCCCGATCGCCGCCGCCGCGCGCCCGATCGCCGCTATCCGGTGCGGCGTGCGCCCCCCCAGACCCCGTGCACTGCCTGGCCAATCAGTGCCAGGCAGCGCCGAGGGTTGGAGCTGGACTCCCAATGACGTCCCGACGTCGGTGACGTCATCCCGCCCCGTCGCCATGGCGACGGGGGAAGCCCTCCAGGAAATCCCGTTCTTTGAACGGGATTTCCTGATCGGAGATCGCCGAAGGCAATCGAAGCGGGCGGGGGGATGCCGCTGAGCAGCGGCTATCATGTAGCGAGCCCTCGGCTCGCTACATGATTTAAAAAAAAAAAAAAACTGCTGCGCTGCCCCCTGGCGGTATTTTTCATACCGCCAAGGGGGTTAAAGTTCCTTTTATTCGACTACCAAGTGATTTTTTGATGGGAAATTACATAGGTGTGGAATAGATTGTGGAAAAGCCGCCGCGCGGACTGGCAGCGAGGCGGCTGGTTCCGCGTCAGGCTCGGCGGTTTGCACGCGGCAGCGTGTGTCTGGTGTGGCTGGGCCTGTTAGTGCACACAGATTGAGGAATACGCGCACGCGCGCTGAGAGGCAGAACCTTTATGGCAAACGAGGAGGGATCAGCTGACCAGGTTGGTCAGCTGATCTCAGAGCGAGTGGTTATTGGTTGATCAGCGATGGGTGGCGCCGGGGAGCGCCACTCTATATATAGTTATTGCTGGTCAGTCTCAGGTTGTCTGCTGTTGTGAACACTTACGTGAAAGCACTCAGACCATAGTCAGATCCCACAGTGTGTTAGAACCAGGAGGACCTGGGAATTCTCACTGAGCCAGATTACTACTGTGTTACCATTGTGTTATACTTCAGACTAGTTTCACGGTGTTGAAACCACGGACCTCACACCCAAGACTAGGGATACTGTGCTACCATTGTGTTATACCTCAGACTAGTTCCAGGGTGTTGAGACCACGGACCTCACACCCAAGACTAGGGATACTGTGCTACCATTGTGTTATACTCAGACTAGTTCCAGGGTGTTGAGACCACGGACCTCACACCCAAGACTAGGGACACTGTGTTACCATTGTGTTATACCTCAGACTAGTTCCAGGGTGTTGAGACCACAGACCTCACATTGTTAGATATCTGTTATGACCTATTGCTTTCCTGACTATCCTGCTGCTTTCTGATTCGGTACCTACGCATATCTGATTACCTGTTGCCAACCCTGCCTGCTCCTGGTTACCGAATCAGCCTTCTGTCTCTGTACTTTATCTGCCCGTGTGTTGCCGACCTAGCCTGCCCCGACCTTGCGAACTATCCCTCTCCATAGAGAGATTAGTCTCCAGGCCTGCTTGTGACATCCACCTTCTAGGTGTCACTTAGCCATAGGGCCTTACTGCTATTTAGCATGGGGCTCCACCCCTTTGGAAGTCTCAGGCTGGTGAAAGGTCTTCACACCTCCCTGTGGGAGGTAATTCTCATACTGCCAAGGACCACGTGCTCCTCGGGTGGTCCCACTCAAAGTTATTACTGTTGCACCAAACACTCACACTTTATAGGTGTCCAGAGGTTAGTTATAATTGTATTATTGGTGATTCTGCAGATCATCAATAATCGGGTATATATCTGTATTCTTGGTGATACTGCAGATCACCAATAATCAGATTCTCTCTGTGTGCTGACACCGATCGTTACAGAACGGCAGACCATAAAAACAAAATGGACGCACTTAACAGCCGTCTTGATGCACTCACCACCTCGGTGGAAGATTTCATCCGAGTGCTGGACAGTCATCAGACCCAGATCAACGCTTTGTCTGGGTCTGTACAAGTCCTTCAGTCGGCTGTACATACAGTGCGATCTCCTCCAGACTTACGTATGCCTGTGCCCGAAAAGTTTTCTGGTCACAGATCTGACTTTCAGAATTTTAAAAATCGAGTGTTGTCATACTTTGAGTTAAGGCCTAATTCGTCAGGAACCGTGACACAGAGAATTATTTTTATTAAGATTCTGCTGTCAGGGGATTCCCAGACCTGGGCATATGGTCTCCAGACAGGGCATGAGGCCCTAACTTCCGTTGAGGAATTTTTTAAAGCGATGGCTATAATTTATGATGATCCGGACATTGCCTCCACCGCTGAGCGGAAGCTGAAGACCTTGCGGCAAGGAAAGGATCCGGTTGAAATTTACGCAGCTGAGTTCAGGAAATGGGCAGTATCAGCTAGATGGGGGTCATTTGCACTTCTGGACTGTTTTTTGTCAGGGTTGTCAGACGCGGTCTCTGATCTAATGTTGGGACATCCTGAGCCGAAGTCTATTGATGAGGCCATTTCATTAGCAGTCAGGGTTGATCGTCGGTTACGCTACCAGAGGCAGACTCGGGGTAGGAACAATGTGAGATATGTTTCTTACCCCTCTCCTCCACCCGCTTCACCTCCGCCGGAGCCAATGCAGATTGGTCGGTCAAAATTGTCCCGGGTGGAGCAGAATCGCAGAAAAACAGAACAGCTCTGTCTATACTGTGCAGAGGGGGGTCACAGAGTGCAGAATTGTCCCAAAAAGTCGGGAAACGCTGCGGCCTAGGTGTAGTCGGAGGTAATACCCTAGGCGCGCAGTCTTTACCTCTAAACGATGAACGTTTAGTCCTCCCTTGTTCTATATCATGAGAGGTTCAAACAGTTGCTACTGAAGCCTTTCTAGACTCTGGCTCAGCAGCCAACTTTATGGTTTACGAATTTGCGAAAAAATTGGGGATTCCTATGTCTCCTTTGAATCAACAGATTCTGGTCACTGCAGTAGACGACTCTCCTCTGCAGAGTAAATACCCTCTGTCTCAGACCCCAGAGTTAAGGGTCACGGTGGGGGTGTTACATAGAGAGAGTTTACAATTTCTGGTTTTGCGGATGACAACTTCCACGATCATTCTTGGCATGCCATGGTTACAACTTCACTCCCCTCAGATCAATTGGGCTTCAGGTCAGCTAACGAGCTGGTCTACCCATTGCCATCATCATTGTTTCGCGAAAGTAACCATGGGTAACACCAAGATTCAGGTGGAGGGTTTGCCAAGCCAGTATTCAGAATTTGCTGATGTGTTTTGTCCCAAATCAGCGGATAAACTTCCTCCCCACCGTCCCTTTGATTGTCCCATCGATCTCAGGTCTGGTTGTATGCCCCCTAGAGGTCATCTCTATAATTTGTCTGGGCCAGAGAAATTGGCTATGCAAGAATACATTAGAGAAAATTTGGCCAAAGGTTTTATTCGTCCCTCTCGGTCACCAGCAGGGGCAGGATTCTTTTTCGTGAAAAAGAAGGATGGAGGCCTCCGTCCCTGCATTGATTATCGGGGCTTAAATAAGATTACAGTGAAAAATCGCTATTCTTTGCCTTTAATTGACGATCTGTTTACTCAGGTCACCAATGCTAAAATTTTCTCGAAACTGGATTTGAGGGGTGCATACAACCTTGTACGTATCAGGGTCGGTGATGAATGGAAGACGGCCTTTAACACACCCGACGGGCATTACGAGTACCTGGCGATGCCCTTCGGGTATTGTAACGCCCCGGCCGTCTTCCAGGAGCTGATTAACGAGGTGTTCAGGGAGGTGTTGGGCAGATTCGTCTTGGTGTATCTAGACCAGTGTTTCTCAACATTTTATTAGTGTGTACCCCTTTTAAAACCCTGTACTCATTGAGTACCCCCTAGCATAGCAAACATGATCACAAGTACCCCTTGACAAATATATATTTAATCGTAGTACATGATAATTGGTTCTAAACAATGTGCAAGCATTTATTATTGCTTTTAATTAGCTAAAATACTAATTTGGTGTTGTTTAAATAAGAATTATAATTTTCTAAATCTCTAAATTTGTTATTCTTGGTTAAGTATATCAAGCCTGAGTACCCCCTGGAACCAACAGAAGTACCCCCTGGGGTACGCGTACCACATGTTGAGAACCTAGGATCTAGACGATATACTGATTTTTTCATCCAATCTCTCAGAACATAGGAAACATGTTAGGTTTGTGTTACGGAAATTGAGACAGAATCTGCTGTATGCTAAATTGGAAAAATGCATTTTCGAAGTGACCTCTGTCGCCTTTTTGGGGTACATTATTTCGACCTCTGGTCTCTCTATGGACCCTGGAGAAGTCTCTGCTGTCTTGGAGTGGCCTCAGCCTGTGGGACTGAAGGCACTCCAAAGATTTCTGGGGTTCGCCAACTACTACAGGAGGTTCATAAAGGGGTACTCTATGGTGATTTCGCCCCTCACCAGTCTCACCAAGAAAGGGGCGGATACTCACCACTGGTCCGCAGAAGCCCATGCTGCTTTTTCCACTCTGAAGAAACTGTTCTGTTCTGCACCCATATTGAGACATGTAGATGTCACCTTTCCCTTTATCGTGGAGGTTGATGCCTCAGAGGTAGGGGTGGGGGCTGTATTGTCCCAGCGTTCTGGTTTGCAGGGAAAACTCCACCCATGTGCCTATTTTTCCCGTAGGTTTTCACCCACAGAGAAAAACTACGATATCGGCAACCGAGAACTTCTAGCCATCAAGTTGGCCTTTGAGGAATGGCGACATTGGCTAGAGGGGGCAGAACACCATCACAGTTTACACGGACCACAAAAATTTAGAGTACATAGAGGGCGCTAAGAGACTTAGCCCCCGACAGGCCCGGTGGTCGTTGTTCTTCTTGAGATTCAGATTTGTAATTACGTATACCCCTGGTAGTAAGAACATCAAGGCCGATGCCTTATCCAGGTGTTTTGAGCCCGAGACAGCACAGCCCTCAGCCCCTGGGACCATTCTACCTCAGAAGGTGGTCCTGGCAGCCACTGAGACCTGGAAAGATTGGACTGTCACTCTGAGCCCATTCCAACAGGATGTTCCAGAGGGGAAGCCTGAGAGGGGTTCTTTTTGTACCATTGCCTTTTCGCCTACAACTGTTGCAGCTGTTTCATTCCCACAAGAATGCTGGGCATTCTGGGGCCACTAGAACTCAGCACCTGCTTGCTAGATGTGCTTGGTGGCCGTCATTGGCAACAGACTGTAAGGAGTTTGTGAGAGAGTGTGCAGTGTGTGCTAGAAGCAAACCCTCCCGTCAGGCACCTGTTGGAATGTTGCAGCCATTGCCAGTTCCAAGTGAACCTTGGACCCATTTGTCCATGGATTTTGTGGGAGAACTCCCCAGGTCTGAGGGCATGATGGTCATTTGGGTGGTAGTTAGGGTTGCCACCCGGCCGGAATCTGGCCGGCCCGGCCGTAAAAACAGCTAAAAAGCCGGGACCGGAATTTAATTATTTCCGGCACGTCATTTGCCGGAAAAAATAGCCCCAGGCTGATCTCCCTCACACATTTCCCTTCTTTCTTCTCTTGGATTGGCTGGTCACGTACTGCCAGCCAATCACAGGAGTGGCTGTATTTTCCCCACGATGCTGAGGACTGTGGGAGGGGGAGGAGGAGCCAGGATTGGGTGTGAGTGAGAGAGAGCTGCCTCGGAGCAGCAGCCAGCAGAGCAGCACATGGCCTGAATTGCCAATGGTCTCAGCTTTCCTTGCCTCACACAAGCAGCTACGGTGGATTGTTCAGCTGAGTCACAGTCACTGGGGAGTGTATGGAGGAGTCACTTGCCAGCTGAGCCTGAGCCACGGACTTAGAAGAGAGAGAGAGACAGAGCAACAGTCAGAGCAGCTCAGCAGAGGACGACAGAGAGAGGCTGGAAATATCTGCAGAGCCCAACCCCCAGGCAACTCGTGGAGAGCCAGGACTCCAGGAGAAGAGAGAGAGAAGAGACACAGCCAGCCAAACTGCAAGAGACACTGTCCCAGCCCCCCAGGCAGCAGTCAGAAGTGTGGGGAGGAGAGGGGTCCAGACGACTTGTCACAGCTTATGCTGTGTGACAGCAGGGAGAGAGGATCATCCAAATGACCTGACCCTGTCCAGCAGGTAGAGTGAACACACACACAGTCACTTTCTCTCTCTCTCTCCCCAAACCTCCATCAGCCCCTATCCTCCCTTTCAGACTTTTAAAGGGAAACTAATCCATTTGAATTATATATATATATATATTTACTTACCCGGTGCTTCTCCCAGCCCCCTGCAGCCGTCCTGTCCCACACCGGTCCTCAACGATCCTCTGTTCCCCACCGCGGGTTATTTTCGTTTTTCCTGACTGAGAGTCAGCAGGCCACTGCACCTGCGCAGCCCTGGCCACACTTATCCTTCTTCACGTTCCCCTTAAACTGCGGAGGAGAACGCGAAGGATACGCAGGCCAGGGCTGCGCAGGCGTAGTGGCCCACTGACTCCAAGTCGGTAAAAACTAAACTAACCCGCAATGGGGTAATAGAGGACCATTGAGGACCGTCTGCAGGGGGCTGGTGGGAGGTGAGAGAGTCTCATTTTAGTTCAAACGGTTTAGGTACTTTTTAAAGTGTACCTGAGATCTCAGAATAGGAAGATTTTATATTTACCCGGGGCTTTCTCCAGCCCCATAAGCACTGATGCGTCCCTCGCTGTCCTTCTGGGTGCCTCC
This sequence comes from Hyperolius riggenbachi, assembly GCF_040937935.1. NCBI lineage: Eukaryota > Metazoa > Chordata > Amphibia > Anura > Hyperoliidae > Hyperolius > Hyperolius riggenbachi. Next base: position 193,461,482 of record NC_090651.1, read on the forward strand.
GTTCAGCTGCAATCAGCCCAGGTAACTGGCTCAGTCACGTCAGTCGGGGTCTTCTGCGCATGTGCAGCCCCTCCTTGTGTGCGCAGAAGAGCCGACTGATGCGACTGAGCCAGATTACCAGGGCTGATTGCGGCCAAACGGAGGCACTCGGGAGGATGTTGAGGGACGATTCGGTGCTCATCGGGCTGAAGGAAGCCCCGGGTGAGTATAAAATCTTTTTATTCCGAGTTCTCAGGTACACTTTAATGTACCAATTAATGATACAATTCTGTGGCTGATCGATCATTTCCACAGTAATCAGTCAGAAACAATTGGTCATGCCCATTAATGGCCAAATTCCTGCTAGCCAATTACACTGGGATCAATCCGAAAAACAGGTCGATTCTATTAATCTGATCGACTTGGCTACCGGTAATTCGGCTGTTAAAAGGGTACAACCGATCGATTATCATTGGAAATGATTGATCAGCTGTGGAATTGTATAATTAATGGGCACTTTTAAAGTGTGCCTGTAGGGAAAAAAAGTGCCCCTGGGGGTATTTACCTCGTAAAGGGAAGCCTCTGGATCCTAATAGGGCTTCCCCTGTCCTCGGCAGGGGCGATCCAGCGCTAGGACCCTCCAAGATCTCCTTGTTGACTGCTTGTTGGCATGTGTGCATGCGCACTAGCAGTTTAATGCTCGGCTCACGCAGTAGAGTAGAACCGATCAGGCTTGGTTATTTTCGCCAGAGCCCAAGTGGGAAGCTGCCAATGCTTCTGCGCACAATGGCAACGTGGATTGGTTTTGTTTTCTTTTGTCCGGGGGTCCCAGCACAGAATCAGGCTGCCCGAGGAGGATGAAGGAAGCCTTAGGATTCAGAGGCCTTCCCTTCCAGAGGCAAGTACCACCCATGGCCACTTTATTTTACAGGTGTTCTTTAAACTATTTAAAGGGATCCTAAAGGCAAGAAAAAAAAATTAAGTTTCATTTATCTGGGATTTCTACCTAACCCCTGCAGCCATCCTGTGCCTTTGCCGGTCCTCAACTATCCTCCATTCCCCCCCCAGGGGTTAGTTTCGTTTTTGCCTGCTCAGGGTCAGCGGGCCACTGCGCCTGCACAGCTCTGTCCACGCGTATCCTTCTTCACATTCCCATCCACAATGGCGTCCTGCGCAGGATGCTATAGCAGACAGGAATGCAAAGGACATGTTTGGACAGAGCTGTGCAGGCGCAGTGGCCCACCGACTCTGAATTGGCAAACACAAAACTGACCCACGGTGGGAAACCGGAGCATCAGTGAGTGGCTGGGCGGGCACAGGACAGCTGCAGGGGGCTGGTAGAAGCCCCAGGGACCCTTGCCTTTAGGATCCCTTTAACATTTGTTTCTATTCCTGTAAATATTCAACTTTCTTGTGCTATGTTTAAAAAAAGGTCGTAACAAACCCCTCCCACTTTTAGGCCACACCTCCAGGCCACACCCTAAAGCCGGTATTTTTTCAGGCAAAAGGTGGCAACCCTAGTGGTAGTTGACAGATTCAGTAAGATGGCTCATTTTGTCCCCCTGAAAGGACTCCCCTCGGCCCAGGAATTGGCTGATCTCTTCATCCAGCACATTTTCCGGCTGCATGGCGTTCCGGAAAATGTAGTGTCAGAACGAGGAGTCCAATTCGTATCTAAGTTTTGGAGGGCATTCTGCCATCAGTTAGACATGGATCTTTCGTTTTCATCAGGCTACCACCCACAGACCAATGGCCAGACCGAAAGAGTCAACCAGTCCCTGGAACAATTTCTTAGATGTTATGTTTCAGATGCACAAACCGACTGGGTAAAGTTTTTGCCGTTTGCAGAATTTGCACACAACAACCCGAAAAGTTCCTCTTCAGGATTTTCCCCATTTCAGGTGGTGTCGGGAAGGTCACCCAAGTTTGCCCCATTGCCAGTGGCCTCCACTCCGTTTCCAGCCCTGGAGGATTGGCAAAGGGCCTTGAAACAAATTTGGGGAATCAGGGCCGGATTTACCATAAGGCACTGTAGGCACGTGCCTACAGGCGCCTGATTGGACAAAGGCGGGGTTTAATAACGTCCCCGCAAAATGAAAAACCTTAAGAAGTGATCCTCCATTACAGTGCCGCTCGCCCCGCCCACTCGCGGCATGATCCTGCGGCCGCAACTAAAGTGAGGGACGGGGATGGCTATTCACAAGCAGTCATTCTGTCCTGCTCTACCCGCCCACCGGCGCCGTATTCATGCCTGCCTGCACGCAGCTGTGAAACATGCAAGTGAGCAGGAGCTGCGTGCATAGGCGGCGGGGGCGGAGCGCTTGTCTCTCTTTGCTGGCCACTGAACTGGGACTCAGGAAACCACATGGGTGGCCACTGGCCAGAGCGAGGCAGGGATCGCTAACCAGGTAAAATTGATTCAGGCCAGGGAAAGATTACGGATCGGGTGTTTAGTCATTCAGTGCTGCTATAGAGCTGTGTTCCTCGGCAGGGGACTTTGTTTTCTTATGTAAATTACTGGATGTTTGATCTCGCAGCCATGTGAGAATAGTCACAGCTCCTGTAGTGCAGGATTGCTCCCTCCCCCTACATCATCTAAACTCCTCTCTGGCTCTGACACAGTGACACTCCAGCACTGTCTAAGTAATCTGATACATTCCCTCTGCACTCCTAACCTGGCTGGGCTCCGTGATAACAAGACAGCAGTACTGAATTGGAATGTGAAGTATGTAAACTAGGTACTTTTTCTTTCCTATATTCTGCCTCTGTTTGCACCCCAAATCTCCCCCAGCGCCTGTGCACATACATGCTTGATGTTCCTCAGAGCTAACACTGTGCACAATGGTCATTGTTCCCTCTGTGAGTCAGGAGATCTCTGCCTGCATTTCAGCTCCTGGCCTGACCAGCTCTCTGCACACACTGATGCAGGGTCCCTTGTGCGTAATGATGTAACTAATGCTGGGTACACACGTGGCGATTTACTGCTTGATCCGCGGTATCGATTATTTTGACATGTTTGCCGGGTTTCGATCGATACAGCCGTCAATTTTGCATGTTAAAGGGACTCCGAGCTATGATTAAAAATAAAATTTGAACTTACCCGGGGCTTTCTCCATCCCAGCCCTGGTCGGGACGGCCCACGCTGGCCTCCTGGCTCTTCTCCCGGCGGCTGTCCGCATAGCGCGGACAGGCCGGGCCCCCGGGCGACACTGGCGAGTGTCGGGGCTTCTCCTTCCCTAAACATCACGAATGACGTCACACGCCGGCCGCCGCACGTCATGACGGCGGCCGGCGTGACAGCACGGCGCATGCGCGGTTTAATCGCGCATGCGCCGTGCTGTCACGCCGGCCGTCGTCATGACGCGCGGCGGCCGGCGTGTGACGTCATTCGTGACGTATAGGGAAGGAGAAGCCCCGACACTCGCCAGTGTCACCCGGGGGCCCGGCCTGTCCGCGCTATGCGGACAGCCGCCGGGAGAAGAGCCAGGAGGCCGGCGTGGGACGTCCCGACCAGGGCTGGGATGGAGAAAGCCCCGGGTAAGTTCAAATTTTATTTTTAATCAGAGCTCGGAGTCCCTTTAAGTATGCAAAATCGATGGCTGTATAGATCGAAACCTGATCGAACATGTTGGAAATATTCGATCCCATGGATCGAGCGAGGAATCACAACGTGTGTACCCAGCATAAGCCCAAGAGGGGCTCTGCTGCAGTGACCCCCTAGCTTATCAATGCATGGATGTTTATTTGTCAGCTAGCTGCAGAGGAGATGGCTATAGCTGGCTATAAAACTTGTGGCACTACAAGTGACAGCATGCCCTGTCAATGATGTAGCATAGCGTGTTCGGTAACTTCTGGATTTCACAGCTTGGAAGAAGTTAAAGTTCAGCATTCCCTCTCCTGTCCTCTGTAACTTGCTATATTGCCTAAACTACTGGTCTCAGCATGCCCTGTGTTCTGTCAGTTTTAGCTACCCTTTCAGTTTTGATAAAACATAGTCAGTGCATGCTGTAGTCCAGTCTATGTTCATAGGACAACTTACTCATTGACTTTTTCTGCTAGACCATTTTTTTTAATCATCTCTATACTTTTCAGCAATTTGCAACGCCTGGCATGGGGTGAAAAAGTCGGCTTTGACTTACATAGTGCTTCTTGCAGCCCCCTTTTGTCTTAAAGGTCCCTCAATGTCCTCGTGGTCCCCTCCACTGATCCTCGGTCAGCCCCAGTTAAGTCTGTGATCCATCTGGGTCATGCACTATGGCGCATGTGCTCCGGCTGGGAGCATTGTGCACATGCTCAGTTATGAGTCTTGACAAACTGCCTATGCACAAAATGCTCCTGGTCATGGATACGTGATCAAGGAGGTGCATTGCTGGATCAGCACATGTGCATTAGTGTGCAGCCCAGCTGATTTGTGGACCTTACCAGGGCAGACACCAGCACAATGAAGGGGACTCCACGGACACAGAGGGACCTCCAAGACTACGGATGGCTCGAATTAAAAGTCAACTTTTTACACCCTGCCTAAGGATTCTATTAAATGGTATTTTATTGAGAAGTTGTGAAAATATCACCTAGGACATACATGTTAAACTCCGGCCCGTGGGCAAAATCTGGTCCTCAGAGCCAATAAATTTGCCCCCCCCCCCCTAAGTTTTTCCCCCACTTTGCATTATGTTTGGCCCACTCTAGACCACCAGGGAAGCTATATTGGAGATGGAGACCTAGAACACCAGGGAGGCCATATGGGGGAGGTAGGGGGAAAGCATTAAACACTGGGGAACTGTGTAGGGGAGGGTGGGGGCCCCCTGGGAACTCTATAAGGGAAGAAGAGGGCCAGTAGACTTTGAGGTTGGTCTGCGACTAAGTCTCAGTGTACAATTTTGGCCCACTTTGTATTTGAGTTTGACACCCCTGACCTAGCAGGAAACACAGGATAAAAAGTTAATTGAATAGGGAAAGGATGGCCTTTTGTTTTACCCACCATTATGCTGGGAATACACAATGAGCTTTTTCGACAGATTTACTAGCTGATCATTTTTCAGATCATTTTTCTGATTGATTTCCATTCACTTCTATGACCAAATCGAACAGAAAAATGATGGAAATCAGATTGGACCTGTCAGAAATTATCTAGCGATCTGCTGAAGAAACTCATGGTCTATTCCCAGCATCAGTCTCCACAGTTGTGCAGCACCAAAAACTCCTAGCGGCTCCTATTACAAAGTTTTTCACTGCACTCTAGCAGTACTATAAGTCACAGCATGTCTTATCACAGCAGTATGTATGAGGCTCCAAGATCCAATTTTGTCTTTCCACATCTTACACAGCCTTCATCATTAGCTTGACAACTGTTGCACTTCAGGTATCAGCATACCCTTCAGCCACTGACCCAGGTTACCTTTGTGTATCAATGCAGACATTTTTTTGCAACATGTAATGAGTGATTCTGATTGGGGTTGTGTACCAGTTCCTCATTAGCAGTAGAGCATGCAGTCATTCTATACAGTGAAAGTTAGTCTGCAATGTGTGCAGCCTCAATATGCAGACCATATGCTGTACTGAGCCCTGGTCTGCCTGACAACATAGAACACTAGAAGTCCTTGGGCTATACTGTACCTGCCTATGGTTTGTAGTTGAGAGCAACGTGAGGCCTGATATATTTAATGTGTGTTTTCTCAGTTGCACAATATATAATGTTGGTTCCAGAGAGAAATGGGAGGGATTTAGGAGTTGAAAGACTTGCATTGCATGTGTTGGAGGTAACACATCTGCCACCTTTACTAGGGGGGAGAGAGGCATCTTCTACCAAAACTGGAGACCAATCTGATACTGGGGCACATCTGGCTTCCTGTACTGGGGGAGGGGGCATATCTGCTGCTGAAAGCGTTACTTAATACTTGGGGGTGTGGCCTGTGTTGAGGGGCGGGGTTTAGGGGGCGCCTACAGGCTCCTGTGCTGTAAATCCGGCCCTGTGGGGAATGCTTAAAAGAAATCTGGGGAAGGCTTTTCAGAACCAGAAGAAACAGGCTGACAAAAGGCGATCCATAGAATGGGAATTCTCTCCAGGGGATTTGGTCTGGGTGTCCACACGACATTTGGCTCTGAAGCAACTGTCACCCAAACTGGGCCCTAGATTCATAGGTTCCTTTTCCAGTGACCAGAAAGATTAATAATGTCACTTATGCTATTGATCTTCCTACCAGCATGCGAGGTGTAAGATCATTCCATGTGTCTTTGCTTAAGCCGGCAGTGCACGTGGATTCCGCTCCCCCTACCCCCCTGTGTTGATTGATCATCAACCTGAGTATGAGATAGAAAAGATTCTGGACTCCCTGCTAGTGCAGAACTCTGTGCAGTATCTAGTTCACTGGAAGGGATATGGCATAGAGGACAGAACTTGGGTGCCAGATTGTCGCATGCACGCAGAGGAATTAAAGAAAGAATTCCATGACTCACATCCTGGGAAGCCTGGTGGGAAATGTCCGGAGTCCACTCCTCAGGGGGGGTAATAGATTGCGGAAAAGCCGCCGTGTGGACTGGCAGTGAGGCGGCTGGTTCCGCGTCTGACTCGGCAGTTTGCATGCGGCAGCGTGCGTCTGGTGTGGCTGGGCCTGTTAGTGCACACAGATTGAGGAATACGCGTGCGCACGCTGAGGGGCAGAACCTTTATGGCAAACGAGGAGGAAACAGCTGACCAGGTTGGTCAGCTGATCTCAGAGCGAGTGGTTATTGGCTGATCAGCGATGGGTGGCTCCGGGGAGCGCCACTCTATATATAGTTATTGCTGGTCAATCTCAGGTTGTCTGCTGTTGTGAACACTTACGTGAAAGCACTCAGACCATAGTCAGATCCCACAGTGTGTTAGAACCAGGAGGACCTGGGAATTCACACTGAGCCAGATTACTACTGTGTTACCATTGTGTTATACTTCAGACTAGTTTCAGGGTGTTGAAACCACAGACCTCACACCCAAGACTAGGGATACTGTGCTACCATTGTGTTATACTTCAGACTAGTTCCAGGGTGTTGAGACCACGGACCTCACACCCAAGACTAGAGATACTGTGCTACCATTGTGTTATACTCAGACTAGTTCCAGGGTGTTGAGACCACAGACCTCACACCCAAGACTAGGCATTGTTAGATATCTGTTATGACCTATTGCTTTCCTGACTATCCTGCTGCTTTCTGATTTGGTACCTACGCATATCTGATTACCTGTTGCCAACCCTGCCTGCTCCTGGTTACCGAATCAGCCTTCTGTCTCTGTACTTTATCTGCCCATGTGTTGCCGACCTAGCCTGCCCGACCTTGCGAGCTATCCCTCTCCATAGAGAGATTAGTCTCTAGGACTGCTTGTGACATCCACCTTCTAGGTGTCACTTAGCCACAGGGCCTTCCAGCTATTCAGCCTGGGGCTCTACCTATTTGGAAGTCTCAGGCTGGTGGAAGGTCTTCACACCTCCCTGTGGGAGGTAATTCTCATACTGCCAAAGACCACCTGCTCCTCGGGTGGTCCCACTCAAAGTTATTACTGTTGCACCAAACACTCACACTTTATAGGTGTCCAGAGGTTAGTTATACTTGTTTTTTTGGTGATTCTGCAGATCATCAATAATCGGGTATATATCTGTATTCTTGGTGATACTGCAGATCACCAATAATCATATTCTCTCTGTGTGCTGACACCGATCGTTACAAGGTGTCTCCCAAAAGATAATAAAAGGCATTATTGTGGAAAAAAAAATGTTTCTCTGCTTTTATTTACATTTGAGCAAAAAGTGTCCAGTCCAAAATTGTTCATACCCTTCGCAATAATCAATAGAAAAGCCTTTATTGGCTATTACAGAAATCAAACTATTATGCTGATACGTGAAGAAATCTAACATAACAAGTGCAAATCACTGTACTATTGAGAAAAACGTAGTCAGAGACAGGCCGAGGTTGTTCACGTGAGCAGATGAGTGAAGTACAGAAGGGCTAGGCAAAATCGTAGTCAAAAATCAGGCAGAGTCATACACATACTTCAGATATCAGTCGTATTGTAAGGATCAAACAGTAGCAAAGTCAGGGACAGGCCGAGTCATACACAGATATTAGATGGCAGTAGTACAGAAGGGCTAGGCAGAGACGAGGTCAAGAGGCAGGCAAAGGTCGGTACACAGAACAATATACAATATTACAAATAATGCAATACTGACTGGCTAGAGTACATATATATTGTGCTGATGCGCAATATATGAACCGAGCTCTCAAAACTCTCACTAGCTAGGGCCAAGAACCAGCGAACTGATTAGTATCAAGACCAGTGAGCAAGTGAATGCTCTGGCCTTAAGTACACAAGAGACAGATCCTAAGCCCACCCCTAGAATTGACAGCACCTCCTGCAAAAAGGTGTCAGCTGATGACATCACAGTTGACATCTAATCAGACACGCCTCCTCAGCCTATAAAGGCTGCTCTGCCCTGCGCATAGATCCACCGCCGCAGGGATGCTGGGGATGCCACTGGTGGACGGCAGCACGGAAGTTCCACCATGTGTACCAACACCGCCGGAGACGCCGCGGGAGTGGCTGCTGGAAGGTACGAATGTTACACAAACACTTCCTATAATTGCAGACCAGATTTTTGTATGTCTCCATAGGTATTTTTGCCCAATTATCTGTAGCGCTGAGCTCCAAATCTTTTAGGTTGGAAGGTTTTCTTGCCATCAGCCTGATCTTTAGCTCTGTCTACAGATTATTAATTGGATTCAAGTCAAGACTCTCCCTGGGCCACTCCAAAACGTTAATGTTATTTTCCGCTATGCATTTCTTCACCACTTTTGCTGTGTGTTTTGGTTCGTTGTCATGCTGAAATGTCCACTGGTGCCCAAGACCAAGTATCTCTGCAGACTGCCTGATGTTGACATTGAGAATCCTCATGTATTGCTCTTTTTTTATGGTGCCGTTTACCATGATTAGGTTCCCTGGTCCATTGGCTCAAAAACACCCCCATAGCATTAGGTTCCCATCATCATGTTTGACAGTGGGGATGGTGTTCTTTGGGTTGAAGGCTTCTCCTTTTTTCACTCCAAATGAAGGAAAAATCATTGTGACCAAACAATTAAATTTTTGTTTCATCTGACCATAAAACAGAAGACCAGAAGTCTTCTTCTTTGTCCAGATGAGCATTTGCAAAGGCCAAGCAAGCTTTTGTGTGCCTAATCTGGAGAAGTTGTGTCTTCCTTGGTCTGCATCCGTGGAACCCAGCCGTGTGCAGTGTCCATTGGATTGCCTGTCTTGAGAAATTGCCACCAGCAGAGCTAAGATTCACCAGAATGGCCTTGGTGGTGATACTTGGATTCTTTTTCACCTCTTTCACTATCCTCCCGGCCAGCACTTTTGGCGTCCGACCACATCCTCTGACATTTTCCACAGTTTGGCGCATCTTGTACTTTTGCACTGTAGCCACTGGAACATGAAATCATTTAGAAATGGCCTTGTAGCCCTTTCCTGAGTTGTGAGCAGCCACAATGCACAGCTCCTTCGTCTTAGCCATGACTGTCTACAAACCAACTGCAGAGAGCTGCTGTTTTTCACCTGTTGTGTTGATTAAAACAGCTGTTCCCAATTAATTAGGGTAATTAGGATGCTTTAGAACAGCTTGGACTATTTGGAATGGTATAGAACTTTGGATTTTACCACAGACTGTGACAGTTTGTGAAGGGTATGAATAACTTTGGACTGGACACTTTTTGCTCAAACGTAAATAAAAGCTGCAAAATGTTTTTTTTTCCACAATATTGCCTCTTGTACATCATCTTATTATCTTTTTGGGAGACACCTATGTCATTTACCATCAAAAAATTACTTGCTGCCTGGTTGAATAAAAGTAACTTTAAGTCAAAATTTACCAGGGGTATGAATAATTATGGGCAGGACTGTATATAACACTGATATCCTCTGCAGCTTTTCACATAGTACATAGTGGTGTGTAATGTAGTGTAGTGTGTAATGATGTCACTAACTGACTCTCAGGCCTGACACCCACTTGAGTGCTTTTTGCAGAATTTTTGGATCGCCGACAATCAACAGCTTTTCCAAAAAGTACCGTATTTTTCGGACTATAAAATGCACTTTTTCTCCCCCAAATGTGGGGAAAAAAAGTCAGTGCATCTTATAGTCTGAAGGTACCCCCCACCTCTGTCCTACTTTGCCGTTATGTGTCACTAGAGTCCCCCTTTGTTGTCCCCATGTGCCATCTGCCCTCCTGTGTCCCTAGTCTCCTCCTTTTTCTCACCGCCTGGCCCCCCCTTTCCCCTTCTGGTATGGTATATACCGGTACTTGGCTTGATCAATGTTTCCAGCAGTCCCCTTCCCGGAAGCTCCAGCTGATATTGCCCTATGTTGCGGCCTCCAGGGTCCATGCGGCCAATCGGGCAGCGCTGCAAGACAATCAACAATGTCCCCGGGATCTCCATGATGCCATCCAGTCCCCCTCACTGTGGCTCTAGCTGATCCTGCCCTGCCATGCGGCCAATCAGAGGGGAGCAGTGCAAGCCAATCACGGGGAAGCCGATGGTCTCAGAGGCGGGACCATGGCTCCATCATTGGACCAATCACTGAACTTGCTCAGTAACAGTGAGTGCAGTGATTGGCCCACTGGCGAAGCCATGGTCCCGCCTCCGAGACCATCGGCTCCCCCATGATTGGCTGAATGGCTCATTCTTAGTAACTAGTATCCAGCGGTTTCTCCGGACGCTAGTCCTAACCCGGCCGTGATCGTGGTGGACATGCAGCTAGGGGAGGACGAGCCGGGCCTTATCATTACATCAACGACAGCGAGTCCCTGCATGTCCTATTAATAGAGCAGTAAGTCTTCTGGTGCTGTGTGGCTGTGGTGATTGGTTTCAGCATGTCGTGCCTGACAGGCCTCCAGATCAGCTGGAGCGGCAGTGAGGGGGGATGGGATGTTTCATGGGGGGGGGGGGGCAGGTGATAAGTCAAAGTAGGACACTGGGGACACAGGAGGAGACGGGGCAGATGGCACATGGAATACAGGACAGAGGGGGCACAGGGTAGATGACACAATGGGGACACACACAGGAGGGCAGATGGCACAGAGGGGTCACAGGAGGGCACAAGGCAGCAGATGGCCCATTGGGAACACCAGACAGGGGACATAGCAGACAGGGGAAACAGGTGGTCACAGGGAGGCAGATGAGACACAGGAGGACACCAGAGACTCAGGAAGACAGAAAAGGAGACAGCGGCAAAGAAGGACAGAGGGGACTTAGGAGACAGATGACACAGTGACATAGTAGGACAAGGAGCAAAGGAGGACATAGGAGGACAGAGGCAGTCATCAGGGAGACAGAGGCGATACAAGCAGACAGTGGAGGTCATATGGGGTGCAAAGAAGGAGCAGAGAATGACACAATAAGTACAAAGAAGGCACAGGGTGTGTCAGGAACCGGCCCGCGTCACGCCTGCGTATACGGTTCCCGACTGCGGGTTTGACCAGACTGAGAGGGGAAGCAGCCTTAGTCAAGCTAAAACAAGGCTGGGACCCCTCAGAACACCTCTCACTGCCACCACTAGCAGTTCGCTAGACACTTCCACTCTGCTGTCGAGTCCTCAGCGCGCACTCCGCGTTTTCGTATTTGGGTCAGCTTTGCGCTTAAGCCAAATACGGGAACACCACGCACCCACACACACACACAGTTGCAATCTTACACTGTCGTGAAGCAAAGACCCACTAACAGTCGTTCCGAACGATACTGTTAGCCACTCTGCTGTCGCTACTCGCACTGGCGTTGTTCGTACGTTGGGTCAGCTGCGCGCTTAGGCCAACGTATGACAAACGCCCCCACACACAATGCAATTACAATTTCATACGGTAGTGTTGCTCAAGCGTACAATTAGGCATGAACCTATACACGGTTACACTTCAGTCTCTTCTAGGCTATGAGTGTTAGTTTAGTACGGCAGAAGTCAAACTTATTAAATAATAATTTAATATTCTAGAAAAACATAGAACAATGCAGAACTTAATATATACAAAAAGATTACACAAAACAAAGTAAAAATAGTTACAAGATAAAAGTTACAAAGATAAGAGGTTACAAAGATAACACACACGGATATTTGCGTAAAAATAAACGGGGGAAAAAAGAACGTTACCAGCTTAGGTTAGAACGTTGTTTGACGGGAGGACGCCGTTTCGACCAGGAGTCGCGATCCTCCCTAGCTATTCGCTACCTCCGAGAGAAGATACCGGTGGCTGTCCTGGGCCACCTTAAATAGGCCGAAGTGTCCCCTGGGGCATTTAATGTCCAGCCCCCAGGAACTAATGCAGTTTCCCCGTTTGTGACATCACCGAACGCTTGTCATAATCCTTCTTGTGATATGCACTTCAAAGGGGGTTCCTGTTTTAGCTTCTTGAAGTTTGGCAGGACACAATGTCACCCATTGAACTCTGTAGACATCAAAAAGCTTCCTCCACATTATTTCCTTGGTTAAAGTGTATTTTAGCACATCCATGAAAAGATCGAATTTTGGTTACAGGTAGCAGTTTGCCTGTAATCCTGTTTACACTTACAGATTTCAAAGCAATTCCACTTCCGTTTTTAAAGTCTGTAGAAATTTCCAACCCCTTCAGGTGTCCACTTCCCATCCCCAACACTCTGGCAGGCTTGCTTTGTATGATGGGACAATGGCTGATTCCAGTTCAAAAGCCATGCCGACCAGCCTATTCTTCCTCAATTGGCCGCTAATTAGCAGTACACACAGTTTCCCCAGCTGGACAATGAGGGCAGAGGTAATGTACATTTACATGCAGACTTACATTATCCTTCAGATTACTCTGGCCAGGTGGCCAATTACTACCAAGCACAATACACATCTGAGGTTTTACCCAGTAGACAGAAAAAAGACAGAAATATGTTCTGTTATTATCCTTAACATTATCAGCACCCCAATATATCACCACACCTCCCCTCTTTAGAATGGGGCAAGGCAGATGATCTTCCCAGATTATCCTGCCTGCGCCTACATTGTTGGTTCTGCTTGACGGGACAACCCGTCCGCATTCCCATGATTGCTCCCCTTCCTATGTTGAATGGTGAAGCTATATTGTTGGAGAACCAAGCTCCATCTCAGCAATTTTCCATTGTGACCAGAAACCCGATGTAACCAACTAAGAGGGTTGTGGTCGGTGACGACCGTGAATACGCGACCATAGAGGTAGTGCTGCAGCTTTTGTAGGGCCCATACAATTGCCAAGCACTCTTTCTCTATGGTGGCGTAGGCTACCTCCCGGGGTAGCAGCTTCCGACTTAAATACAGAATCGGATGTTCTTCCCCAGTCTGGTTTACCTGGCTTAACACAGCACCCAGGCCAAAGGCTGAGGCGTCCGTCTGGACCACAAACCGTCGGCTGAAGTCCGGCGCTTGCAACACGGGAGGGCTGGCTAGGGCCCTCTTCAGAGCTGTGAATGACTGTTCACATTCTGGCGTCCAGAGAATCTGCTTGGGCAGCTTCTTTTTGGTGAGATCTGTCAATGGCTTGGCGAGGGCACTGTAGTTGGGGACAAACTTTCTATAGTACCCCGCCGTTCCTAAGAAGGACTGAATCTGTTTCTTCATTTGGGGGGTGGGCCAGGACACAATGGCATCTACCTTCCCCGTATCTGGACGAAGCTCTCCCCCCCCCCCACCACATGTCCCAGGTACTGTACCTGTTTCATGCCGATCTGACACTTGCTAGGCTTGACTGTTAGTCCTGCTGCAGTGATGCGCCCCAAAACCTGTGACAGCTGTGCTAAGTGGTCGTTCCAGTTGGCGCTAAACACGGCGATGTCATCTAGGTAGGCGACAGCGCAGTGTTCCAAACCTTCCAGGAGACCATTTACAACCCTTTGGAAGGTGGCCGGGGCGTTTTTCATTCCAAAAGGCATTACATTAAATTCAAACAGACCTGAAGGGGTGATAAAGGCAGACCTCTCCCGTGCCTCAGCTGTTAGAGGGACCTGCCAGTATCCCCGACTCAAATCCACGATTGTTAGATATTGCGCGCCAGCTAGCTTATCTAACAATTCGTCGACCCTCGGCATTGGGTAAGCATCTGACGCAGTTATCAAATTTAGTTTTCGATAATCTACACAGAACCGAGTGGTCTGGTCCCGTTTGGGTACTAGCACTACAGGTGATGCCCATGCGCTGTGCGACCGTTGGATCACCCCTAGTGACAGCATTTCCTCAATCTCCTTGCTGATGTGGGCCTGAACCTCAGGGGAGACTCTATAGGCTGACTGTCTAACCGGCTTGTTATTTCCGGTGTCAACATGGTGTACAGCCTGGCTGGTCAGACCAGGGCGGGCTGTAAAGGTACCACGGTAAAGGGTCAGCACATCAGATAGCCCAGCCTGCTGCTCTGCTGTCAACTCCGGATTTATCTGCACCTCGGCAACAGAGTCGGTTTCCTGGGTGGATGCCAGGATGTCAACCAGGGCCTCTGCTTCACCGTCCGGTAGCAAACTGCAGACAGGGAGAGCGCAAGCGGTTCTAGCATGATGTTCCTTTAACATATTTACATGGTATGTTTTCAGCTGCTTACCTCGGTCATCCAGCGCGACCACATAGGTCACATCACTAATCTTCCTATGTATGGTATAGGGCCCATCCCAAGCGGCCTGCAGCTTATTCTGTCGCATCAGGTTTAGGACCCATACCTTGCGACCTACCTCATAAACTCTCTCCCTAGCCCCGTGGTCATACCACTGCTTCTGGGTGGCCTGGGCTTGAGTCAGATTCTCTCGCACTAACCCCACCAGGGTGTCCATCTTTTCCCGGAACTTTAGAACGTATTCCACTATGGAGACCCCGGGACCCATGTCCTGCCCCTCCCAGACCTCTCGAATGAGATCGAGGGGTCCGCGTACCCTCCTCCCATATAATAGCTCAAAGGGCGAGAACCCGGTGGATGCCTGGGGCACCTCACGATAAGCAAACAGTAAGTGGGGCAGGTATCGCTCCCAGTCTTTCCCTTGCGATTCAACAAACACCCTTAGCATCTGTTTCAGAGTACCATTGAACCGCTCACATAACCCATTTGTCTGGGGGTGGTAAGGGCTGGCCATGATGTGTTCTACCTGCATTTGTTTACAGAGGCATTCCATTAGGCGCGACATGAATTGCGGGCCGTGATCGGTGAGCATTTCACGGGGAAAACCGACCCGTAATAAAATGCGCACCAATGCGTCCGCAACCTTGTCTGCCCGTATGGAGCTCAGGGCTACAGCTTCAGGGTAGCGAGTGGCATAATCTACCACCGTAAGAATGAAACGTTTCCCTGTGCTGCTGGGTATCGCTAGAGGCCCAATTATGTCAACAGCAACCCTTTGGAAGGGCTCCTCTATTATGGGTAAGGGCCTCAGTGGGGCTTTGTCGGTGTCACCGGCTTTGCCGACCCGCTGACAGGCGACACAAGACCGGCAAAAATCAGCAATATCTGTCCCCATGTGGGGCCAATAAAAATTGTGGGCAAGCCGTGATTTGGTCTTGCGGATCCCCAAGTGACCAGCCAGGGGCACCTCATGTGCTATTCTTAATAGCTGCTCCCTGTACCTGTGGGGAACAATCAACTGCCGGTCGGCCTCCTCCACTTCAGACGGCTCAGAGGGAATAACCTCTCTGTACAGTCTGCCGTGTTCCCAGTACACCCTCACTTTGTCGCCCTCCACCGGTGCCCTGTCCGCAAGACTCCTGAGCTCTTCCAGGCTGCTATCAAGTCGCACAGCCTCGGAGAACTCAGCGCTGTCGGCCACAGGCACCAGGAAGGTGGCAAACTGAGAGGCCTCTGGGTCCTCAGAGCCAGGCTCTGAAGTGGAAGAGCCCAACCCAGTGACATCAGCCCCTTCAGTGGACAATTCGTCTGCTGCAGCCCGGTGAGCACTGCGGGTCACCACTGCAGCTGACGGAGCGTTCACTGCACACATGTCATTATGCAACACATCACATATTACATCAACATTATCTGCATTCATGGTAACAACGTGTCCCCCTCCAGGCCTGAGCACTGGAGACTCACTAGGGCTGGCTCCTAGTACACAGTCCGTAGCCCCTGGGGCCTCACCAGCACTCCCCGCTTGCACAGCATTATCACACAGTACCTTGCAAGAGTCCTGAACTTCTGCGGGGGATGCAGGCTCCATGGGGTGTGGAGTAGGCTCATACCGGGCCACTAACCGTCCCAGGTCAGTACCCAACAAAACGTTCGTGGGGATGGCATCCGTTACCCCCACTTCTTTCATTCCGCTGCCGGCCCCCCAATCCAGGTGGACCAAGGCGGTGGGTATGGCGGGGGTGACACCCCCAACTCCTTTGACAGCCATAGTCTTGCCAGGAATGTACTCCTCAGGGTTCACAAGCTGGGGGTGCACTAGAGTCACCTCTGCTCCAGTGTCTCTTAGACCGGTGGTAACTGTATCCCCAACCGTGACAGGTTGCAGATTCTCTGCATAGCTACCTGCATTCCTGGTGGCACACAACGCATTCCGGGCCCCACCAGAGTTTGGGGCTTCCTTCTTCTTCTCTGGGCACGTAGCACTGATGTGACCTGGTTTGTTACAGGCAAAACATCTCCGAGTGTCAACGGTGGCTGTTCTACCTCCAGGCGGCTGCGGGACTTGGCTTCGCTGGGTGCTCAGAGGAGAAGGTCTCGCAGGCTTTTCTCCCTTCCAGCTGGGCGCCGTAGTCCTTCGAAAGTCAGATGCTCGATTGGACGTGTAGGCATCAGCAACTTTTGCTGCCTCATCCACGGTCTTTGGCTCTCGGTCCCGTACAAACTGCCGGACCTCAACAGGGCAAGTGTGGAGGAACTGGTCTTTTATTATCAGTTCCTGCAGGGCATCAAAGGTTTCAACAGCCAGTCCTTTTACCCACTGCTGGAAGGCAGTGCGCAGGTTGCACGCATGATCCAGGTAACTGTCATTAGGACCTCGCTGCACTGTCCTGAAACGTTTGCGATACACCTCTGGCGTGAGGTGGTATCGTGCAATGATGGCTTTCTTAATTGCCTCAAAGTCTGTTTCTTCCTCCTGGGGGAGACTCACAAACGCCTCCAGGACCTTGCCTCTCAGCCCTGGTGTGAGGTATCTTGCCCACTGCTCACGGGGCACCCCATACTGCCGACAAGTCCTTTCAAACCCCTGTAGGAAAGTGTCTATGTCAGAGTCCTTGTCCATAGCGGGGAACTTATCCAGGGGGATTCTGTGGACTCGCTCACCTTCGCGTTCTGCGGGTCCAGCAGACCGGTTCTGCTGCTGAAGTTTAGCCAGCTCCAGCTGGTGTTGCCATTCAGCTCTTCCCTCCTCTGCCCGGAGTCGCTGTGCCGCTTGTTCCTTCTCTGCCTGTCGGTGCAGTAGGATCAGCTTTAGGCGCAGTTCAGGATCAGCCGAGTTCAGTAGCTGTAGATCAGCTTCCAGAGATGTCATCTCCGTGTTCGGTGGATCATCCAGGACATCGTCTCCACTCGCATTCTGTGGCAGGAGCGATGCCTCCTCTGGCGTGTCGTGAGCTGCATCCGCTGACGTTGAAGCACGGGCTCGCTCTGCCTCATCATGCTCCTCGAGCGCACGAACTAACTGCTCCTTAGTCTGGTCGCTCACCGTCTCGATGCCTTTGTGCTCACACAGGTTGAGTAGTATCTCTTTGTTTTGCCTTGCATAGCTGGATGCTTTCTGAGCCATCGTGTTGCAAAAAATAAAAAGGGGGGAGGGGAAAGCAAACACCAAGTGTGTATCTTTGAACAAAAAAAAAAAAAAAAACGTATATAGATTCTGCACTGAGTAGACTTCTGTAGGCTATTTGCTTCTAGCAAGCTTCCAGCCTTTAGTACTCAGAATAGCGAGCTAAACTGCGTACTAATGTACTAAACGATGCCACCACTGCCAGCCAATTATGTCAGGAACCGGCCCGCGTCACGCCTGCGTATACGGTTCCCGACTGCGGGTTTGACCAGACTGAGAGGGGAAGCAGCCTTAGTCAAGCTAAAACAAGGCTGGGACCCCTCAGAACACCTCTCACTGCCACCACTAGCGGTTCGCTAGACACTTCCACTCTGCTGTCGAGTCCTCAGCGCGCACTCCGCGTTTTCGTATTTGGGTCAGCTTTGCGCTTAAGCCAAATACGGGAACACCACGCACCCACACACACACACAGTTGCAATCTTACACTGTCGTGAAGCAAAGACCCACTAACAGTCGTTCCGAACGATACTGTTAGCCACTCTGCTGTCGCTACTCGCACTGGCGTTGTTCGTACGTTGGGTCAGCTGCGCGCTTAGGCCAACGTATGACAAACGCCCCCACACACAATGCAATTACAATTTCATACGGTAGTGTTGCTCAAGCGTACAATTAGGCATGAACCTATACACGGTTACACTTCAGTCTCTTCTAGGCTATGAGTGTTAGTTTAGTACGGCAGAAGTCAAACTTATTAAATAATAATTTAATATTCTAGAAAAACATAGAACAATGCAGAACTTAATATATACAAAAAGATTACACAAAACAAAGTAAAAATAGTTACAAGATAAAAGTTACAAAGATAAGAGGTTACAAAGATAACACACACGGATATTTGCGTAAAAATAAACGGGGGAAAAAAGAACGTTACCAGCTTAGGTTAGAACGTTGTTTGACGGGAGGACGCCGTTTCGACCAGGAGTCGCGATCCTCCCTAGCTATTCGCTACCTCCGAGAGAAGATACCGGTGGCTGTCCTGGGCCACCTTAAATAGGCCGAAGTGTCCCCTGGGGCATTTAATGTCCAGCCCCCAGGAACTAATGCAGTTTCCCCGTTTGTGACATCACCGAACGCTTGTCATAATCCTTCTTGTGATATACACTTCAAAGGGGGTTCCTGTTTTAGCTTCTTGAAGTTTGGCAGGACACAATGTCACCCATTGAACTCTGTAGACATCAAAAAGCTTCCTCCACATTATTTCCTTGGTTAAAGTGTATTTTAGCACATCCATGAAAAGATCGAATTTTGGTTACAGGTAGCAGTTTGCCTGTAATCCTGTTTACACTTACAGATTTCAAAGCAATTCCACTTCCGTTTTTAAAGTCTGTAGAAATTTCCAACCCCTTCAGGTGTCCACTTCCCATCCCCAACACTCTGGCAGGCTTGCTTTGTATGATGGGACAATGGCTGATTCCAGTTCAAAAGCCATGCCGACCAGCCTATTCTTCCTCAATTGGCCGCTAATTAGCAGTACACACAGTTTCCCCGGCTGGACAATGAGGGCAGAGGTAATGTACATTTACATGCAGACTTACATTATCCTTCAGATTACTCTGGCCAGGTGGCCAATTACTACCAAGCACAATACACATCTGAGGTTTTACCCAGTAGACAGAAAAAAGACAGAAATATGTTCTGTTATTATCCTTAACATTATCAGCACCCCAATATATCACCACAGGGTGGATAAAAGAAGGCATAATAATTGGGGGGATGGAGGGCAGAAGATCCACAAGATGCCCTGCACCATGGATGCACCAGGTTTAGTATATTTTTTTTTTTACCTGGTTTTTGTCCTCTAAACCTAGGTGCGTCTTATGGTCCGGAGCGTCTTATAGTCCGAAACATGCGGTACTTTGCCAAGGAAAGTCAATGGAGGGGAATCCACACCTCCTTTTGCAATTAGGCTAAATTGCAATTGCTGGTCCTGCAGCATTTTTGAAACGATTACTCTCCCATAGAACAGATATGACCTCTGCAAATCGTACTTGAATCACTTTTCAAATGCTATTCCACAGCAACTTAAATAATAGTAAAATAAAGTTAAATTTGTTTGCGCTACACCTTTTTACCCCTTAAGGTTCCTGACATTTTTGCACTTTAGGGGCTTGATTCACTAAACTGTGATAACTCAAATATCACACCTTATCAAAGATATCACACCTTATCAAAGTTAGCATGCCTTATCAGAGTAGCATATCGAGCGCTATGAACAAGCAGGGGCTCAGGGCAGGACGAGTGCCATTGCTAGTTAGCAGGCATAAGTTCGTAGCACTTGCTATGCTACTCTGATAAGGCGTGTTAACCTGTTGCCGACCGCGTCACGCCGATGGGCGTGGCCGCGGCGGCAGCCCCAGGACCGCCTAACGCCGATTGACGTAAAGTCCTGGGGCTTACATTTGCAGGAGATCGCGCGCATCTCCTGCTTTGGGGGCAGAGCTCCGCCCCGCCTTCAGTCTCCGAGCGGCAAGAGCCGCTCGGGAGACTGTTAGACGGCGATCACGCCGTTTATTTATATGGTGCAGCGCTGCAATCAGCAGCAGCGCTGCACTGGGGACAGCCGTGTGACACGGCTTTCCCCCTGGGGGAGAAGAGAGCGATCGGCTCTCATAGGGTGAAGCCTATGAGAACTGACCGCCGTTATTGGCTGGCTGGAGGGAGGGAGGGAAGGATCTTAAAGGAACAGGTCTTTTTTTTTTGTTAAAACACAAACAAAAATATTTTTTTTAAAAAAAATAAACATGGGGGGAGCGATCAGACCCCACCAACAGAGAGCTCTGTTGGTGGGGAGAAAAGGGGGGGGGGGAATCACTTGTGTGCTATGGTGTGCGGCCCTGCAGCTTGGCCTTAAAGCTACAGTGGCCTTTTTTACTAAAAATGGTCTGGTCACTAGGGGGGGTTAGCCCTGCAGTCCTCAAGAGGTTAACTTTGATAAGGTGTGATATCTTTGATAAGGTGTGATATTTGAGTTATCACCGTTTAGTGGATCAAACCCAAAATGTGTTGTTTTGATACAGCTGTAACTTTTTTTTAGCATCTTAGTGATATATTCTTTGTTTTTTTTCAGTACAATATAGGCTTTCTTTGGGTAAAATTTTTTCTCAAAACTATTTTATTTTATAGTCATTTTATGGGGAAAAACTAGGCGTAAATGCAGAAATTTTTTTTTTTCAATTTGCACCCTTCCTTATTTTCACATGACACATCTCACAGTTAAAAAATGCATTAAAAAATTATTTGGTCCTTTCCAGTTAAAATGATACCTCATGTGCTATATTTTATTACTAGCTGAGCAGGTGGCCGACCATTATCCCCAGCCTGCGCGTCTGTGGCAATCAAATACGTTCACTAGGTTGACAGTTTGGTGGCCATAGTGCCGTTCAGATGCATTGCTAGGAAATGACAGAGCAATACATCTGTAGAGCACTGGGGCCCCAAACTTTAACTCTAGCAACCGCATCCAATCGCTACAGGCAGCAGTCATTAAAAGTTTATAGATGGGTTTACGTATTGCAGGGATGAACAATGGGTTAATAGGCTAGGCTTGGGTTAAAAATTAACTAGGGATTAAAATATATATATATGTTATTGGGACCATGTCACTTTAATTTTTTCATGGGTACAGACTAACCAGCAAGCTAATGGTGACCCAGAACTCATTGGAGTGTGTAAGGGGCTACAATGGTTCTAAATGCCCCCTTACTAAAATGCTATGGAAAACAAAAGATTACTTTCTTAAAACAGAAAGAATTTGCGATAATTCAGATTGGAGTGAGCTATGAGATGTCTCCCAGTGCATCACTGCTGAATATATGCAAATTAACCATTGTTGCCCTTAGAAGCTAAACACACCTCCGCTTAATTTTATTGAATGAAATGCTATTTGCTAGCAGCAATCATTCACAGGATGGTGCACGTACAGGAACGTGCGCGATCACATGCACGTATGGCGGTTTTTAATGCAGGATGTAGATTGTAGTCCTAAAACCTACAACAGCACTAATTAGGCTGTAGAATCTATGTCCTGGAACCAAAAGCAGTTTATATACTTGCCGGGTCTCCTGATATTCGGCTTCTGGCTGGTAGCTCCACCCCTTAGCACAAGAGGTCATCTGCCCTTCTCTAATTGGAGATAGAGAAGGGCCTATGACCTTTTGTGCTTTGGGGAGGGGGAGGAAACTAGGGTGCCTGGAGAAAGCCCAAGCAAAAATAGGGAGAAATTACAACCTATGTGCAGATAATGGGGTGAATAAGGCAAACCTTAAAGAAAAAAAAAACAGAGACACCAGGAGCCCGATTAGGGTATAGAGATCAATTTAGCAGGAAATGTGGTACTCACAAGACTGGGTTGCAAAACAAGCAACCATTAATTGCACTCATAGAGGATAAAGCCTCCAAATGGGGACAGGTCATTGCCTGTGTAGGTCGCTCATTGCAGAAAAAAGCCTGGAGCCCCAGGGCCCGAGGTGGACACCCCTCTGAAGGGGGAGTGTATATGGAAAAACACATGGTGGAGAGGTGCCCAAGTATATAAAATAATTTACAAAATGAAAAACAAGCTGGCTTACCTCATTCATGACACCACTTATGGTACAGTAAGAAAACAGTTTATTTAGCACAAGGCAACGCGTTTCATGAGATCCAACTGACTTCATCAGGCCAATAACTGTGCCAGGGGAAGATCATCATCTAGCATGATGGGTAGATTCAACCAAGAGACAAATCTCTCTCTTAATCGATTCTGATAAGAGAGAAATCTGTAAGTTGCCCATACACCGCAGACCAATTTCCCAATCAATTTCATGATTGCGACTCCGTGTCTGACCGCCTTACTGCCCCAACGCTTTCCCCCTAATGTTAAGTGTCCCCCCGATGTCCCGTGCATGTCATACATTACCTGTCCATGACCTCCTCTTATCCCCGTAGGCTCCGGGAGCACTCTAATCTTCATACACGAGCGCCACGTGGTTGCCTAGTAACATGGCCTAGTAACGTGGCCGCATGTATGACGTCAGGCTCGGACTGAGCCACCGAAGCACCGATTTTTCCCTTGGGGGGTCCCGGCCACCTCGCCTCCTGGGGGCCCCAGTGCTGAAAAGGAGGGGGGCACAGCGCAGGAAGGGGGGGAAAGTAAGCACAGAGTGGCGGGGAGGGGGGAAGCCTCCCCCCTCCCTCACCTAGGGCCCCCTCTTTCACACTCCCCCCACCTCCAGAATTGCAGCCAGCCAGCGGAACGGCTTACCGAGAGCGATAGCTCTGCGTGCCGCTGGTCTGGTCTGCTACACTGACACTGTCCAATCATGCTCTTGCAGTACTTCCTGTGAGAGCATGATTGGACAGTGCAGTGCAGGAGACCAGACCAGCAGCGGCACGCAGAACTCTTCTCTCGGTAAGTGATTCCTGCTCGCTGCCGCTGCTGGCTGCAATTTGCGGGGGAGCACGGAAGGGGGGGCCTAGGTGAGGGGGGGGAGGCTTCCCCCCTCCCCACCACTCTGTGCCCACTGCCCCCCTTCCAGCATGGGGGCACTGATACCTGTCTACCTAAACTGGGGGGAGCGCAGAAGGGGGGCCCTAGGTGAGGGAGGGGAAAGGCTTCCCCCCTCCCCATCGCTCTGTGCCCACTGCCCCCCCTTCCAGCATGGGGGACCCCACTAACTGGGGACCTGCCTAACTAAACTGGGGACACCTATAGACCTGGGTATATCTATACTGGGGACACCTATATACCTGCCTACCTAAACTGGGAAATCTGCCAACTGCCGTCAATCTGATTGCATTTTGTGGGGATATCTGTCGCCACTCTGATTGCATTTTATAGGGAAACCTGCTGCCAATCTTACTGCATTTTGTGGGGAAATCTGATTGCATTTTGTGGAGAAATCTGTCGCCAATCTGAATGCATTTTGTGGGGAAATCTGCTGCCAATCTGAATGCATTTTGTGGGAAAATCTGCCGCCAATCTGATTGCATTTTGTGGGGAAATCTGCCGCCAATCTGATTGCATTTTGTGGGGAAATCTGATTGCATTTTGTGGAGAAATCTGCCGCCAATCTGAATGCATTTTGTGGGGAAATAGATCGCCAATCTGATTGCATTTTGTGGGAAAATCCTATTGCATTTTGTGGAGAAATCTGCCGCCAATCTGAATGAATTTTGTGGGGAAATCTGTCGCCAATCTGATTGCATTTTGTGGGGAAATCTGATTGCATTTTGTAGGGAAATCTGCCGCCAATCTGATTGCATTTTGTGGGGAAATCTGATTGCATTTTGTGGAGAAATCTACCGCCAATCTGAATGCATTTTGTGGGGAAATCTATCACCAACCTGATTGCATTTTGTATAGAAATCTGCCACCAATCTGAATGCATTTTGTAGGGAAATCTGTCGCCAATCTGATTGCATTTTGTGGGGAAATCTGCCGCCAATCTGATTGCATGTTGTGGGAAATCTGATTGCATTTTGTGGAGAAATCTGCCACCAATCTGAACGCATTTTGTGGGGAAATCTATCACCAACCTGATTGCATTTTGTATAGAAATCTGCCACCAATATGAATGCATTTTGTGGGGAAATCAGTCGGCAATCTAATTGCATTTTGTGGGGAAATCTGATTGCATTTTGTGAAGAAATTTGTCACCAATCTGAATGCATTTTGTGGGGAAATCTGTCACCAATCTGATTGCATTTTGTGGGGAAATCTGTCGCCAATCTGATTGCATTTTGTGGGGAAATCTGCCGCCAATCTGATTGCATTTTGTGGGGATATCTGCCACCAATCTGATTGCATTTTGTGGGGAAATCTGCCGCCAATCTGATTGCATTTTGTGGGGATATCTGCCGACAATCTGATTGCATTTTGTGGGGATATCTGCCGACAATCTGATTGAATTTTGTGGGGATATCTGCTGCCAATCTGATTGCATTTTGTAGGGAAATCTGCTGCCATTTGACTACTTGATGAATTATCATGAGGCATGTAACTGCTTGATTATTTTATTTAAAATGTATGTGGTCGGACCTAATCTTTGTGAATAACACTGCTACTTATTTTGTGGGGGTTTTTTAAGTCTGCCCATGACCCATCATGATTACACCCATGTTCCAGTGCGTGGTGACACCCATTTATTTTTGCTGTGGCCTGCTGCATGTGGACATATCCCTATTGGAAACTGTCCTCAGAAGTGCTCACAATCTATTCCCTACCATAATCATGCAAAATTTCTATAGTACATGTATATGTGAGCCCAAAATGGGGGGAAGAGGAGGAGAGGGGATCGGGGGGGGGGGGGGGCAAGCTGAAACTTTCTTGGTGGGCCCTTAGTGTCCCAGTCCGACCTATATGACGTCATATGCGCACACTTACTAGAAACCACGTGGGGCTAATGCGTGTATGTAGAGCAGAATGCGCCCGGAGCAGCAGAGGCCACGGACAGGTAATGTACAACATGCACCGGGGGACACTTAACATTAGGGGGGACATCGCCGGGTTTAGTCGCGTTCATCTATCATCCGCCATTCGTCAATCTTACACCGTTACCACCACGCACCTGATTGAGCAAGTCGCCCAACATCTTGCAACATGCGTGATCGAATAAACAACCAATTTTGGAGCCAAAATTAGTGCATTGTCAGTCGAGCATGCACTTTCATCCAATTTGATTATAATAATCAAATCAGATGGTCGATTGACCGCCAAGTCTCCTGATGTGTGGCTATCTTAAAGCGGATCCTAGATGAAAAACTAACTATAACAAGTAACTTGTCTATTTATCTTATCTAAAGTTTAGATAGTTAACACAGCAAATCTAGCTGCAAACAGCTTCAAAAGTTTATGATTATTTATTCTTGTGATACAATGAGGGCAGCCATGTTCTGTTTGTCACATTACACACAGGCAAGCTGATAGCATCTCCAGCCCTCAGCCTGCGACAAATTCAATCCCCTCTCCTCCTCCATCCTCCCCTCTGCCTCTGAAATCTCTGGCTAGTAACCTCCTCCTCCTCCTGTTCAGACTGAGCTCCCATAAACCCTTGCTACCTGGGACTGAGTGCCTTGGCACTCTGAAAAAGCTGTGGGCGAGGCTTGTTTAGTTTATAGGTAATTAGAGTATTAAAACAAAACAAAAAAAGTATTTGACTTTAGGAATGCCCTATAAACTACTGTATATGAAAGGAACACAATTATGCAATGAGTAAAAGTTTATCTTGGATCCACCTTAATAACTCCAGCACAATTCTCATCTACACTGCTATCCCTCCCCCTATTACAGTCCTCACACAGAAGCTTCCAGAGAAGCCTAGATCACAATAAGGTTTTATCTGAGGCTACAGAAGTTTCCAGCAAGTCCATTGTTTCAATAAGTAAACAAGTCTATAAGACAACTCTGGATGTGTCACTAGAGATTGCCCGAACCTCCGATTTCACGAACCTCCGCAAACGTTTGCGAACTTGCGAACTTTCGGGAACCGCAATAGACTTCAATGGGAAGGCGAACTTTGAAAACTAGAAACAACTAGAAACATTTATGCTGGCCACAAAAGTGATGGAAAAGATGTTTCAAGGGGTCTAACATCTAAGTTTTTGCATGGATGAGTGGGATACACGCCAAATGACCCGGGAAAAAATCTGGATTTAACGCAAAGCAGCTTTTTAAGGGCAGAAATCACATTGCATGCTAAATTGGAGGCCTAAAGTGCTTTAAAACATCTTGCATGTGTAACGCAACGCAAACAGCTGTTTGTGTTGTGACGGCCATGCTGGACTGGTGCGCACCATGGCGAGAGTCAGTGGCTGCTCCAGGATTTTTTTTCGGGGGGGTGCTATGCAGGTGCTAGACCAATTTCTGGGGTAGCTGATGACGCGCTTCGCACCAAAAAATGGGCGTGGTTGCAACCTGCGGCATGTGAAATGGGCGTGGCCATGACCAGATGAGGGCGGAGCTAACTATAATTTAAAGTGAACCTGAGGTGAGAGTGATATGGAGGCTGCCATATTTATTTCCTTTTAAACAATACTAGTTGCCTGGCAGCCCTGCTGATCTATTTGGCTGCAGTAGCGAACTGAATTACACCAGAAATAAGCTTGCAGCTAATCTTGTCAGTTCTGACAATATTGTCAGAAACCCCTGACCTGCTGCATGCTTGTTCATGGTCTATGGTTGAAAGAATTAGAGGCAGAGGATCAGCACGGCAGCCAGGCAACTGGTATTGCTTAAAAGGAGATAAATATGGCAGCCTCAATATTATTCACACCCCGGGTTCCCTTTAAAAGTGCAATGCAAAGACAATGGGCCCAAGTTTTGGTGACCTTTTTCCATTATTCACATAATTGTGCAGGTTTTCTCAAGAAAATACACGCAATGTGAGCAGATTTGCCCTGAAAATATGTTCAAATATGTCGGCAAATTTGACTAAAAAACACGTTCAATCATGTGGCAGATTTGACCAGAAAACACAATCAATCATGCCGGAAGTTTTGACCAGAAAATACGTGCAATCATGTGGCAGATTTGACCAGAAAATACGTGCAATCATGTCAGCAGATTTGACTAGAAATATGTGCAATCATGTCAGCAGATTTGACCAGAAAATACATGCAATCATGTGTCAGATTTGACTAGAAATACATGCAATCATGTCAGCAGATTTGACTAGAAATACATGCATTCATGTCAGCAGATTTGACCAGAAAATACATGCAATCATGCGGCAGAATTGACTAGAAATATGTGCAATCATGTCAGCAGATTTGACTAGAAATACGTGCAATCATGTCAGTAGATTTGACCAGAAAATACATGCAATCATGTGGCAGATTTGACTAGAAATACGTGCAATCATGTCAGCAGATTTGACTAGAAATATGTGCAATCATGTCAGCAGATTTGACCAGAAATACGTACAATCATGTCAGCAGATTTGACTAGAAATATGTGCAATCATGTCAGCAGATTTTACCAGAAAATACATGCAATCATGTGGCAGATTTGACGAGAAATACGTGCAATCATGTCAGCAGATTTGACTAGAAATACGTGCAATCATGTCAGCAGATTTGACCAGAAAATACATGCAATCATGTGGCAGATTTGAATAGAAATACGTGCAATCATGTCAGCAGATTTGACTAGAAATACGTGCAATCATGTCAGCAGATTTGACCAGAAATACGTGCAATCATGTCAGCAGATTTGACTAGAAATATGTGCAATCATGTCAGAAGATTTGACCAGAAAATACATGCAATCATGGGGCAGATTTGACGAGAAATACGTGCAATCATGTCAGCAGATTTGACTAGAAATATGTGCAATCATGTCAGCAGATTTGACCAGAAAATACATGCAATCATGTGGCAAATTTGACTAGAAATACGTGCAATCATGTCAGCAGATTTGACTAGAAATACGTGCAATCATGTCAGCAGATTTGACTAGAAATATGTGCAATCATGTCCGCAGATTTGACCAGAAAATACATGCAATCATGTGGGAAATTTGACTAGAAATATGTGCAATCATGTCAGCAGATTTGACTAGAAATACGTGCAATCATGTCAGCAGATTTGACTAGAAATATGTGCAATCATGTCAGCAGATTTTACCAGAAAATACATGCAATCATGTGGCAGATTTGACTAGAAATACGTGCAATCATGTCAGCAGATTTGACCAGAAAATACATGCAATCATGTGGCAGATTTGACTAGAAATACGTGCAATCATGTCAGCAGATTTGACCAGAAAATACATGCAATCATGTGGCAGATTTGACTAGAAATACGTGCAATCATGTCAGCAGATTTGACTAGAAATATGTGCAATCATGTCAGCAGATTTGACTAGAAATACGTGCAATCATGTCAGCAGATTTGACCAGAAAATACATGCAATCATGTGGCAGGTTTGACTAGAAATACGTACAATCATGTGGCAGGTTTGACTAGAAATACATGCAATCATGTCAGCAGATTTGACTAGAAATATGTGCAATCATGTCAGCAGATTTGACCAGAAAATACATGCAATCATGTGGCATATTTGACGAGAAATACATGCAATCATGTCAGCAGATTTGACTAGAAATATGTGAAATCATGCCAGCAGATTTGACTAGAAATACATGCAATCATGTCAGCAGATTTGACTAGAAATATGTGCAATCATGTCAGCAGAGTTGACCAGAAAATACATGCAATCATGTGGCAAATTGGACTAGAAATACGTGCAATCATGTCAGCAGATTTGACTAGAAATACGTGCAATCATGTCAGCAGATTTGACTAGAAATACGTGCAATCATGTGGCAGATTTGACTAGAAATATGTGCAATCATGTCAGCAGATTTGACTAGAAATACGTGCAATCATGTCAGCAGATTTTACCAGAAAATACATGCAATCATGTGGCAGATTTGACTAGAAATACGTGCAATCATGTCAGCATATTTGACCAGAAAATACATGCAATCATGTGGCAGATTTGACTAGAAATATGTGCAATCATGTCAGCAGATTTGACTAGAAATACGTGCAATCATGTCAGCAGATTTGACTAGAAATACGTGCAATCATGTCAGCAGATTTTACCAGAAAATACATGCAATCATGTGGCAGGTTTGACTAGAAATACAGCGGAGGAAATAATTATTTGACCCCTCACTGATTTTGTAAGTTTGTCCAATGACAAAGAAATGAAAAGTCTCGGAACAGTATCATTTCAATGGTAGGTTTATTTTAACAGTGGCAGATAGCACATCAAAAGGAAAATCAAAAAAATAACCTTAAATAAAAGATAGCAACTGATTTGCATTTCATTGAGTGAAATAAGTTTTTGAACCCTGTAACAATAAAAGACTTAATACTTAGTGGAAAAACCCTTGTTTGCAAGCACAGAGGTCAAACGTTTCTTGTAATTGATGACCAAGTTTGCACACATTTTAGGAGGAATGTTGGTCGAGTGGACCAATACAGATGATCTGCGAAGAGGAGTGCTCTTTGCAGATCATCTCTAAATCCCTAAGGTTTCGAGGCTGTCTCTGTGCAACTCTGAGCTTGAGCTCCCTCCATAGGTTTTCTATTGGATTAAGGTCCGGAGTCTGACTAGGCCACTCCATGACCTTAATGTGCTTCTTCTTGAGCCACTCCTTTGTTGCCTTTGCTGTATGTTTTGGGTCATTGTCGTGCTGGAACACCCATCCACGACCCATTTTCAGTTTCCTGGCAGAGGGAAGGAGGTTGTCGTTCAGGATTTCACGATACATGGCTCCGTCCATTTTCCCGTTAATGCGATTATGTTGTCCTGTGCCCTTAGCAGAAAAACATCCCCAAAGCAAAATGTTTCCACCCCCATGCTTGACGGTGGGGACGGTGTTTTGGGGGTCATAGGCAGCATTTTTCTTCCTCCAAACACAGCGAGTTGAATTAATGCCAAAGAGCTCTATTTTGGTCTCATCAGACCACAGCACCTTCTCCTAGTCACTCACAGAATCATTCAGGTGTTCATTGGCAAACTTCAGACGGGCCTGCACATTTGCCTTCTTGAGCAGGGGGACCTTGCGAGCCCTGCAGGATTTTAATCCATTGCGGTGTAATGTGTTTCCAATGGTTTTCTTGGTGACTGTGGTCCCTGCTAATTTGAGGTCATTCACTAACTCCTCCTGTGTAGTTCTAGGATGCTTTTTCACCTTTCTCAGAACCATTGACACCCCACAAGGTGAGATCTTGCGTGGAGCCCCAGAGCGAGGTCGATTGATGGTCATTTTGTGCTCCTTCCATTTTCGAACAATCGCACCAACAGTTGTCACCTTCTCTCCCAGCTTCTTGCTAATGGTTTTGTAGCCCATTCCAGCCTTGTGCAGGTCTACAATTTTGTCTCTGACATCCTTGGACAGCTCTTTGGTCTTTCCCATGTTGGAGAGTTTGGAGTCTGCTTGATTGATTGATTCTGTGGACAGGTGTCTTTTATACAGGTGACTAGTTAAGACAGGTGTCCTTAATGAGGGTGACTAATTGAGTAGAAGTGTCTAACCACTCTGTGGGAGCCAGAACTCCTAATGGTTGGTAGGGGTTCAAAAACTTATTTCACTCGATGAAATGCAAATCAGTTGCTATCTTTTATTTAAGGTTATTTTTTCGATTTTCCTTTTGATGTGCTATCTGCCACTGTTAAAATAAACCTACCATTGAAATGATACTGTTCCGAGACTTTTCATTTCTTTGTCATTGGACAAACTTACAAAATCAGTGAGGTGTCAAATAATTATTTCCTCCACTGTACGTGCAATCATGTGGCAGGTTTGACTAGAAATACGTGCAATCATGTGGCAGGCAGACCTGGCCAGAAAACACTTCAAGCATGTAGCAGACTTGACCAGAACATACACCTGGCTGGCTGTAATAAAAACAAAACATTTACTCACCTGCAGCAGACCTCCTGTCCTAGCAGCCGTCCGGCGCGCAGCTCCCACAATCCTCTGCAGCCAGCAACTGAAACTCCCGCGCTGAGCAGGGCTACGGGAAAATGGCACCCGAAGCCCTGCACTAAGTGTTAAGCTTGGAGGTGTAATCTCCACAGTCAGCATGCAACACATAAGCTGACGTGAAGGAGGTACACACACCAGCACAAGGAATCAGGATATCCCCAGTTTAGTGGAGGAGAGGACTGACTCCAATAGGAGATTGTGGTGCACAGAGCCGGTGCAGATCCGAACAGCCACAAATAGTGTTGGGCGAACAGTGTTCGCCACTGTTCGGGTTCTGCAGAACATCACCCTGTTCGGGTGATGTTCGGGTTCGGCCGAACACCTGATGGTGTTCGGCCAAACTGTTCGGCCATATGGCCGAACTAAGAGCGCATGGCCGAACGTTACCCGAACGTTTGGCTAGCACTGTGATTGGCCGAACGGGTCACGTGTAGTGTTGGGCGAACATCTAGATGTTCGGGTTCGGGCCGAACATGGCCGAACTCAGAACATAATGGAAGTCAATGGGGACCCGAACTTTCGTGCTTTGTAAAGCCTCCTTATATGCTACATACCCCAAATTTACAGGGTATGTGCACCTTGGGAGTGGGTACAAGAGGAAAAAAAAATTAGCAAAAAGAGCTTATAGTTTTTGAGAAAATCGATTTTAAAGTTTCAAAGGGAAAACTGTCTTTTAAATGCGGGAAATGTCTGTTTTCTTTGCACAGGTAACATGCTTTTTGTCGGCATGCAGTCATAAATGTAATACATATAAGAGGTTCCAGAAAAAAGGGACCGGTAACGCTAACCCAGCAGCAGCACACGTGATGGAACAGGAGGAGGGTGGCGCAGGAGGAGAAGGCCACGCTTTGAGACACAACAACCCAGGCCCTGCATGAGGACAAGAAGCGTGCGGATAGCAATTTGCATTTTGTCGCCATGCAGTCATAAATGTAATACAGATGAGAGGTTCATTAAACAGGGACCGGAAACGCTAACCCATCACAGATGTTCATTGTTCATGTTACTTGGTTGGGGTCCGGGAGTGTTGCGTAGTCGTTTCCAATCCAGGATTGATTCATTTTAATTTGAGTCAGACGGTCTGCATTTTCTGTGGAGAGGCGGATACGCCGCCGATCTGTGACGATGCCTCCGGCAGCACTGAAACAGCGTTCCGACATAACGCTGGCTGCCGGGCAAGCCAGCACCTCTATTGCGTACATTGCCAGTTTGTGCCAGGTGTCTAGCTTCGATACCCAATAGTTGAAGGGTGCAGATGGATTGTTCAACACAGCTACGCCATCTGACATGTAGTCCTTGACCATCTTCTCCAGGCGATCGGTGTTGGAGGTGGATCTGCACGCTTGCTGTTCTGTGTGCTGCTGCATGGGTGTCAGAAAATTTTCCCACTCCAAGGACACTGCCGATACCATTCCCTTTTGGGCACTAGCTGCGGCTTGTGTTGTTTGCTGCCCTCCTGGTCGTTCTGGGTTTGCGGAAGTCAGTCTGTCGGCGTACAACTGGCTAGAGGAGGGGGAGGATGTCAATCTCCTCTCTAAAGTCTCCACAAGGGCCTGCTGGTATTCTTCCATTTTGACCTGTCTGGCTCTTTCTTCAAGCAGTTTTGGAACATTGTGTTTGTACCGTGGATCCAGAAGGGTATAAACCCAGTAATTGGTGTTGTCCAGAATGCTAAAATGCGTGGGTCGCGTTCAATGCAGTCCTAGGCCGAAGAGGTCATAGCCTAGGGTCACAAAACCTGTTTATTTGGGCAATTTCAATGGTGGCGAGTCTGACGTACATAAATCGCAGCAATGGCCGTTAGCAACGTCTGAATCTCACGAAATGTCTCATGCAGGTAGAAGACATATTGTTAGACTTGGGCTCCAAAGATGGGTTCCCTACATCTCTGCAAACCAGAGTTACAGGGCTCCAAATTTGGTAAAATCCCCCATAGGCTTTCATTGGGCCTCCTATTTACATTTCCAAAATCTCACATCTTTTCAAAGGGCAATTACTCAGCAGTACCAAATTTTCTAGCATTGTAGGGACCCTTAGGGGGAACATGACTGGTGAGTTTCGGGCCCCTAGGCCGAAGAGGTCATAGCCTAGGGTCACAAAAACCTGTTTATTTGGGCTATTTCAATGGTAGTGATGGTGACGTACATAAATCGCAGCAATGGCCGTTAGCAACGTCTGAATCTCACGAAATGTCTCATGCAGGTAGAAGACATATTGTTAGACTTGGATTCCAAAGATGGGGTCCCTACATCTCTGCAAACCAGAGTTACAGGGGTCCAAAATTGGTAAAATCCCCCATAGGATTTCATTGCCTCCCTATTTCACTTTCCAAAATCTCACATCTTTTCAAAGGGCAATGGCTCAGCAGTACCAAATTTTCTAGCATTGTAGGGACCCTTAGGGGGAACATGACTGGTGAGTTTCGGGCCCCTAGGCTGAAGAGGTCATAGCCTAGGGTCACAAAAACCTGTTTATTTGGGCTATTTCAATGGTAGTGATGGTGACGTACATAAATCGCAGCAATGGCCGTTAGCAACGTCTGAATCTCACGAAATGTCTCATGCAGGTAGAAGACATATCGTTAGACTTGGATTCCAAAGATGGGGTCCCTACATCTCTGCAAACCAGAGTTACAGGGGTCCAAAATTGGTAAAATCCCCCATAGGATTTCATTGCCTCCCTATTTCACTTTCCAAAATCTCACATCTTTTTTCAAAGGGCAATGGCTCAGCAGTACCAAATTTTCTAGCATTGTAGGGATCCTTAGGGGGATCATGACTGGTGAGTTTTTCCACTGCTGAGCCATTGCCCTTTGAAATGGTGTGAGATTTTGGAACGGTAAATAGGAGGCCCAATGAAAGCCTATGGGGGATTTTACCAATTTTGGACCCCTGTAACTCTGGTTTGCAGAGATGTAGGGACCCCATCTTTGGAATCCAAGTCTAACAATATGTCTTCTACCTGCATGAGACATTTCGTGAGATTCAGACGTTGCTAACGGCCATGGCTGAGATTTATGTACGCCACCATCACTACCATTGAAATAGCCCAAATAAACAGGTTTTTGTGACCCTAGGCTATGACCTCTTCGGCCTAGGGGCCCGAAACTCACCAGTCATGTTCCCCCTAAGGGTCCCTACAATGCTAGAAAATTTGGTACTGCTGAGCCATTGCCCTTTGAAAAGATGTGAGATTTTGGAAAGTGAAATAGGGAGGCAATGAAATCCTATGGGGGATTTTACCAATTTTGGACCCCTGTAACTCTGGTTTGCAGAGATGTAGGGACCCCATCTTTGGAATCCAAGTCTAACAATATGTCTTCTACCTGCATGAGACATTTCGTGAGATTCAGACGTTGCTAACGGCCATGGCTGAGATTTATGTACGCCACCATCACTACCATTGAAATAGCCCAAATAAACAGGTTTTTGTGACCCTAGGCTATGACCTCTTCGGCCTAGGGGCCCCAAACTCACCAGTCATGTTCCCCCTAAGGGTCCCTACAATGCTAGAAAATTTGGTACTGCTGAGCCATTGCCCTTTGAAAAGATGTGAGATTTTGGAAAGTGAAATAGGGAGGCAATGAAATCCTATGGGGGATTTTACCAATTTTGGACCCCTGTAACTCTGGTTTGCAGAGATGTAGGGACCCCATCTTTGGAATCCAAGTCTAACAATATGTCTTCTACCTGCATGAGACATTTCGTGAGATTCAGACGTTGCTAACGGCCATGGCTGAGATTTATGTACGCCACCATCACTACCATTGAAATAGCCCAAATAAACAGGTTTTTGTGACCCTAGGCTATGACCTCTTCGGCCTGGGGGCCCGAAACTCACCAGTCATGTTCCCCCTAAGGGTCCCTACAATGCTAGAAAATTTGGTACTGCTGAGCCATTGCCCTTTGAAAAGATGTGAGATTTTGGAAAGTGAAATAGGGAGGCAATGAAATCCTATGGGGGATTTTACCAATTTTGGACCCCTGTAACTCTGGTTTGCAGAGATGTAGGGACCCCATCTTTGGAATCCAAGTCTAACAATATGTCTTCTACCTGCATGAGACATTTCGTGAGATTCAGACGTTGCTAACGGCCATGGCTGAGATTTATGTACGCCACCATCACTACCATTGAAATAGCCCAAATAAACAGGTTTTTGTGACCCTAGGCTATGACCTCTTCGGCCTAGGGGCCCCAAACTCACCAGTCATGTTCCCCCTAAGGGTCCCTACAATGCTAGAAAATTTGGTACTGCTGAGTCATTGCCCTTTGAAAAGATGTGAGATTTTGGAAAGTGAAATAAGGAGGCAATGAAATCCTATGGGGGATTTTACCAATTTTGGACCCCTGTAACTCTGGTTTGCAGAGATGTAGGGACCCCATCTTTGGAATCCAAGTCTAACAATATGTCTTCTACCTGCATGAGACATTTCGTGAGATTCAGACGTTGCTAACGGCCATGGCTGAGATTTATGTACGCCACCATCACTACCATTGAAATAGCCCAAATAAACAGGTTTTTGTGACCCTAGGCTATGACCTCTTCGGCCTAGGGGCCGAAACTCACCAGTCATGTTCCCCCTAAGGGTCCCTACAATGCTAGAAAATTTGGTACTGCTGAGCCATTGCCCTTTGAAAAGATGTGAGATTTTGGAAAGTGAAATAGGGAGGCAATGAAATCCTATGGGGGATTTTACCAATTTTGGACCCCTGTAACTCTGGTTTGCAGAGATGTAGGGACCCCATCTTTGGAATCCAAGTCTAACAATATGTCTTCTACCTGCATGAGACATTTCGTGAGATTCAGACGTTGCTAACGGCCATGGCTGAGATTTATGTACGCCACCATCACTACCATTGAAATAGCCCAAATAAACAGGTTTTTGTGACCCTAGGCTATGACCTCTTCGGCCTAGGGGCCCCAAACTCACCAGTCATGTCCCCCCTAAGGGTCCCTACAATGCTAGAAAATTTGGTACTGCTGAGCCATTGCTCTTTGAAAAGATGTGAGATTTTGGAAAGTGAAATAGGGAGGCAATGAAATCCTATGGGGGATTTTACCAATTTTGGACCCCTGTAACTCTGGTTTGCAGAGATGTAGGGACCCCATCTTTGGAATCCAAGTCTAACAATATGTCTTCTACCTGCATGAGACATTTCGTGAGATTCAGACGTTGCTAACGGCCATGGCTGAGATTTATGTACGCCACCATCACTACCATTGAAATAGCCCAAATAAACAGGTTTTTGTGACCCTAGGCTATGACCTCTTCGGCCTAGGGGCCCCAAACTCACCAGTCATGTTCCCCCTAAGGGTCCCTACAATGCTAGAAAATTTGGTACTGCTGAGCCATTGCCCTTTGAAAAGATGTGAGATTTTGGAAAGTGAGATAGGGAGGCAATGAAATCCTATGGGGGATTTTACCAATTTTGGACCCCTGTAACTCTGGTTTGCAGAGATGTAGGGACCCTATCTTTGGAATCCAAGTCTAACAATATGTCTTCTACCTGCATGAGACATTTCGTGAGATTCAGACGTTGCTAACGGCCATGGCTGAGATTTATGTACGCCACCATCACTACCATTGAAATAGCCCAAATAAACAGGTTTTTGTGACCCTAGGCTATGACCTCTTCGGCCTA
This sequence comes from Hyperolius riggenbachi, assembly GCF_040937935.1. NCBI lineage: Eukaryota > Metazoa > Chordata > Amphibia > Anura > Hyperoliidae > Hyperolius > Hyperolius riggenbachi. Next base: position 193,498,375 of record NC_090651.1, read on the forward strand.
GGGGCCCGAAACTCACCAGTCATGTTCCCCGTAAGGGTCCCTACAATGCTAGAAAATTTGGTACTGCTGAGCCATTGCCCTTTGAAAAGATGTGAGATTTTGGAAAGTGAAATAGGGAGGCAATGAAATCCTATGGGGGATTTTACCAATTTTGGACCCCTGTAACTCTGGTTTGCAGAGATGTAGGGACCCCATCTTTGGAATCCAAGTCTAACAATATGTCTTCTACCGGCATGAGACATTTCGTGAGATTCAGACTTTGCTAACGGCCATGTCTGAGATTTATGTACGCCACCATCACTACCATTGAAATAGCCCAAATAAACAGGTTTTTGTGACCCTAGGCTATGACCTCTTCGGCCTAGGGGCCCCAAACTCACCAGTCATGTTCCCCCTAAGGGTCCCTACAATGCTAGAAAATTTAGTACTGCTGAGCCATTGCCCTTTGAAAAGATGTGAGATTTTGGAAAGTGAAATAGGGAGGCAATGAAATCCTATGGGGGATTTTACCAATTTTGGACCCCTGTAACTCTGGTTTGCAGAGATGTAGGGACCCCATCTTTGGAATCCAAGTCTAACAATATGTCTTCTACCTGCATGAGACATTTCATGAGATTCAGACTTTGCTAACGGCCATTGCTGCGATTTATGTACGTCACCATCACTACCATTGAAATAGCCCAAATAAACAGGTTTTTGTGACCCTAGGCTAAGACCTCTTTGGCCTAGGGGCCCGAAACTCACCAGTCATGTTCCCCCTAAGGGTCCCTACAATGCTAGAAAATTTGCCACTGCTGAGTAATTGCCCTTTGAAAAGATGTGAGATTTTGGAACTGTAAATAGGAGGCCCAATGAAAGCCTATGGGTGATTTTACCAAATTTGGAGCCCTGTAACTCTGGTTTGCAGGGATGTAGGGAACCCATCTTTGGAGCCCAAGTCTAACAATATGTCTTCTACCTGCATGAGACATTTTGTGAGATTCAGACGTTGCTAACGGCCATTGCTGCGATTTATGTACGTCAGACTCGCCACCATTGAAATTGCCCAAATAAACAGGTTTTGTGACCCTAGGCTATGACCTCTTCAGCCTAGGACTGCATTGAACGCGACCCACGCATTGTGCGCATTCTGGACAACACCAATTACTGGGGTTTATACCCTTCTGGATCCACGGTACAAACACAATGTTCCAAAACTGCTTGAAGAAAGAGCCAGACAGGTCAAAATGGAAGAATACCAGCAGGCCCTTGTGGAGACTTTAGAGAGGAGATTGACATCCTCCCCCTCCTCTAGCCAGTTGTACGCCGACAGACTGACTTCCGCAAACCCAGGACGACCAGGAGGGCAGCAAACAACACAAGCCGCAGCTAGTGCCCAAAAGGGAATGGTATCGGCAGTGTCCTTGGAGTGGGAAAATTTTCTGACACCCATGCAGCAGCACACAGAACAGCAAGCGTGCAGATCCACCTCCAACACCGATCGCCTGGAGAAGATGGTCAAGGACTACATGTCAGATGGCGTAGCTATGTTGAACAATCCATCTGCACCCTTCAACTATTGGGTATCGAAGCTAGACACCTGGCACAAACTGGCAATGTACGCAATAGAGGTGCTGGCTTGCCCGGCAGCCAGCGTTATGTCGGAACGCTGTTTCAGTGCTGCCGGAGGCATCGTCACAGATCGGCGGCGTATCCGCCTCTCCACAGAAAATGCAGACCGTCTGACTCAAATTAAAATGAATCAATCCTGGATTGGAAACGACTACGCAACACTCCCGGACCCCAACCAAGTAACATGAACAATGAACATCTGTGATGGGTTAGCGTTTCCGGTCCCTGTTTATTGAACCTCTCATCTGTATTACATTTATGACTGCATGGCGACAAAATGCAAATTGCTATCCGCACGCTTCTTGTCCTCATGCAAGGCCTGGGTTGTTGTGTCTCAAAGCGTGGCCTTCTCCTCCTGCCAGAGCCGGATTAAGGCTAAATGGGGCCCTAAGCAAAGTAACTGATTTGGGCCCCCCCATCATGTCGTAATAGAATCAGAAGATGCAGCTGAACAGCAATATGCCGCACACACCGGGCAGCCGAGCTACTGGTTGCTATGGGCAACAGCACGCTTTCCCCTGTGGGTGCACAATGCAGGGAATAGCAGCGGCAAAATGCAGAGTGAGAGATGAATGGCTGGGACATTTGCACTCAGGGGCTGGGGCACCCCTGTGAAGAGGGCGCCAGATATCACAGCAGCAGCACTTTCCCTCTGCATCTCCAGCCTGGCAATAGCAGAAAGCTCTGGACACCGCCAAACCGGAAGCCGTTCCCCAGACAGAATTACATAACCACTCCCACCACTGAACAACCAATTTCCTCCCAAACTAGACAGCCACCATGCAGCCTCCATCCCAGTGAATACGATAGTCCAGCAGAGAAGGCAGCCGCAGTGGGGGAGAATGACAGCACCAGATGAATCACATTCACCTATCGCGATCCAAGCAATAGAGGTCCCGTCATCCGGAGCCCATCTGTCTCCTCTAGAGTGCTGCCGTTCTGTTACTACTACTATTACTACTTCCTACTTCCTGTCTGATCTGAGAATCAGGAAGTTCAGAGCGAGCGGCTACACTGTAGAAGAGAAAGATGGGTTTTAGATGACGGGATCTCTATCGCTTGGATCATGGATAGGTGAGTGAGCGTTTGCCATCTGCTGCTATCATTCTTGCTGCAGCTGTGGTTCTCTGTGGGAAGGGAGGGTGGAGTGGGCAGCGGCAGAGCGCACAGTAGCAGGAGGGGGACCTAGGAGGAGAGCCTGGCTCTGAAGACAATCAGCAGCGCATGGCATCATTTGACAAGACAAGCCAAATAACATTTATATCGCGCTTTTCTCCTAGTGGACTCAAAGCGCCAGAGCTGCAGCCACTAGGACGCGCCCTATAGGCAGTAGCAGTGTTAGAGAGACTTGCCTACGGTCTCCTACTGAATAGGTGCTGGCTTACTGAACAGGCAGAGCTGAGATTCGAACCCTGGTCTCCTGTGTCAGCGGCAGAGCCCTTAAAGGGACTCCAAGCAGTGCCTGGGGATATGCCTTTAAGCATACCCACAACTAATTCATTACATCCTCACACCTACCAGCATGATGTTTGTAATTATATCCCCCTGGGTTCCTTATATTTCATTGCATTGTGCTGAATCGAGCTGCCAACTTTGGAGAAAAGTCGTCCTGTGGTCGTGATTTCGATCGCGAAAATATCAAAAACTAAAAGGCATAGAGCAGCCGTTTATATATCATTGGAAAGAGTAGAAAAAGAGCTTTAAAATGATATGCATCTTTCCATAGTTACTGCACTGCTCAGAGTCCCTTTAACCATTATACCATCCAGCCACCTCTGACTTTGGAGAAAAGTCGTCCTGTGGCCGCGATTTAGATCGCGAAAATATCGAAAACTAAAAGGCATAGAGCAGCTGTTTATATATCATTGGAAAGAGGAGAAAGAGAGCTTTAAAATGATATGAATCTTTCCATAGTTACTGCACTGCTCAGAGTCCCTTTAACCATTATACCATCCAGCCACCACTGACTTTGGAGAAAAGTCGTCCTGTGGCCGTGATTTCAATCGCGAAAATATCGAAAACTAAAAGGCATAGAGCAGCCATTTATATATCATTGGAAAGAGGAGAAAGAGAGCTTTAAAATGATATGCATCTTTCCATAGTTACTGCACTGCTCAGAGTCCCTTTAACCATTATACCATCCAGCCACCGCTGACAGGATGGCAAGGGCTGGTTTATGTGCTGATGGGGCCCCTTTGACTCTGAATGGGGCCCCAAGTGACTGCTTTTGTTGCCTGGTCGGTAATCCGGCCCTGCCTCCTGCGCCACCCTCCTCCTGTTCCATCACGTGTGCTGCTGCTGGGTTAGCGTTACCAGTCCCTTTTCCTGGAACCTCTTATATGTATTACATTTATGACTGCATGCCGACAAAAAGCATGTTACCTGTGCAAAGAAAACAGACATTTCCCACATTTAAAAGACAGTTTTCCCTTTGAAACTTTAAAATCGATTTTCTCAAAAACTATAAGCTCTTTTTGCTAAAAAATTTTTCCTCTTGTACCCACTCCCAAGGTGCACATACCCTGTAAATTTGGGGTATGTAGCATGTAAGGAGGCTTTACAAAGCACAAAAGTTCGGGTCCCCATTGACTTCCATTATGTTCGGAGTTCGGGTCGAACACCCGAACATCGCGGCCATGTTCGGCCTGTTCGGCCCGAACCCGAACATCTAGATGTTCGCCCAACACTAGCCACAAACAACACTTTCGTAATAACGTCTCAGCGCAAAGTAGCGCTGAGCGCATAAACCAGGACTGAGGAGATCAGGACAGGTAGACAGAATGAACGCTTGCTTAACTAGCCACTACTTAGTGACAGCAAGCGTCCACAATAAAACAGACTGGAATGAGGTAGCCAATGCGTTTGCAGCGATGGCGTGCCTCACCAAGACAGGACAGGATAGTCAGGAAATAGCAGGATCAAGATAGATGAACGTAACACAGATAAATATACAATAAGTATGATTTCCTAGCGTATTACAATTACAGCTATCAATGAAACTATTTGTAACGTCTGACTAACATATGTATATATCGGCAATGAACCGATATATGACATAAGCAGGAACACTGACTTAGGACTGGAACGATACAGGGAACAGGACTCAGAAGGATTCGCTATCTCTTCGCAGAGATGAACGCAATCCACAAACGGTAACAGGACAGGATTCAGAAGGATTCGTTATCTCCTCGCGGAGATGAACGCAATCCACAAACAGGACCAGGAACAGGATAACTAGCTCAGCACGGGTGATCACGATACGCGCAACCACCAAAACGTGCTGGAACGCTGACTAACGGAACACAGGATATAAACAGTTCGTGTACATATATATCAGCGACACTGATGTATCAACGTAACACAAATACAAGGAAAATAACAAAATGTGCAAGTATGCGTATATATTGGCGATGAACAAATATATGACACAAGACAAGCAGAGTAACAACTTCTAGAACAAGAGCAGAACTAGGAGGACTCGCTGACCCCTTCGCAGGAGTCAGCGCAGTCCACACGGACTAGGAACGAGGTGGGGCACGAGCAGAGTAACAGACAGAATCTGAGACTATGGTAGCCCATGAGGCATTGCAGGAAGCAGTTCTTTATACTGAGGTCATCCAATGGGAGCAGACCTGCAGATTCCCACACAAGTGAATGGTAATTAATCACAGGCTGATAGCTGGAAAAGGCAGACAATGATATGCAGCCTGCAGGAAAGGGACTGCCCCTCCATTGCAGCAGACAATGTTTGTTTACACAAAAGCATATTAAACTGTCATTAATTTCAGAGCGACTGCAGATGGAATCAGCAACTAGTTTAAGTGCAAACCAAACTATGCAAGCAAATGCATGTAATGACATTAGAACTGCTTGGTTTGCAATACCACTGCAGTCAGCAGTAAACGCTGCAGAAGCGATCATAACAGTACCCCCCCCCCCCTTAAACGCGGCCTCTGGACGCCTATAAAAACTTACATATTTCTCCTGAACCACCCAAACCAAAAAATCAGAAGTGGGAAATCCAGCAAACTGATCTGACTGAAAATTCATGAAGGTCGGATCAGCCCGACAAAACCAAATTCCCAAATCAGTCTCACCAAAACTAGACCAATTGGAACCAGAACCTACCGAACCATGCCCGTCAGCACTACAAGCCTCAGTGTGATACCCATCAGAACCATGACTTCCAGAAAAAAAACCCAAGAAACTCTCTAAGCGATACCCACCGCCTTCCAGGGACCGTCCAAAAATGCCAAAGCCTTTGCAATGCCCACCGGAACTGTCCTTACCAACACAAAACCCACTGTTGAACCAGTCCAAGGTACCAGGACAAGTTTTCTCAGAGATCTCCCAGAACACTTGGAAGCTCCAAAGAGATCCCCACAGGTCAGAACGCCCCTTAGGCTCACATGGAGAACTATCAAGAACCCCTATGGAACCCAGGGCAACTCCAGAGTCAGGGTCACAAGGACAAACATCAAGATCAGGACTTTTAGGGACCAGAACCATCTCCGGGCATGCAGGCCAACCGGCAACATCAGAACATGTCTCCACTAGGGAAGCACGTGAGCACGCTAACACAGACACACTTGGGCACTCTGGCATACGAAGCACATCTGGGCACACCGGCACAAGAGAAACCTCTGGGCATGTCAAGGAACTGCGAACCTCAAAGTCAGTCAAGACAGGACCGAAACCAGAACTGGGCAAAAAAAATTCATCATGACTAGACTTCACAGTTACTGGATTCTCACTAAAAAATGCAGGATCAGACTTAGATGTCGCTGATTCCAGCAAGGTTATTAACAAATCATGTTCAGGGGCATTTACAAGACAGGGCAAATCTTCTGATGTATGCACTGAACTAGACAGGGTTCCCATAGCTTCTTCTGGACTAGACAGAGACTCATCAAATACACTGGATTGGAGCTCATGAAGGGCTGCAAAACAAGTAAGCATTGCAGCAATCCCCACTGAACTAGGCAAAACTGAGAAACTCACTGGACAGGAAGGGGACTCTGGAACTACTGCCACACCGGCCAGAAAACCAGAATTTTCCAGGATACAGGGCTGGGTTTCAGAAACACTCATTAACCCGGACTGAAATTCTGAGATTTCTATTATTTTTTCCAGCGAGTCAGAATTATCCATGTTACAGGGCAATACTTCTGAAACATTCAGAGGACAGGGCTGAAGTTCCCTGACTACTGTGAGATCAGAGAGGGACTCAACATCTTTAGCTAAATCAGACTGTGTACAGGGCAAGGTATCAAAAACGCTTGCTGACAAAGACAATGTTTCAATAGCTTCTGCTTCACTGGGCAGAGATTCATTAAGTTTTATTAGAGCAGACTGTAATTCCAAAACAGCTGCTAAACAAGTGAATACTACTGCAACACCCACTGAAGTAAGCAGTGCCTCAGACTCCTCTACTAGAGGATCTGAAGTATCCAAAGTACTGGGTGAAGCATAAGACTCTGCGACCACAGCTTCACTGGACAGGATCATTGAACAGGCCATATCGCAGGGCAAAACCATGGAAGCACCTGCTGGACAGCATAATGATTCTGTGACCTGAGCTTCATTGGGAAGATCTACTGCACAATTCATGGTACAGGGCAAATTTACTGGAACATTTTCTGAACAAGGTAATAATTCTACGATTTCAGGTTCACATAGCAGATGCTCTGAGCTATTCACGAAACTAGAGCGAGGTGTAGAGACAGGAAGATCAAGACACAAAGTTTGTGCATCTGAAGCACTATTCAATTGTAAAATTGGGAAATTCAGATACTGGGGTTCTGAGGTTTCTAGACAGGATTGCTGGGACTCAGAAACGAATGTAGTGCATCTATTGGCATCTGCTGGATCAGACAGGAGTTGAACTTTATTAACACAGGTAATTTCTGCAGAAGTGTTTGCAGAGACAGGCAAGATGTTTCTGGTGTCTGTTTCACTGAACAAAGACTCATGAGTACTGGCTAGGCTGGACTCAGAAGTCAACAGGACCTCTGGATTCTCTGCTGAGAAAAAGTTAAGAAAGTATCAGTGGCTTCTGTTTTACTGGGAAGTAACACTGAGTTATCCATGGTACAGGGTGGAGTTACAGGAACATTCACAAGACATGGCAGGGACTCAGTAACTGGAGAAGTGGGACAGTCTCCAATTGACAGTGTGTCTTCCCTGGTATCAACTGATTGAATCGCATAAAAATCGTCCAAAATCATTTTCCACACATCGATCAATGGAGCCACAAAGTCATACCCACACACACCAGTTTTTATTAGGTTATAGGCAGACTTAATGCATGCATTCAATACTAATTCACTTTTTGCACTGTAAAACTGACAAAATGAACGTGCATCTTTCTTCCATTCATAGACCAGGGCTTCCATCTCTCCTTTCTCAAATGGAGGATCCCATGCATATTTAACAGCTGAGCATTCAAGCTGATCATAGTTTGCAAATGTGTTAGTGGCAGAAACATACATTGGGTTATTTAGCAGGTGATTGGCCGATTTCTTATTCCTAAGGATCTCCAATACCTGTAGCAAGTGTTGAACTGTAGTGTATGCAAATTTCCCTTGCTGCACGAATACATTGATCTGTTCAATACTCTGTAATATATCTTCATAATCATATTCAGATAATTCATTTAAACAAGAACTTTTATTTTCCCTGGCTAGCAATGAAAGTTCATTAGTAGTTTCATAGGTCCATTTGACTCCCCTGAATGGTGACTGAATTTCATTATCGGCTAATGGCGGAGTCTCATTACAGATCTGATGCGCAGTCGCTAAGGGCAACGACTCCGCTGATTGTAACGCTTTTCTTTTGGAGCGTTTACGTTTGGCTTTAGACCCTGCTGCCTTAGGTGATTTATTCAAAGCAGAAGAAAAGTTATCAGAACAATTATCTGCTTGCTGATTATTTTTGTAGGCAGTAGAAGGAGCAGCTGATTGACAAGCTGCCAGGAGCTTATCAAAAGGGCTAGGCAAATCGGTTTTGCGCAGCCAGTTATGGATCACGAATGCTAGAAATTCCAGCGGTCTTTCTTTCAAATTCGTATGATCCAAGACATCGTACGCCCACTGGAACAAATTTCCCTTAAACAAAACATAAATTAACTGGGGGGCCTACGTTGAAACAGGAGTAGCCTGGAGCTCGGGATTGGCCAAAAACCTGGTACATTCAGAAAAAAACTCATTTTCTGTTTCAGAATTAAGTTTCTCAAATTTCTTAAAGGAACAGGAACCATAACAAACAGTGTCATTTTTGCTGGGAACCCCCCCCCCCACAATGGGGATTGGTAATGGGGCGACCATAATGTTAAGCTTGGAGGTGTAATCTCCACAGTCAGCATGCAACACATAAGCTGACGTGAAGGAGCTACACACACCAGCACAAGGAATCAGGATATCCCCAGTTTAGTGGAGGAGAGGACTGACTCCAATAGGAGATTGTGGTGCACAGAGCCGGTGCAGATCCGAACAGCCACAAACAACACTTTCGTAATAACGTCTCAGCGCAAAGTAGCGCTGAGCGCATAAACCAGGACTGAGGAGATCAGGACAGGTAGACAGAATGAACGCTTGCTTAACTAGCCACTACTTAGTGACAGCAAGCGTCCACAATAAAACAGACTGGAATGAGGTAGCCAATGCGTTTGCAGCGATGGCGTGCCTCACCAAGACAGGACAGGATAGTCAGGAAATAGCAGGATCAAGATAGATGAACGTAACACAGATAAATATACAATAAGCATGATTTCCTAGCGTATTACAATTACAGCTATCAATGAAACTATTTGTAACGTCTGACTAACATATGTATATATCGGCAATGAACCGATATATGACATAAGCAGGAACACTGACTTAGGACTGGAACGATACAGGGAACAGGACTCAGAAGGATTCGCTATCTCTTCGCAGAGATGAACACAATCCACAAACGGTAACAGGACAGGATTCAGAAGGATTCGTTATCTCCTCGCGGAGATGAACGCAATCCACAAACAGGACCAGGAACAGGATAACTAGCTCAGCACGGGTGATCACGATACGCGCAACCACCAAAACGTGCTGGAACGCTGACTAACGGAACACAGGATATAAACAGTTCGTGTACATATATATCAGCGACACTGATGTATCAACGTAGCACGAATACAAGGAAAATAACAAAATGTGCAAGTATGCGTATATATTGGCGATGAACCAATATATGACACAAGACAAGCAGAGTAACAACTTCTAGAACAAGAGCAGAACTAGGAGGACTCGCTGACCCCTTCGCAGGAGTCAGCGCAGTCCACACGGACTAGGAACGAGGTGGGGCACGAGCAGAGTAACAGACAGAATCTGAGACTATGGTAGCCCATAAGGCATTGCAGGAAGCAGTTCTTTATACTGAGGTCATCCAATGGGAGCAGACCTGCAGATTCCCACACAAGTGAATGGTAATTAATCACAGGCTGATAGCTGGAAAAGGCAGACAATGATATGCAGCCTGCAGGAAAGGGACTGCCCCTCCATTGCAGCAGACAATGTTTGTTTACACAAAAGCATATTAAACTGTCATTAATTTCAGAGCGACTGCAGATGGAATCAGCAACTAGTTTAAGTGCAAACCAAACTATGCAAGCAAATGCATGTAATGACATTAGAACTGCTTGGTTTGCAATACCACTGCAGTCAGCAGTAAACGCTGCAGAAGCGATCATAACAACTGGAGACTCAAAGTTTCCTGTTCACGCTAATCCACAGCTTTATCCACCACTCTAAGCACGGCACGCTCCAGGAAGAAGGCATATGGGATCAAGTCGCTGATGGTGCCTTTACTGCGATTCACCATGTTTGTCACCTACTCAAACGGCCGAATGAGCCTGCAGGCATTTCGCATCAATGTCCAGTACTTCGGCCAGAACATCCCCATCTCGCCAGACTGTGTCCTTTGACTGTAGTTGTAGGGATACTGTTTGACGGCTTTCTCCTGTTGTAGCAGGGGGTCGAACATCAGGAGGGTCGAATTCCAGCGAGTTGGGCTATTGCAAATCAAGCGTCTCACCGGCAAGTTGTTTCTCCGCTGAATATCTGCAAAGCGTGCCATGGCCGTGTAAGACCGCCTAAAATGCCCACACACCTTCCTGGACTGCTTTAGGACGTCCAGTAAGCCTGGGTACTTAGACACAAATCTCTGAATTACGAGATTGAGCATATGTGCCAAGCACGGTACATGTGTCAACTTTCCCAAATTCAAAGCCGAAATAAGATTGCTGCCATTGACACACACCACATTGCCAATCTCCAGTTGGTGCGGGGTCAGCTACTGATCCACCTGTTTGTTCAGAGCAGCCAGGAGAGCTGCTCCAGTGTGACTCTCCTCTTTGAGGCAAGATATGTCTAAGATGGCGTGACACCATCATACCTGGCATGCAGCATAGGCCCTCGGGAGCTGGGGCTGTGTAGCTGGAGAGGAGATCACAGCACCAGTAGAGTTGAACTGCCACTCAGCCAAGGAGGAGGAGGAGGATGACAGCGAAGAGGATGTAGCAGGAGGAGTTGGAGGAGAAGGAGAGGAGGTGGCAGCAGGTGTCACTAGGTCCGCTGCACAGCCACGTGCTCCCTGCTTGCCAGCGGTCACCAGGTCGACCCAATGGGCTGTGTAAGTAATGTACCTGCCCTGACCTTGCTTGGCAGACCAGGCATCCGTGGTCAGATAGACCCTTGACCCAACGCTGTGTGCCAGAGATGACACCACTTGCGTTTCTACTTCATGGTACAGTTTGGGTATCACCTTTTTTGAGAAATAATTGCGGCCTGGTATCTTCCACTGTGGTGTCCCAATCGCCACAAATTTTTGGAAGGCCTCAGAGTCCACCAGCTGGTATGGTAACAGCTGGCGAGATAACAGTTCTGCCAAGCCAGCTGTCAGACGCCGGGCAAGGGAGCGACTGGCAGACATTGGCTTCTTCTGCTCAAAGATTTCCTTCACGGACACCTGACTGCTGTGGGCAAAGGAGCAAGGTGAGTGGAGGAGGGTGGCTGTGAAGGTGCAAGGGAGAAATCGGCTGAAGATAATGCACCTGAAGGAGGAAGAGGAGAAGGAGGGTGGCTTTGCTTTTGTGTGCTGTTTATGTTCAGGTGGTCTTCCCATTGCAGTTTGTGCTTTTTTGTCATGGGCTTCGTAAGGCAGTTGTCCCTATGCAGGTCTTGGTCCTTCCACGGCTCAATTTTTGGTGGCAGGAGTACAGATGGCATTGCTCTCATCTGGGGCAGACACACAAAAAAATGTCCACATCGCTGAGCCCTGGGATGATGGCATTTTGGTGGTGGCGTCAGCAGCTGACCTGGAAGGGCATGTTGGCTGGCTGTCCATAGGTGGTGATACATGCCGCCGGAAACTGCCACGAGCTGTTTCTGACTACAAGCTCCTCCTGCTTCTTTCAGCAACTTGTCTCCTCCTACTCTTCTCTGACTCCCCCTCTGAACTGTCCCCCTGTTCATCTTGTCTATTGGGAACCCACGTGACATCCATGGCAGTATCATCATCGTCATCATCATAATCATCCTCCACAGCTTTGCTTGTATCAGACACCTCATAAACTGCACCAACAGCAGGTACTTAAACCTCCTCCTCACACCTTATGTCCATAGTGATGCCTAACGCAGACATATGAGGTGGTGTAACTTGCTTAGCGCCTTCATCTTGTTGTAACAATAATGGCTGTGAATCATTTAATTCCCCACCAAATAACTCCTGTGAAGTGTCAAATTGAGCAGATGTGGCGCTTGTAGTAGCGCTGGTGGCTGCGGAAGATGAGGTGTTCTGTGTTAAATAGTCAACTACGTCCTGACAATCTTGGGAGTTGATGGCACGTGCCTTCTTCTAAGCACTGTACTTTGGTCCAGGGCCGCACGAATTCATATCAGCACGACCTCAAACAGACCTGCTGGGTGGCCTGCCTCTGGCTCTGCCTGTTGTTTTGTCCATATTGGGGGGGGATGAAGTAAAAGGTATGCACTGACTTGACTAATACAATGTGCAGTCACAAAGGTGCAGTGAAAAGGTGTGCAGTGACTGGTGATAGAACAATGTGCGGTCACACAGGTGCAGTGAACGGTATGCAGTGACTGCTATTACAATACAATGTGCAGCTGTCACACAGGTGCAGTTAACAGGTATGCACGTACTGGTATATAAAACAGCGTGCGGTCACACAGGTGCTGTGAAAGGTATGCAGCGACTGGTATTATAATGCAATGTGCAGCTGTCACAGAGGTGCAGTTAACAGGTATGCACGTACTGGTATATAAAACAGCGTGCGGTCACACAGGTGCAGTGATAGGTATGCAGCGACTGGTATTACAATACAATGTGCAGCTGTCACACACACAGGTGAAGGTCAAAGGTATGCACGGACTGGTATATAAAACAGCGTGCGGTCGGTCACACAGGTGCAGTGAAAGCTATGCACAGACTGGTATTACGATACAATGTGCAGATTTTACACAGGTGCAGTTAACAAGTATGCACGTACTGGTATATAAAACAACGTGCGGTCACACAGGTGCTGTGAAGGGTATGCAGCGACTGGTATTACAATACAAAGTGCAGCTGTCACACAAACAGGTACCAGTGGCGTAGCAAAGGAGCTGTGGGCCCCGATGCAAGTTTTACAGTGGGGCCCCCCAAGCACTCTATACATAACAATTGATACAGCGCACCAAAACCTGCCAATGGCAACTACAGTGTCAGAGGTGCAAGAAGGGGGTGGGGAACAGTTTGTTAATAATTACCACTATTCAAAGTATCTATAGAAGTGATGATTATGAGCACAGGACCAATATAGAGCTAATTCTGTAGTTGAGGGAGGGCCCTTCGGGGCCCCTCTGGTCCAAGGGCCCCGATGCGGTTGCTACCGCTGCACCCCCTATTGCTACGCCCCTGACAGGTACAGTAAACAGGTATGCAGTGACTGGTATATAAAACTGTGTGCTGTTACACAGGTGCAGTGAAAGGTATGCACAGACTGGTATCAAAAACAATGTGCAGCTGTCACACAGGTACAGTGAACAGGTATGCAGTGACTGGTATATAAAACTGTGTGCTGTCACACAGGTGCAGTGAAAGGTATGCACGGACTGGTATTACAATACAATGTGCAGCTGTCACATACACAGGTACAGTGAACAGGTATGCAGTGACTGGTATATAAAGCTGTATCCTGTTACACAGGTGCCTTGAAAGGTATGCATGGACTGGTATTACAATACAATGTGCAGCTGTCACACAGGTACAGTGAACAGGTATGTAGTGACTGGTATATAAAACTGTGTGCTGTCACACAGGTGCAGTGAAAGGTATGCACAGACTGGTATTACAATTGTGCAGCTGTCACACACACAGGTACAGTGAACAGGTATGCAGTGACTGGTATATAAAGCTGTGTACTGTTACACAGGTGCAGTGAAAGATATGCACGGACTGGTATTACAAATGTGCAGCTGTCACACACACAGGTACAGTGAACAGGTATGCAGTGCCTGCTATATAAAACTGCGTGCTGTTACACAGGTGCAGTGAAAGGTATGCACAGACTGGTATTGCAAATGTGCAGCTGTCACACACACAGGTACAGTGAACAGGTATGGAGTGACTATTATATAAAACTGCGTGCTGTTACACAGGTGCAGTGAAAGGTATGCACGGCACGGACTGGTATTACAAATGTGCAGCTGTCACACACACAAGTACAGTGAAAAGGTAGGCACTGAATGTGCTGGGCCTCTCACAGTATAGCAATTAGCAAGGGCCAGCTGCGACAGACAGGGCTGTATATGCCAGTGTCAGTGGGCCACACAAAAAAACACATCACATCACAAGAACATTAGCTCTCAAAAGAGCTGTTTTGGGGTGCTTTTTAGCAATAAGTATTAGCAAGGAGCAAGCTAACAAGCCTAACAAGAGCCTAACTAAGCTTTGCCTGATCTCTGCAGTAACCTCTCTCCCTTCTCTCCCTTCAACACAGCAGCAGACTGAGTAAGATAATGGCCGACGCTGCTGCCTTTTATAAAAGGGGGGGGGGGCTCCAGGAGGGAGTGCAGCCTTATTGGCTGCCATGTGTCTGCTGACTGTGATGTAGAGGGTCAACTTTTAGCCAAATGATGTAGTATAGGGGGCGGGTCGAACTCGCATAAAGTTTGCGTACGATCGCGAACAAGAACCCGCAATGTTTGCGCGAATAAGTTTGCATGCGAACGGTTCGGGCCATCTCTAGATGCCATTTTCTTGTAGGCCTGCTCTAATTACAGACAGAGCGGAAGCGGGGAGTGAAGTGTGACATCAGCGCAAGAACGTGGTGTGCTGGTAAGTGAGCTGCGGCCAGCAAGCTGATGTGAGCCACTGCAAGCACATGCCGTGGCCAGCACGGAGCCCAGCAGAGTGTGAGGCCCCATACTTTGTTTAGCTGGCGGCGGCCCTGCCTTTGCATGTGGGGGGCTCGGGGATGCGGGCCCCCCTGGGGGCCCTGGACCCGTCATTCAAGTGCCAGTTGTCCCCCCTGATGGCGGCACTGAGTGTTTCACTTAGCTGTCGGGTGACCGATAGGGTTTAAATAAGGCTATCTGCAACAATCACTCACAATATAGTCCAAATACAGGGGGCAGTAGTGGTCGGTTACCAGATGATGCCAGTAGTGTTTCACTCAGCTGCTTTTATTTTTTTAAAGTGAATGTCACTCTGCGCAGGTAGGGTGACAGATAGGGTTTATATAATGCTATCTGCAAGCAATACAGTGGGTTGCAAAAGTATTCTGCCCCTTGAAGTTTTCCACAGTTTGTCACATTACCGCCACAAACATGCATCAATTTTATTGGAATTCCACGTGAAAGACCAATACAAAGTGGTGTACATGTGAGAAGTGGATCGAAAATCATACATCATTCCAAACATTTT
The DNA here is from genome assembly GCF_040937935.1 of Hyperolius riggenbachi. NCBI lineage: Eukaryota > Metazoa > Chordata > Amphibia > Anura > Hyperoliidae > Hyperolius > Hyperolius riggenbachi. Next base: position 193,513,945 of record NC_090651.1, read on the forward strand.
TTTACAAATAAATAACTGCAAAGTGGGGTGTGCGTAATTATTCTGCCCCCTGAGTCAATACTTTGTAGAACCACCTTTTGCTGCAATTACAGCTGCCAGTCTTTTAGGGTATGTCTCTAGCAGCTTTGCACATCTAGAGACTGAAATCCTTGCCCATTCTTCTTTGTAAAACAGCCCCAGCTCAGTCAGATTAGCTGGACAGCTTTTGTGAACAGCAGTTTTCAGATCTTGCCACAGATTCTCGATTGGATTTAGATCTGGACTTTGACTGGGCCATTCTAACACATAGATATGTTTTGTTTTAAACCATTCCATTGTTGCCCTGGCTTTATGTTTAGGGTCATTGTCCTGCTGGAAGGTGAACCTCCGCCCCAGTCTCAAGTCTTTTGCAGTCTCCAAGAGGTTTTCTTCCAAGTTTGCCCTGTATTTGGCTCCATCCATCTTCCCATCAACTCTGACCAGCTTCCCTGTCCCTGCTGAAGAGATGCACCCCCCGAGCATGATGCTGCCACTACCATATTTGACAGTGGGGATGGTGTGTTCAGAGTGATGTGCAGTGTTAGTCTTCTGCCACACATAGCGTTTTGCATTTTGGCCAAAAAGTTCAATTTTGGTCTCATCTGACCACAACACCTTCTTCCACATGGTTGCTGTGTCCCCCACATGGCTTGTGGCAAACTGCAAACGGGACTTCTTATGCTTTCTGTTAACAATGCCTTTCTTCTTGCCACTCTTCAATAAAGGCCAACTTTGTACAGTGCATGACTAATAGTTGTCCTATGGACAGAGTCTCCCACCTGAGCTGTAGATCTCTGCAGCTCGTCCAGAGTCACCATGGGCCTCTTGACTGCATTTCTGATCAGCGCTCTCCTTGTTCGGCCTGTGATTTTAGGTGGATGGCCTTGTCTTGGTAGGTGTACAGTTGTGCCATACTCCTTCCATTTCTGAATGATCGCTTGAACAGTGCTCCGTGGGATGTTCAAGGCTTTGGAAATCTTTTTTCTAGCCTAAGCCTGTTTTAAATTTCTCAATAACTTGATCCCTGACCTGTCTTGTGTGTTCTTTGGACTTCACGGTGTTGTTGCTCCCAATATTCTCTTAGACAACCTCTGAGGCCCTCACAGAGCAGCTGTATTTGTACTGACATTAGATTACATACAGGTGCACTCTATTTAGTCATTAGCACTTATCAGGCAATGTCTATAGGCAACTGACTGCACTCAGATCAAAGTGGGCCGAATAATTATGCACACACCACTTTGCAGTTATTTATTTGTAAAAAATGTTTGGAATCATGTATGATTTTCGTTCCATGTCTTATGTGTACACCACTTTGTGTTGGTCTTTCATGTGGAATTCCAATAAAATTGATTCATGTTTGTGGCAGTAATATGACAAAATGTGGAAAACTTCAAGGGGGCCGAATACTTTTGCAACCCACTGCAAATCACAATATAGGCCCAATACAGGGGGCAGTAGTGGTCAGATACTAGATGATGCCAGTAGTGGTGAAGAATGATTATAGGATTATGTAGCCATGCACTACTATGACCACCAGCATACCGGTCTCCAACCACTAATGTGTGCACTGGACACAGAGAATTGCAAATAAATCAAGAGAGAAAAAAAAGCACACATGACAAAGGATATTGTGCAAGATACTGCACCACCACTAGCAGCAGTGTGTGCACACCTGCAGAGTCAGACACACAGAACTGCAATATCATAACAATATCAAGAAAGAAAAAAAACACTTATGATGAAGGATATTGTGCATTGTTTGATCCTCATCAGTGCATGGCATGGATTAACTTGGCTCTATGGAGTAGGGCTTGTAACACCGAGAGGTACAGACTAACCAGCAAGCTCATGGTGACCCTGAACTCATTGGAGTGTGTAAGGGACTACAATGGTCCTAAAAGCCCTCTTACTAAAGAAAAACAAAAGTTTGCTTTCTTAAAACAGAAAGAATTTGCGATAATTTAGGTTGGAGTGAGCTTGAGATGTCTCCCAGGGCATCACTGCTGAATATATGCAAATTAACCATTGTTACCCTTAGAAGCTTAACACACCTCCAGAAGCACTGGAATGCAATGATGTGTCATTTTGTTAATTTGTACAGAGCCATAATAATCCAACATGCATACAGACTGTTTCGGATTGTTTGATCCTCATCAGTGCATGGCATGCATTAATTTGGCTCTATGAACTAAACTTAGTGACTGAACAGTGGCAGTGACTGCAACTAACTGAAGTTGATCACTGGCAAATTAGCTGAATACAAGTAAAACAGTAAAATAATAAAAGAGTACAAAAATTAGTGGACAGCAGTCTGCCTGCACTAACAGTACAGTACAATGTCATTGGCTAAACTTAGTGACTGAAGAGTGGCAGTGACTGCAGCTAACTAAAGTTGATCACTGGCTATAAGGCGAATACAAGTGTCAGATACAGTAAAATAATAAAGAGCACAAAAATTAGTGGACAGCGGTCTGTGTGCACTAATAGAACAGTACAATGTCACTGACTAAACTTAGTCACTGAACAGTGGCAGTGACTGCAACTAACTGAAGTTGATCACTGGCTGGCTGGCTTAGCTAGCTAACAAGTATACAGTAATAGTGCAGTGGAATCAGTGTGAAGTTGAACCTGCCTGCACTAAGCATAGCAATCAGTACACTGTCACTGACACTGACTACAGCTAACTGAAGTTAATCACTCACTGGCTAGCTAAATACAAGGATAAACAGTCACTAATAGAGCAGTAGAATCAGTGAACCTGCCTGCACTAAGCACAGCAATCAGTAAATTGTCACTGACACTGACTACAGCTAACTGAAGTTAATCACTCACTGGCTAGCTAAATACCAGGATATACAGTCACTAATAGAGCAGAATAATCCGTGACCATGCCTGCACTAAGTACAGCAATCAATCAGTACACTGTCACTTACACTGACTACAGCTAAATGAAGTTAATCACTCACTGGTAGAGATGTCCCGAACGGTTCGCATGCAAACTTATTCACGCAAACAAGGCGGATTCACGTTCGCATTGAACCGCGAACCTTTAGCGAGGTAGACCTGCCCCCTATACCACATCATTGGGCTAAACTTTGACCCACTACATTACAGTCAGCAGACACATGGCAGCCAATCAGGCTGCACCCACTCCTAGAATCCCCCCCCCCTTCCTTATATAAGGCAGCAATGCCGGCCATGTTCTCACTCTGTAAGCTGCTGTGTTAGTGAGAGAAGGGAGAGAGGTTGCTGCAGCGATAGGGAAAGCTTTGTTATGGCCCATACTCACGGGCTGCAAAAGTGGCCTGTCGCCATCACACGTGAGCGTGTGGGCGACAGGCCGGCGACAGCTCCTCGCCAGGTCCCTCCGCGTACACACGCGGAAGAGGGACCAGCGGCGCGACGGAAGCTGTCGCCGACGTTCCTCCGCCCCCCGCCGGAAGCTCTGCATACCTCAATGGAGGTTGCTGTCGCTAGTCCGCGTACTCACAAGGACTAGCGACAGCTGCGGCGGAGTTGCGGCGGCGACTGTCGCCAGGCGATTGAACATTTCAATCGCCTGGCGACATCAGCGACGGGCGAGAGTTCGGGGTGCGCGCCCGTTCAACGGCCCATACTCACGGGCGACCTGTCGCCGCAACACGCGCGCGCCGCGTGTTGCGGCGACAATTGTAGCCCGTGAGTATGGGCCATAAGTCTCTTGTTAGCTTGCTCCTTGCTGATATTTGTTGCTGAAAAGCACCACCAAAACACCTCTTTTGAGAGTTAATGTTCTTGTGATGTGTTTTTCTTTGTGTGGCCCACTGGCACTGCATAAATAGCCCTGTCTGTCGCAGCTGGCCCTTGCTAATTGCTATACTGTGCCAGGCCCAGCACATTCAGCACACCTTTTCAATTCACCTGTGTGACTGCTGCACATTGCATTATGATACCAGTCACTGCATACCTTTCCCTGCATCTGTGTGACCGCACACTGTTTTATGTTCCAGCAGTCAGTGCATCCATTCTCACTGCACCTGTGTGACTGCACATTGTTCTACTAGCAGTCACTGCATACCTTCCACTGCACCTGTGTAACTGCACATTGTTATACCAGCAGTCACTGCATACCTTTCACTGCACCTGTGTAACTGCACATTGTTCTACTAGCAGTCACTGCATACCTTCCACTGCACCTGTGTAACTGCACATTGTTCTACTAGCAGTCACTGCATACCTTCCACTGCACCTGTGTAACTGCACATTGTTCTACCAGCAGTCACTGCATACCTTTCACTACACTTGTGTGACTGCACATTGTTATACCAGTAGTCACTGCATACCTTTCATTGCATCTGTGTGACCGCACGCTGTTTTATATACCAGCAGTCAGTGCATCAATTTTCACTGCACCGGTGTGACTGCACATTGTTATACCAGCAGTCACTGCATACCTTTCACTGCACCTGTGTGACTGCACACTTGTATACCAGTAGAGTTGTCCCGAACGGTTCAGCCACGAACTTATTCGCGCAAACATCGCTGGTTCGCGTAGAAACGCAAACTTTATGGCGAGTTTGACCCGCCCCTATACTACATCCTTGGGCTAAACTTTGACCCTCTACATCCCATTCAGCAGACACATGGCATCCAATCAGGCTGCACTCCCTCCTAGACCCCCCCCTCTTATATAAGGCAGAAGCGCCGGCCATGATTTCACTATGTCTGCTGCTGTAGTAGTGAGAGAAGGGAGAGGTTGCTGCAGAGATATAGGGAAAACTTAGTTAGGCTCTTGTTAGGCTTGTTAGCTTGCTCCTTGCTAATACTTATTGCTAAAAAGCACCCCAAAACACCTGCGATTCTTGTGATGTTTTTTTTTGTGTGGCCCACTGACTTGCATATACAGCCCTGTCTCTCGCAGCTGGCCCTTGCTAATTGCTATACTGTGCCAGGCCCAGCACATTCAGTGCCTTCATTTTCACTGCACCTCTGACCAGGGGTGCTCAGCAGGATTCTCGAATTTGAATGTACCCGGATTTTTCGGGTATTTTTCATGTTTGCCGAAGTCGAAGCCGAAACCCGATGCTAATACCGAATTCACATTCGCATGGTTCCAGAATTGGCACACTTGAATTCGGCCGGATGACGCGGTGATCACGGGTTTGACTTCGGTTCGGGGATGACGTCATTGGGCCAATCAGAACTCCTCCAGCCGAGGCCCTAGCAACCAATCAGAGGAGGGGAGCCTGGCCCTCCCCTCCTCTATATAAGGCGGCAGCCATGTTGCAGAGCCCATCCTTGTGTGTGACTGAGCAGTACTGAGAGTATCTCCAGTGCTGCTGCGTGTCTGAGCAAGTGCTTCTTGTGCTAAACCTAGCGTTTTACATCCTACACACCTCCTGAACACTTCTATTATACTCATTAATAGATAGATAGTAATTTGATTGTCTTTAGTCAACTAGTGTATATACTGTATACTGTGCTAGGCTAATGTGAGTCTGTGTGAAGGCTAGGCCTGCTAGCCTAGGGAAGCCTTAGCCTACTACTAGCTTCGGTAGGTTAGGGTAATTTATAGGTACAGTGGTTTGCAAAAGTATTCGGCCCCCTTGAAGTTTTCCACATTTTGTCACATTACTGCCACAAACATGAATAAATTTTTTGGGAATTCCACGTGAAAGACCAATAAAAAGTGGTGTACACGTGAGAAGTGGAACGAAAATCATACATGATTCCAAACATTTTTTACAAATCAATAACTGCAAAGTGGGGTGTGCGTAATTATACAGCCCCCTGAGTCAATACTTTGTAGAACCACATTTTGCTGCAATTACAGCTGCCAGTCTTTTAGGGTATGTGTCTACCAGCTTTGCACATCTAGAGACTAAAATTCTTGCCCATTCTTCTTTGCAAAACAGCTCCAGCTTAGTCAGATTATATGGAAAGCGTTTGTGAACAGCAGTTTTCAGATCTTGCCACAGATTCTCGATTGGATTTAGATCTGGACTTTGACTGGGCCATTCTAACACATGGATATGTTTTGTTTTAAACCATTCCATTGTTGCCCTGGCTTTATGTTTAGGGTCATTGTCCTGCTGGAAGGTGAACCTCCGCCCCAGTCTCAAGTCTTTTGCAGACTCCAAGAGGATTTCTTCCAAGATTGCCCTGTATTTGGCTCCATCCATCTTCTCATCAACTCTGAATAGCTTTCCTGTCCCTGCTGAAGAGAAGCACCCTCAGAGCATGATGCTGCCACCATCATATTTGACAGTGGGAATGGTGTGTTCAGAGTGATGTGCAGTGTTAGTTTTCAGCCACACATAGCATTTTACATTTTGGCCAAAAAAGTTCCACTTTGGTCTCATCTGACCAGAGCACCTTCTTCCATATGTTTGCTGTGTCCCTCACATGGCTTGTGGAAAACTGCAAACGGGACTTCTTATGCTTTTCTGGTAACAATGGCTTTCTTTTTGCCATGCTTCCATAAAGGACAACTTTGTGCAGTGCACGGCTAATAGTGTCCTATGGACAGATTCCCCCACCTGAGCTGTAGATCACTGCAGCTCATCTAGAGTCACCATGGGCCTCTTGACTGCATTTCTGATCAGCGCTCTCCTTGTTCGGCCTGTGAGTTTAGGTGGACGGCCTTGTCTTGGTAGGTTTAAAGCTGTGCCATACCCCTTCCATTTCTGAACGATCGCTTGAACAGTGCTCTGTGGGATGTTCAAGGCTTTGGAAATCTTTTTGTAGCCTAAGTCTGCTTTAAATTTCTCAATAACTTTATCCCTGACCTGTCTGGTGTGTTCTATGGACTTCATGGTGTTGTTGCTCCCAATATTCTCTTAGACAACATCTGAGGCCGTCATAGAGCAGCTGTATTTGTACTGATATTAGATTACACACAGGTGCACACTATTTAGTCATTAGCACTCATCAGGCAATGTCTATGGGCAACTGACTGCACTCAGACCAAAGGGGGCTGAATAATTACGCACACCCCATTTTGCAGTTATTTATTTGTAAAAAATGTTTGGAATCATGTATGATTTTCATTCCACTTCTCATGTGTACACCACTTTGTATTGGTCTTTCACGTGGAATTCAAATAAAATTGATTCATGTTTGTGGCAGTAAATTGACAAAATGTGGAAAACTTCAAGGGGGCCGAATACTTTTGCAAACCACTGTAGTTGTGTACTAGTACTAGTTTAGTTAATTTGTTCTGTAGTCTGAATTTATTAGCTTGAGTACTGTGTTAGTTACTTAGTTAGTTACTGTGTTAGTTACAGTCTTGCACTGTGAGAGACAAGTCCGCAAGGGTGGGGGTGTTGCCATATGCTTCAGATCCTCTTTGAACATAAGGCCCCTGGCCATAGGCCCCACTGAAACCTTTGAATGTCTTGGAGCCCAACTGTCAGCAGAAGTAAACATCAACATATTGCTCATATACCGCCCCCCAAAAAATGGTCCAGCCTTTCTTAAAGAAATCTCTGAACTCATATCCTGCCTTACAGTGGAACACCCTAGATGGATCATTCTGGGAGATTTTAATGCATGGGTGGAAGATCACTCCTCACGCCTAGGAAGTGAACTACTTCTCATAATGAGTGAGCTGGGTTTCTCTCAGGCTGTCTACCTCCCCACCCACAAGAAAGGGCACACCCTGGATCTTATATTTCATTGTGGACTTTTAATATCACACATGGATATAAACCCAGTGGTATGGTCTGACCACCACACCATCCACTTCTCTCTGACAGCACCAGCGATAAAACACAGAGGGAAAGAACTCATAAAATACCGTTCTTTGAAAGATGTCTCACCCCAGCACGTTCAGAATATCCTCAACTTCGACGCATTAACCAATCATTGCGCAGACCCAGACTCCATGGTCCTGATGTACAACCATGCAGTGTCATCTGCCTATGACGCCCTTGCTCCAGTTCGCATTAAACGGTCTACACCACTTCACCATGCACGGTGGTTTGACAGCTCACTAAAGGACCTAAAGAAAGAAATGCGCAGACTTGAAAGGAAGTGGCGAAAATCTCAGAATCCAAAAGATAAACACACCCTTGTCTCTCACCTGGAAAGCTACCAAAAAGCGATCACCCAAAAAAAATCCTCCTACCTATCACAGGAGATCGCAAAGGCCGCCAACAGACCAGCCCAGCTATTCCGCACAGTTGATAGACTATGTAACCCATCCTGCTTAAAGCCTACTATAACTCCCTCAAAGGAGCTATGTGAGAAATTTGCGTGCTACTTTGCTGACAAAGTATCCTCTATTCGGTCTCTCATTCAGTCCACAGCATCCAAGATTAATGCAACTCCTGGAAATAGCTGCAAAAACAACCTAACACCCTGGACTGACTTCAAAAGTATTAGTGAGGAAGAGATCTCAGACATCCTCCGCCGCCACCGCCAGACAACCTGCGACCTGGACCCTGGACCAACTAAACATATGCTGAAATGTCCTGACCTGCTTGGCCCAGCATTTCACAAAATAGTAAATTGCTCTCTGCAAGCAGGGAGGTTTCCTACCTCTATAAAAGAAGGAATCATCAAGCCCCTTCTTAAAAAACCTTCCATGGATCCAGATGCAATGAGCAGCTACAGACCTGTCTCCAACCTTCCCTTCTTAGGTAAAGTTATTGAAAAGGCTGTCTATCTGCTACTTGAAACCAGGCTGTCAGTAAACAACATCCTGGACCCTCTACAATCTGGCTTTAAGAAACACCACAGCTGTGAAACAGCCCTCATCCAAGTCTGCAACGATCTGCTCATGGCAAGGGACAGAGGGGAATGTTCCATCCTAATCCTGTTGGATCTCTTAGCGGCTTTTGATACCGTTGACCATGAAATCCTGCTTAACAGACTGCAGGAGTACTGTGGCATCAGTGGATCAGTCCTCCAGTGGTTCAGATCATTCCTGACTGACAGAACACAGAGAGTATCCCTAGGACCTATAATGTCCAAACCTGCACCTCTACAATTCGGAGTACCACAAGGATCAATCCTATCCCCTCTGCTGTTTGCAATCGACATGTTACAACTCGGTACACTTATCCAACGACATGGCCTGATGTACCACTGCTACGCCGATGACACACAGCTATACCTGTCCTTCAAACCTGGTGGAACAGACCCTACTCCAAAAATAAACTCTTGCTTAGCTGAGCTACAGGCATGGATGAATGATAACTGGTTGAAACTGAATGCTGACAAAACTGAGGTCCTCTTTGTCCAAAGCCAGTGCTCGCCATCAAAACAGCTCTATCCTAAAGCAACACCAAACAGGATTGGGAACTCAGACATAAACAGCTCCAACCTTGTGCGCAGCCTTGGTGTACTAATCGATGGGGATTTAAGTTTCAGAAACCAAATTTCATCTGTAGTTAAATCTTCCTACTTTCATCTGAAGAACATTGCAAAGATTAAACATCTGATTCCCCCAGAGGATCTTCCAACCCTAGTTCACGCCTTCATCACATCACGGCTTGATTACTGCAATGCCCTTTATGCTGGCCTCCCCAAAAAGGACCTGCGTCGCCTGCAATTAGTGCAGAATGCTGCTGCCAGATTGCTAACAAACCAGCCTCGCCACTGTCACATTACACCGATCCTTCGCTCACTGCACTGGCTACCAGTGGAATGGAGAATACTCTTCAAGATTGGACTGCTGACATTCAAATCCCTGCACAATCTGGGCCCTGAATACATGAAGGACTTGCTAAAGCTGCACCACACCTCTCACAACCTCAGATCAGCAAGTTCTATAAACTTGGTCACTCCCAGAGTGCACCTCAAAAAATCGGGAGATAGAGCCTTCTGTCATGCTGCCCCTACTCTTTGGAACTCCCTGCCACACCCAGTAAAGACAGCACCATCCCTGGAGCTATTCAAATCCAGACTGAAAAGCCACCTGTTTAGCCTGGCATTTCCGGACTTATAAAATTCTTCCTCTGTACCACGATGGTCGGAGCCATGCTTATGCGCTTTGAGTCCTATGGGAGAAAAGCGCTCTACAAATGTTATTTGTTGTTGTTGTTGTAGTTACTGACTGTGTACAGGCAGGCCAGAAAGCATCTGTTGAGTCAGGCCCGCAGTGACAGATAACGTAGCGGTGGAGGGGAGGGCCCCATGATAGGAGCTAGCTTGGGTAGTCCGGGGTTAATGTTTAGAGAGGTGGAGTTAGAATCTGTGGCCGGGAGCTCGCCGCACGAGCGGGAAGGAGAGGGGGCGGAGTTGGGGAAGTCGGCAAGAGGCAGACGGGCAAGGGACTCGAGGTGGCCGGACGCGTTTTTCGGCTGCAGAGAGAGATAACATGGCGGACCCCATTGAAGAGCTGCTCCAGTGGGTAAGGAGCGAAGCGGAAGCGCGGGGCCCTCAGTGGGTCTCCATACAAATGGCAGCCATGGCGACAGGTGGATCAGCACCCCGCAGCAGCTCCCGCGTGACACGGCCACCTGACAGGCTGAGCCCAGCACCTTCACCGCGGGCGAATCGGCGTGCGGGAAGCCCCATGCAAACCCCACCAGCACCTGCGTCTAAGCGGACGCCCAGACAGGGGGAGGGGGGGGCAGACCGACATGGCAGCGGCTGCTAGCCGGGAGGATGGAGAGACACCGGGGCCATCCGGGGAGCCTTCGCGCCAGGATCTTCACGGTGGGGTGTCAGGAGATACCCAGCAGTCCGCGCCAGCAGCCCCCAGCAAGACAGCGCAGCCGGCATGGTCAGCAGACCAGCGCAGGGCCCATAACTCCGGCAGGCCGGCTACGGATCACAGGGCCACGGCTGGGTCTAGCCAGGCACAGGCCAAGCGCCCCTCTCAGCAGGACAAACACAAGGGGAAGAAGGGCAAGCAGACTCAGAGGAAGGGAAAAGCTCATCCACAGGATCGCAGTTCAAGCAATCGGGGGAATGGCGGCTCGCACAGCAAGGGCGCGCGGAGCCAGCAGCAATCATCTAGCAGCAGATCATCCGGCAGGCAAAGTGGAGTGGTTCCCCCCAAATCTGCCAGTCCACCGGGACGTGGCACGGAGTCACCGAATGAAGCAGCATCGTCGCAGTCCGAGGAGGATGTCGATGGAGGAAGTTCTGATAGATCCGTGGCGTCGGCTGGTCGGGACGGACGTCCGGTGCAGCCAGGTGAGAGACATGTTACTCATTCCCTTCCTGTTACACATAACGTTGCGGGTTCAAGTGGTGTGGGGCCAGCCACTCCCAATGGGTTGGCTCCAGCCCAGTGTCCGAGCGACAGTGCCATGGCACCGGCGCTATCGTTTGTGAATACACTTTTGTTGGGAATTAGGGAGGCGCTCCAGGGGGGTGGGGTAGCTAATGTGGCATCCCCCGCAGCAGCGTGGGTAAACCCGGTGGTGACAACTCCACCAGTGGGACCGGTTACAGTGCTTCCCACACAATCGGGGGCGCCCTTGGCCCCAACAGGTCCATTGTCTAATGCAGTGGCAGTGACCCCCACAGTGACCCCTGTGGAGAACACTGGGGGGACTAGTAAGGAAGTTGAGTCAGTGAGACTGTCCGACTCGGCAAAGAGCGAGTTATATCTTTGCCTTGAAGCCTCGTTGGGTACACACTTGAAAAAGGAAGTGAAAGAAAAAATTTGGCGGGGGGAATACGTAGAATTTTTTTCTTTTTTTTTCAAAAAATGTTTTATTTCAAATTTTCAGAACATTTTCCAGAAATATTCCTTAAAAAAACATATATTTGTTGTACATAATGGTTCCACGCAGGGATCTGATTAACAGTTGACATAAAACATGCAATAATAACAATCCCCGTAGATGCTTGTAGGGAACAAAACAGAAAAATAATTAAGCTAAACCCAACAACTATTCTTACCTCACCCCCCCTCTATTCTCTCCCCCCCCCCCCCCCCTTCTCTCTTGGTGTGTTTCTTATTTTTGCTGCTTTTTCTTTCAGAAAAAAACACTATTTTTCAAGGAGTTTGTTCTTGAAGGTTTTACCACTTTCTAATCTGGTATAGGTGGTGGTTCGTTTGTCTCTTCCAGTCTGTGTTCCAATCGTCCCAGAGTCCCTCCTATTTGTTCCAATAGGTACCATTTGGTCCAAACGAAAGACCCCATAAGCAGGCTTATTTCCGATGGAGTAAATGTTCCTATGATGTATCTTTTCCAGGTTTTGAAGAAGGACTTGGCTCGCTTATCCACTGCTTGCAGTGTATATAGTTTTTCCATCATGAATAAGTGGGAGAGTTCCTTTTTGAGTAAAGAGATAGTCGGGTGTTGTGGGTGTATCCACATTTGGAAGATGACTCTTCTGGCTGCAGCAAGGATAATGTGGTATAGGGCAGAGGGTTTCCTTTTGCTCTCATCTCCATCATTATTATGATGGTTGAATAGACATAGTTTTACATCTTTAGATAAATCTTTGTCACAAATGTTATTTGCATATGATATAACTTTAAGCCAGAAGTGGTCTACTGCATAACACTCCCACATACAGTGCAATAAGCCTGCGTTAGAGAATTTACATTTAGGGCAGGCCGGAACATAGTAGCCAGGGGGATTACGATATTTTATATTAAAAGCATATTTTGCTCTATGTATGAACATTAATTGTGAAGTTCTATGAACCTCATTCGTGACATAATTTCTGAAAGTTCTGAATCCCTGGATAATATGTTCTTCGATCTGATCCTCTTCTATATCTTTTCTCCAAGCTTTGAGTGCTATTTTAAGGTCCCTGCCTTCATCTTTTCTGGTCAGGGCTGCATTTAGTTCTGCAAGTGAACGTGTGGGTCCCCCTGGGTTTATTAGGTTGTCGAAAGCGTCAGGGAGGGCTACATTTTCTACTTTTGTGACGTGAGATTGAACTAGGGACTTTATTTGCATATAGGGGAGAAAATCTGTTTTTTTAATACCATATTTTTCTCTAAGTTCGGAGAAGGAACGCCATGTGCCTGTGTTTAGGTTCAATAGGTTTCCTAGTTTCGATACGCCCCTAGAATCCCAATCTGCGAATTGTTTTTGGGAGATGCTAGGTGGGTAGTGTGGGTTTCCCCAAATGGGCATATATTTAGATATAAGACAGGGAAGTTTCAATAGTTTACGTACACTTTTCCAGGATGCTATTGTATCCCGAAAGATTGTATTTTGCTTCAGTCTCACAGGGAGTTCTGTCAGTTTTGAATGTAGTAGTCCTAATAATGACCATGGTTTGGCTATTTCTGTTTCTAAGGTTATATTCGAGAAGCTATTTGTTCCCTTCACCCAGTCCTGTACATGTCTCATTATGGCTGACAGGTTATATCTCCTTAGGTTTGGTAGGTTCAAACCTCCCATGTCTTTCGGGAACTGCAATTTGGACAAAGCTATTCTGGGTTTTTTACCTTTCCATATAAATTTTGTAAAAGCTGATTCTAATAGCTTGACATCTTTATGACGAAGTAGGAGTGGAAGTGTCTGCAGGGGGTACAGCAATCTTCCCATAGTGGACATTTTTATTAGTGCTACTCTTCCTGCCATACCCAGGGGCAAAGCATTCCATCTATCAAGTTGTGACCGGATTTGGTTTAAAAGTGGGGTATAGTTTAGTTCATAAAGTTGTACGGGGTTCTTTGGTATTTTTATGCCTAGATATTTTATATGGGTTACGGATAGTTTGACTCCTAGATTTTCCCATGATCTTATGTCTGCCTGTTTTGAAAGGGGCATAAGTTCACATTTTTCTCTATTTATTTTTAGGCCTGATAGTTTATTAAATTCATTAAGGATCTGGAAAACCTATGGCATTTGTTTACAGGGGTCCCTTAAGAAAAGTAGAACATCGTCCGCAAATATTGCTTGCTGTGTTTCTACTTCTTCAATTTTTATACCGTTTATTTGTTTTCGTAGTGACATTGCTAGTGGCTCGAGTGCTATATTAAAAAGTAAAGGTGATAACGGGCATCCCTGTCTTACCCCTTTTTGTATCTTAAAAGGTTCTGAGATGAAACCCATGGTTGCAATGCATGCTTTAGGGTCTTTATACATTGCCATGATTGCATTTGTGAAAGTGCCCCCAAATCCCATAGCAGCCATGACACCCTGCAGCCAATCCCACTCCACGTTGTCAAAGGCTTTCTCTGCATCGAGCATTAAAATTGCTGCTGTTTTAAAAGTATTTGGGTATGCTCGGACATGCTCTAATAGGGTCAGAACTCTACGTATGTTTCTTACCCCAGATCTCCCTTTCATGAAGCCCACTTGGTTCTCATGAATCAGATAAGGTAATACGGCAGATAGCCTGTCAGCCAAAATTTTTGAGAGAATTTTTACATCTTGGTTTATGAGGGATATTGGTCTATATGACTGTGAGGAAACGCGGAAAAGCCGCCGTCTCTCGAGGTGAGGCGGCTGTTTCCGCGTCCAGCATGGCGTCACAACGCGGAAAAAACGCCGCATGCCGCATGGGCAGTGCGGCGGAATCCGCATTGGTAACGGCGGAATCCACATCAGAGGCGACCCCCGCATTAAATACATTGCAAAACAGTACTGGTGTGGCTGGGACTGATAGTCCACCAAGATTCAGACTTACACGCGTGCGAGCACTGAGGCAGAATTTAAATAGCAGTTAGAAGGGTGTCGGCTGACCAGCTGGGTCAGCTGACAAATTCCACTGCTCCCATTGGACCAGCAATTAGGGAGGTCCTGGAAAGGTCCTAGAGTATATATACTGCTGGTTGTTCACTTGCTCCTTGTCTGGCGTTGCGTTCACATATGTGGGAGCACCCAGATCCGTAGTTAGATCCGTTAGTGTGCCGGGACCAGCTGGAGCTGTAATCCTACACTAAGCTAGATTCTGTTGATAGCTAAAGTACTAGTTTGATTGTGATTATCTGTTATGACTTTTGCCTGCCTTGACTATCCTCCTGAACTCTGATCTTGCACCTCGATATTTCTGATACTCTGTTGCCGAACCCCGGCTCGTACTTTGACTCTGCTTCTGCCTCCTGATTTTGTACCCCGATATTTCTGATACCCCGTTGCTGAACCCTGCCTGTACTTTGACTCTGCCTTTGCCTCCTGATCCTGTACTTTATCTGTCCGTGTGTGTACGACCTGGCTTGTCCGACCTCGAGAACCGACCTTACCATTAGAGGCGGTTCTTCGCTCTGTTAGCGATCCTTCCTCCTGAGGGTCACTTTCAGATATCCCTTCCTACTGTCAGTCTGACTCCTCCCGTCTTGGAGAGCTCAGGTCTGCGGAAGGAATCTGTGCAGTACTCCTTACTGCATTGAGGCCTTGTCCTCTTAGTGTTACAGTTACACCAAACACTACACTCTATTCCGGTGATCAGAGGTTAGTTTGTATATCGGATTATCGGTGAGACTGCAGTTCACTTATAATCTGGTATATATCTGTATTTCCGGTGATACTGCAGATCACCGGTAATCAGATACTCTCTGCGCCCACCGATCGTTACAATGACCCTACTTCGTTTAAATCTTTTCCCTCTTTGGGCAGAAGTTTAATATAAGCCATTTTTCCGGTTTCAGGAAAATTGGAATCAGATAGGGTCTCGTTGTACATTTTGGTAAGGGGTTCTCCCACTTCTGATTTCAGGATTTTGAAGAATTCAGCCGGTAGGCCGTCCGGTCCTGGTGATTTTTGGTTGGAGAGGTTTTTTATCGTTTCTTGTACTTCATGTACTGTAATACTTTCGTTTAAAGAATCATTTTGTTCTTGGGTTAACCTGCGTATTGGGAGGCCTGACAAAGCATTGACTACGTTTGGGGGGTTTCTTGGCGTGGAGGTATAGAATTTAGCAAAATGCTCCTGAAAAATTTTATTTATTTCAGCGGGGTTGCTGGTGTCAATCCCTTGGAAGTTTTTAATTTTTCGAGGTTCTTGTGCTATTCTCTTCTGACGAGCGATATTAGCTAATAACTTCCCTGACTTCTCTCCAAATTTATGGAATGTAAGGGCTGTGTATGGCTTCTGCAGTTCAGCTTGTAGCTTGAACCACAGATCACCTTTGCGTTTAGCTTCCAACCATGCTTCTCTATTTAGTGCCGTGGGGTATTGAAGGTAGTGTTTATGTTTCTCTCTGACTTTGGTCATTTCTAATTGATATTTTTCATGGGTTAATTTCCTTCTTGCAGCTACATATGAGGTGATTTTCCCGCGCAGCACCGCTTTCGCTGTTTCCCAAAATAGAATTGGGTTAGAGGTATGGGCTATATTGTCACTTGTATACTCTTGCCACCACATTTTCATTTTCTCCTCAAACTCTTCACTGCCATAGAACTTTATGGGGAAGCGCCAGAGAATGTGTGAGCCTTTCGGGTGACAGTCTTCCAGTTCCAGTAAAACTGGTGAGTGGTCTGAGATCACTAGATCTTCGATTGTGGCTCGCTTTAGTCTATATTTGAGGGAATTATGAATTAAGAGAAGATCGAGCCTTGAGAAGGTTTTGTGTTTTGGGGAATAGAAGGTGTATTCGTGGTCTGAGGGGTGTGAATATCTCCAGGAGTCTAACAGACCACAGGAATCTAGTATTGGCTGGAGGTGCTTGTCTCTGTTTTTCAGTTTCCTCTTTGGGTGACTTCTGTCTTCCCAAAAGTCTGGCACTGTGTTCATGTCGCCCCCCAGCACCATGGCAGTGGAGCGTTCCCGCAGGATCTGGTTTTGTAACGCGACATAAAAAGGTTCTTGGTTTTGATTTGGACCATACACGTTGTAAATCGTTAATTTTTCCCCCTGTAGCTGGAGCTGCAAAACAGACCTTGTTCCTTCTGTGTCATTCCAGTGTTTGAGAACTTTGTGTTCTAAACGTTTATTAATGAGCATCAGAACCCCCGCCTTCTTGTCTATTGCAGGAGAGCCATACACTGCACCAACCCAGTATTTGTGCATTAGTTTAAATTGCTCTGCCCTTAAATGGGTTTCCTGCAGCAGACAGACGTCCGGTTTAAACTTGCCCAGGTGTCTAATAATTTGGGACCTCTTTTCAGGAGTCTGTAGGCCTTTAACGTTCCATGAAAGTATTTTCATGTTACGTCACCTTTTGTTGCTATTGTAGGTTGCTTTGCAGCTCCATCACTGGCCGTAAAAAATATTACATCATCACACCAAGAGAGAATCCCCAGAACATTTATCCCACCCTTGTCCCCCCCGTATATCCCCCCCATCCCATCTAGCAATATAAACATGAGTAGAAAGACTTCACTTTTTTCCCGCACAGAATAGTCTCTCACTACTCCGAAGACCTATATGTCAGCCTTTCCCCTATCTGAGCTATCTGGCATAGTTATAGCATGCAGGCAATAGGTTCGAATTGTTATGCAGTGATGCGCCCGCTCTTAAAGAAAAACATGAGGGAGAACTTCACTATTTGTGTGCTATATCCTTGAGAGGATCCAAACAGGAACAAAGTCAAAAATTAGCACCCGAGGGAAAAAAAAACCATGTAACAACAAACTTTTGCTGAGATTTCGTATCTTGACAACTGCAGCAGCGTAGATCATGCTGCGCCTTCAATTTCAGCAGAATTATTCCTATCTCTAGGTGTTCAAGCCGGGTCATTGGGGCTGGGTGGGTCGTCTTGTGATTTTGGGACATACTTTTTCAAAAAGGATTGAGCTTCTCCTGGTGTCTGAAAAGTGTGAGTTTTGCCTTTATGGTCAGTCACTTTCAAGATTGCCGGGTACATAAGAGCAAATTTCATGCTTTTGCTGTATAGTGAGTTGCATACTGTTGAGAAGGCTTTTCTTTTTTGAGACACTTCCGCTGAAAAGTCATTAAACAGGCGGACTGTCGAATCGAGAATTGTTAGTTCTTGATCTTGTGTTCTGTATGCTGCAAGGAGGGAGATTTTGTCCGCATAGTCGAGGTAGC
This sequence comes from Hyperolius riggenbachi, assembly GCF_040937935.1. NCBI lineage: Eukaryota > Metazoa > Chordata > Amphibia > Anura > Hyperoliidae > Hyperolius > Hyperolius riggenbachi. The sequence goes on from NC_090651.1 coordinate 193,531,806, forward strand.
GCGCCATCACCATGCGGGGCATGTTACGCTTGCCCTTCGGCTTGGGGGGGCCTACCCTGTGGGCTCTTTCAACTTTTAATGGCTCGGGCAGACCTAATAGTGCTGGAATTTCAGTAGAACATAATGCCTGCAGTTTATCTGGCTGTATATCTTCTGGTATCCCCACGAACCGTAAGTTGTTTCTACGTGACCTGTTCTCTAGGTCCTCGATTCTATAAGCAGCAATTGAGTTATCATGTTGTAGTGTCTCAATCTTTTTGTTAGCTATGTTCAAGTCATCCTCACATGTGCTCAATCTTTTTTCAGCCTCTGTCAGACGCCCTTTCTGGTCAGCTAGCTCCTTCTTTAAAGCCTTTAGGGAGTTGGCCATAGCTTTTTCTATGGTCGCTTGTATGTCGGGTGCTAGGGCCTTCCCTACTTCTGCTGCCAGCCTTTTATAGTTTATATTTAAGTCGGTTTCCTTACCCCTCCGGGTGGACCTGCTTCCATCCGAGTCCCAGTCCGAATCCCTTTGCGGTGAGAGTGAGTTTCTCCTCTCACGCGAGCGAGCTGGCGTGCTGTTGCTTGCTGTTTTGCCGCCTGCCATCTTAGATTTCCCTGGATCCGCGTCACGGTGTCCTGTTTTACTGGAGCGGGTCAGGTACCGATCCATGCGCTCTGCAATGGATCCTCTGTAGTTTGGCGGCGACAGTCGCCTTTTATGGAGGTGCTGGCGGGCGTTTAGTTGGTGCTCTCGGGGGTTTTAGGCTTGAGGTCAGCCGGAGCTCTTCTCCTCCACTGCTTTCATGTGGGTGCCGGAACCAGAAGTATCAGAATTGTTTTCTTTATTGCAGCTTTCCAAATTTAATTTGGATAGGGGGAAGCCTGACGAGAGCAAGAAGGAGGAGGAAGAGCGCAGGCGATATAGGCTTATCCCGCGCACGCATCAAAACTGGTCGCAAGCTTTCGCAATTTTGACAAGCGTGATAGGGGAAAAACAGCCTGAATGTTAATTGGCATTGTTTGGATACCAAGACAGCATTGCCGAGGCTTTTAGATCATACGGAGGCAATTCATGGCTCCGATATGATGAGGAATTTCGCCAACGTAAGGCTGTTCGCCCGGAGATTCGATGGGATCATAAGTGTCACAGACCGCTAGGCCGGTCTGCGGATGGGGTAAATCGATCAGCGTCAGAAATCCTCTTACACGGTCATTTGTTCATCACGAAGGGTAACCCGCGTTCGCAATTTGATGAACTGACTCGCGAAGGGAGCGTTCTGATACCAACCGAATCACTCCACACACATATACAATTCAAAGATCTGCCACCAAGCGAGTTACACAGCCCGCTACTGTAATTATACTAGGACTTGGAGAACACTTTAGTAACCCCTAGCAATATGCAGGAACCTGGGTCAGATCGTTATATCTGGGCTGGGTTCTCGCATACGGGTTGTAGAGGTGTATTTCTATTAAACACAGGGTAGCGAGTTCAGGAGAATAGGTACGATTGTGTATGTTCAGCAACAGGTCATAACCGCTAAACGATTTTTAAACGTTTAATAACACAAATGCATTACATACAGTTATATACACCTATTAACATATAAAACACAGAGCTTAAAAATAAAAAGGAATAAAATCAGAAAGTTCTTACTTAGTTAGCTGAGCAGTCCATTTGAAGGATGAAGAAAATAGTCCAGTTTAAAGTAGGCATTCAGGTTAAAGTCTTTGTACACAACATGCGCCCGGTTCTCCTTGAGCACATGTCTAGACCTTCCTGGTAGATAGGAATTGAAGAACTGGGTGGAGTTCCTTGCAAACGCTTTTTACTGACCAGAGTTTTGGGGCGGTCACTACCTGGAAAGTAGGTGTGTTTGAGGCAGGGTTACCTCCTGAAAGTCAGGTTGCCACCCCCAGACTTGGAGCAAGGAATGTACCAATTATTAATAATTTGTGTAATTCCGCCCCAGATGGGTGCATCGCAAATGCGCGACCATATTCATAAGCAGCATGCGACTCTGTATTAAATGAGTCTATACACGCCTAGTCTGTCGAATTTGCTCTACGCAGGCCGGATAAAGTGGTTTCTATATGGATCCCTGATAGCTAGAAACGTGCACTTTAGGTGAACGATAGAACTGTTTCCTAGGTATCAGAAAATGTAATTTTGGTCTTGCTGTGCCAAACCTATTTTGAATTATTAATAAAGTAAATGTTCCCATTGTGTGAAGCTATGAGTTTTTGGAGGGAAATTTGAATCTCAACCAGTTTGAGGAGGTTTTCCTTTTGGGGAAAGATGAGCTGTAGCCAAATGGCTTCTCCCCAGGGAAGCTAGCCACGTGTGACATTTTTTTCCTGACACAGGATGTGGGGGGAAGGTTACTGTACTCAGTAAGAGAGAGGGAAATTGACATCTATTGTGCATTTACCCAAGACTGACAGGAACTGTGCACGACCATGCGAAAGTCGATGGCGATTTTGCGCACAACTTTCCGTAATGTCCGTCACATCTCCCCCCTACCAGTCGGACGCACAGAGTGGGTCTGCATGACCCGCTCTACGCGCCGCTTAGCTACTGAACGGGTTCTCGACTTCTTATCTGACTGCCCTTTAGACAACTCACCAGAAGCATAAGGCCTCATGGTCCGGTGTGTCCCAGTGTCCGCTTTGCGGACGGTGCGATGCACACCCACAGGCTTACCTCTAAAGGCCTGGCTGGGTTTGTGTAGCGCTTCCTGTAAGGGAGAGAGTCGTTGGCTGACATCCGGGTCACTTCCTGACTCTCGGGTGTCAGCTTGCGAATCTGGAAGCAGCGTGGCATACCCCTGCTCTAACTGACTACACCTTGGCACAACATTTTGGTCAGCACAACCTAGGTGGACATTAGAGCACATTTTAAAAAACGAATCAGCCTTTACCGGGGTGGCGAGGCTTGCCCCTTCTCCAGGAAGGATAGAGGGTGGACCTCTGGGCAGTTTTGCACTGGGTTGCTTCTGCAAGGGGAAAACATGCAAGGGTGAGACAGGGAAGGTGCGGCCTGTCTCCACCAGCTGTTTGTTAACAGCAGGCAATGGTGGAGCACTCTGGCTGTCATAGCAGGAGGGGAGGTCTAGGCCCCCTGCTGCCTGCTCTGACACCTGGCCTGCTTCCACTGCCAAGCACGGATAAGACCCAGGCAACACAAGACTGTTACCTCTTAGGTTAGAGGCAATCACACTTAGGGCTTGATTCACAAAGCGGTGATAACCCAGTTATCACGCCTAAAAGACTTTAGGCGTGATGACCTTTTCACCACTGAGTTATCACCGCTTTTTCCTGCTCTTCGCGCGAAGTTACCGCGCGTACGCGTGCGCGCAAAGTCCCATAGGGCTTAATGGGAGCTTCGCGCGAAGCGTCGGGTGCTGCGCGCGCACTTACGCGCGTACGCGCGGTAACTTCGCGCGAGTTTCTTCTTATCATGCCTAAAGTGAGTTTAGGCGTGATAAGGGCCTTTTCACCAGCGTGCAAACACTTTGCACCGCTTGGTGAATCAAGCCCTAAAACATAAATCATTTTTAGTAATAGGAGATTCGGCATGAAATCTATTAGCAACATCTGGTACAACATTAACATCACAGTTACGTTCATTTTTCACATCATGTACACAGGTATCTGGAAAAACAGTGACAGGTTTAGAATCAGACAAACCGTGATTAGACCGCTGTCCATTAGAAGCAGGTACCGCTTCCTGGCCTCCTTCCCTAGGAGGGCTAGGTACCATTACCCTTGCTGCCTCCCTCTGTCCCACCCCAAGCTTGTACAGTACCTGAGTGGGTCCAGACTGGCAATCCGGGGTGTTGATCACAGGTTCATAAAAGGATCGTAGGGTGCCAAGATCGGTGCCCAACAGCACAGGCACTGGGATGTCATCTGTCACCCCCACAACTTTTGACTGGCGGCCCCTTCCCCAATCGAGAACAACACGAGCTTTGGCGATGCGTGCGTGTGCGCCACCAACTCCCAAAAGTGTGACACTCTCATTAGGCAGGAAATTCTCCCTGGCTACAAGATGAGAGCGAACCAAGGTAAGCTCTGCGCCTGTGTCACGGAAACCAACAGCTATCTGGTCGTTAACTTCCACGACTTGATGATTTCCGGAAAGTCGAGGATTTGCTGCTCCCATGACGAGGTAGGCGTGTGCAGTAGAGGATGCGCTAGCCACTTCTGCGCTAGGCTCTGGCGATGGCGTCCTCACCTCGGGGCAGGCAGACTTGAGGTGTCCTCGCTGTCCACAGTGGTAACACTTCGGAACATATGTGGCATCAGGCGGATGAGTAGCAGGTGCAGCTCCCGGCCTCTGTGGCTGTGGGACCCGATTCCCACGGTTCGCAGGGGGAGGAGAGCTGGGTTGCATAGGTCTCCCCCCTCTCCAGCTCGGGACTGGAGGTTTGCGGCTGTCCGGCACACGGGTGGCCACAAAAGTGTCTGCAAGTTCTGCGGCAGCTTTGGCGGATTCAGGCTTCCGCTCCAAGACAAACTGCCGGACATCTGGAGTGCAGCAGTTCAGCAACTGCTCCTGCACGATGAGGTCCTCCAGACCTTGGTGAGAGTCTTTTTTGAGGCCCCGTGACCACTGCCTGAACACAGTCAGCAGGCGACTCTCCAGGTTGGTGTAAGAGTCGGTGTGGCCTTTCTGCAGGGAGCGAAACTTTTTGCGATAGACCTCTGGGGTCAGCTGGTATTTGGCGATAATCGCAGCTTTTATCGCAGCATAGTCATTGTCCTTGTCAGCGGGTAAGTCCACAAACGCCTCAAGCGCTTTGTCCCGCAAGTTGGGTGTCAGATATCTCGCCCACTGCTCCTGGGGCAGATGATGCTGACGGCAAGTCTTTTCAAATGAGTGTAAATAAGTGTCCGGGTCGGTTCCCTTCTCCATTTCTGGAAACTTAAAGGGACTCCGAGCTCACGAAAAAAAGAAAAGTTGTACTCACCAGGGGCTTTCTCCAGCCCAGTGCTGGTCGGGAGGTCCCACGCCGGCGTCCTGGCTCCTCTCCTTCTCCCCGCTCCGGTATAGCTGACAGGCCGCAGCCCGGGCGACACTCGGTGGAGTGTCGGGCTGCAGCTTCCGCGTATGACGCGGATTACGTCACACGCCGGCCGCCTCGCGTCATCACGGCGGCCGGCGTGAAAGTACTGCGCATGCGCGATTAAAGCGCGCATGCGCAGTACTTTCACGCCGGCCGCCGTGATGACGCGAGGCGGCCGGCGTGTGACGCAATCCGCGTCATACGCGGAAGCTGCAGCCCGACACTCCACCGAGTGTCGCCCGGGCTGCGGCCTGTCAGCTATACCGGAGCGGGGAGAAGGAGAGGAGCCAGGACGCCGGCGTGGGACCTCCCGACCAGCACTGGGCTGGAGAAAGCCCCTGGTGAGTACAACTTTTCTTTTTTTCGTGAGCTCGGAGTCCCTTTAAATTTTGGAGTCCCAAACGGGCCTGCTGTGGGCCGGGGTTCCGGAGCACTTTGTGAGAGATTTTGGCCTTGCGCTCGCAGTTTGGCCATTTCAAGGTCATGTCTGCGTGCGGCTTCTCTCTCCTCTCTTTCCGCTACTTGCTCAGCTCGCCACCGGCGTTCTGAAGATTCCTGTTCAGCCTGGCGTTCTAAACGGTCAGCGTCTCGTTCTGCTCTGTCAGCGTTTTCTCTGACAATCTGCATGTACAGCTCAGGATTTGTCTCCAACAGCCTTTGTAATCCAGGTTGCATTCCAGCATCAGGAACACAGAACAGGTTGGCATGGGCGGGCTCCTGCCGGCCACCATGCTCCTCAGCAGTTACAGTGACCGGTTCAGACGCGGTCCCGTTTTCCTCTGGGTCTGGAAGTGGGTTGCTTTGCTCCAACCGCTCACTTTCCTCTGCCTCAGTTACAGCACCGTCTGAACCAGGAGTGTGCTCTCCCAGCATCTGCTCCGGCTGGGTATCCAGTCGCAATAAGTCGTCAATCAATTGCGCTTTCTTTTTTCTATACGTCATAATGCCTTTTTCCTCACACAAGTTTGCTAGGTCTGCCACTGACATTTTCTTGTATCTTGCTACAGCCATTTTTGCCAAATAAAAGATAGGATAGGAAAAGAGATTGGGGGGGAACTCTGTGCTACACGTTTAGTCTATATAAATGGTAATGCACCGGTTATCGACCACAGATTTTTGATCTGTTCTGGCAGGTTAATCAAATAACGTTGCCGTTGATGTTCTGAACATACACAAATCCCAAAAAGCTGCCAAACAATGTCACAGACCGCTAGGCCGGTCTGCGGATGGGGTGAATCGATCAGCGTCAGAAATCCTTCTTCAGTCATTTGTTCATCACGAAGGGTAACCCGCGTTCGCAATTTGATGAACTGACTCGCGAAGGGAGCGTTCTGATACCAACCGAATCACTCCACACACATATACAATTCAAAGATCTGCCACCAAGCGAGTTACACAACCCGCTACTGTAATTATACTAGGACTTGGAGAACACTTTAGTAACCCCTAGCAATATGCAGGAACCTGGGTCAGATCGTTATATCCGGGCCGGGTTCTCGCATACGGGTTGTAGAGGTGTATTTCTATTAAACACAGGGTAGCGAGTTCAGGAGAATAGGTACGATTGTGTATGTTCAGCAACAGGTCATAACCGCTAAACGATTTTTAAACGTTTAATAACACAAATGCATTACATACAGTTATATACACCTATTAACATATAAAACACAGAGCTTAAAAATAAAAAGGAATAAAATCAGAAAGTTCTTACTTAGTTAGCTGAGCAGTCCATTTGAAGGATGAAGAAAATAGTCCAGTTTAAAGTAGGCATTCAGGTTAAAGTCTTTGTACACAACATGCGCCCGGTTCTCCTTGAGCACATGTCTAGACCTTCCTGGTAGATGGGAATTGAAGAACTGGGTGGAGTTCCTTGCAAACGCTTTTTACTGACCAGAGTTTTGGGGCGGTCACTACCTGGAAAGTAGGTGTGTTTGAGGCAGGGTTACCTCCTGAAAGTCAGGTTGCCACCCCCAGACTTGGAGCAAGGAATGTACCAATTATTAATAATTTGTGTAATTCCGCCCCAGATGGGTGCATCGCAAATGCGCGACCATATTCATAAGCAGCATGCGACTCTGTATTAAATGAGTCTATACACGCCTAGTCTGTCGAATTTGCTCTACGCAGGCCGGATAAAGTGGTTTCTATATGGATCCCTGATAGCTAGAAACGTGCACTTTAGGTGAACGATAGAACTGTTTCCTAGGTATCAGAAAATGTAATTTTGGTCTTGCTGTGCCAAACCTATTTTGAATTATTAATAAAGTAAATGTTCCCATTGTGTGAAGCTATGAGTTTTTGGAGGGAAATTTGAATCTCAACCAGTTTGAGGAGGTTTTCCTTTTGGGGAAAGATGAGCTGTAGCCAAATGGCTTCTCCCCAGGGAAGCTAGCCACGTGTGACATTTTTTTCCTGACACAGGATGTGGGGGGAAGGTTACTGTACTCAGTAAGAGAGAGGGAAATTGACATCTATTGTGCATTTACCCAAGACTGACAGGAACTGTGCACGACCATGCGAAAGTCAATGGCGATTTTGCGCACAACTTTCCGTAATGTCCGTCACAATAAGGATGTCATCCTTTGGATGAAACTCATGATCCCTGCCAGTAAAAACTCCCAGTCCTTTCAAGGGCGGGCCAGGGGTTCCGGGAATTCGGGGCAGCTGGCCTACAAACGCCCGGGAGTGTGTTGGAAGTTCAACGACAACTCCTGCAAATTTGGCAATTCATGTCGGTTCAAGCACGAGTGTGCCAACTGCGGTGGGGGACATCCTTCGTCCCGGTGTTCTAAACAGAGTAAGAGCAGGAGTGGGGAACCTTCCGGAAAGAGGGAAGACCCCAGTGATACACAAAAAGATGGAGCGGCATCTAGATAGGTATCCAGATACTGAGGCGGCTGAATTTTTGCGTCGGGGTTTTGCGGAAGGGTTTAGGATCCCTAGCATGGGGGCTTCCCGTTCCTCCCCACCTTTTCGTAATTTAAAATCGGTGAATGGTTTCCCGGAAGTCGTTTTGGCTAAATTGGAAAAGGAGGTGAGGCTGGGCCGGATGGCCGGGCCGTTCATTTCCCCCCACTGGATAATTTGATCATTTCTCCCTTAGGTATTGTCCCCAAAAAGGAGCCAGGCTCCGTCCGCCTTATCCACCACCTGTCGCACCCCAGGGGCAGGTCGGTCAATGACAGCATTGACCCAGGGGACGCGACAGTAGCCTACACTTCATTTGATGTGGCGGTTCGGTGAGTCAGGCGGTTGGGGCAGGGTGCGTTGCTCGCCAAGACCGATGTAGAGTCAGCATTTCGTTTGCTTCCAGTTCACAAAGAGAGTTTTCATCTCTTAGGTTGTGTTTGGAATGACAATTATTACGTAGATTGTTGTTTGCCGATGGGGTGCTCCATCTCCTGCTCTTATTTTGAAAAATTCAGTTCCTTTATACAATGGGTGGTGAAAGAAGAGTCTGGGGAAAATTCAGTTATACACTACCTAGATGATTTCTTGTTTATGGGCAAGAGCGATTCCTCAACGTGTAAATACCTATTGGCGACTATGCGTCAGATTTGCGCAAGCTTTGGCATCCCCTTAGCGGAGGGGAAGACAGAAGGACCTCAGACAGAGATAAAATTCCTAGGCATTACATTAGATTCAATCGCAATGGAGTGTCGGTTGCCACAGGACAAGATTGACGATTTACAGACAGTCATTGCGGAAGCTTTGTTGTGTAAAAAAATCACGTTGCGCACGCTCCAATCTTTGCTTGGAAAACTTAATTTTGCGTGTAGGATTATCCCTATGGGGCGAATCCTTTGCAGAAAGTTGGCAATGGCAACATCAGGGGTTTCTTCCCCACACCATCGGGTGCGCTTGCGCAGAGAGCATAAGGATGACCTGCTAATGTGGCAGGTTTTCCTTTCTGAGTTTAATGGGCGGTCGGTATGGATGGACGAGAGCATTCAGAATCACGATTTGGGGGCGTGACCGGAAGTCCATGGAGCAGGACACAGCAGCGGCGAGCTCCCGCTTCATTACCCGAAAAACGTATCCGTATGTGAAGCCTATAAGTTCCACAGATATATAAATTACACCTGCACCTGGACAAAGGTATCGTTGACCACTGGACCTAGTTGCACGATGTCCCGACGTGGATCTGAGGCGGTAGCCAAATTACAAAAATTCAGGCTGGATTCTCAAGATGGCGACAGCCATGATGGAGTCAGCGCGGAAGAAGACGAAACTCCACAGCCCTCTCTGAAAGAAATCCTTCAGGGGATAACGACCTGCCAGGAGGCACTTACCCATATCACCACCAGGCTAGAGGAGGTGAAATCCGACGTCTCGCTGCTTAGGGCAGACATACAGACGCTGCGCACTAGAGTCGCATCGGTGGAGGACCGGGTGAGCGCCATTGAGGACAGGGTTAAGCCCTTAGAGTGTGACTCCTCTCAAACCCAGCGGGATGTCCTGAAGGAACGTCACGAAGACCTTGAGAACCGTAATAGACGTTCAAATATCCGCATTGTGGGCCTACCGGAGAAGGTAGAGGGCAGCACCCCTGAGAACTTTGCAGAGCAACGTTTAATAGATCTATTCGGCAGATCAACGTTTTCAACAGGCTTTATTATCGAGCGGGCTCACAGAGTATCAGCCAAAATCCCTGCTCCCGGCCAGGTACCAAGAACCTTTATCATGAAACGTCTTAACTATCGAGACCGGGATGCAATACTGCGTGCAGCACGTGACAAAGGGGAAGTCACACACAGTAATGCACTCCTTTCCTTCTACCCTGATTTCTCGATCGATCTGCAACGACAGAGAGCGCAATTTACTAATGCAAAGAAGAGACTGCGGGATATGGGTCTCCAGTATGCGATGCTCTACCCCACGAAGCCACGCGTGATTGACGGAGACCGCACTCACTTTTTCACCACTCCTGAAGCAGTGCAAAGCTGGCTGGACGCTAGGCCTGGTGCTCCAGCGTCATCAACAGGCTCTCCCCAAGGTCCTCATCAGTCGTGAATATGACTCTCAAGCTCCTCTCCCTACGAACTATCTGCTGTTAATGCCGTCTCCCCCGTGAGCTGGCACCACGAAACTCTTAAATAGAAGTATATCTCTGTTCCTCCATTTTTCCACTCTCTTTTTGCTTTTTGATCCTCTTGGGAACTTTTTCATGTGCGGCTCAATATTTGCAACCCCATTATAAGTTACTGTGGAATTGAACTATACACACGGAGACTGTAATCCTACGTAATATACTGTGCCCCATCTCCATGGCGGATATGACCAGTATCCATTAAACTCAGTCACTTGGCAATCTACAACTCCACTCCATGGCCTATGCTAGTGGCTAACTGTACATGTACATTGTGATGGTTTCTCACATATTCTACATGCTTATGCACTTGCATGCTTGATGTTATTGTTTATTGTTGCATTAGGTCCATGATCAAAGATGTCCCTATAGTTGAACCATGTTATAAGTTGTATAGTTATTGAGGTGAAGTTTTCAGCGCGCTGCTGGGTCGGGAGACGCCCAACCCAAATTCCCTTACTATGTTACCCGGTGCTACCCTATACCCCATCCAGTGCTGCCTATACCCCAGAGTGGTATGTGACTCCCCGTCACTGGGCTCCCTAATCTCCCTTTTCCAGACAATACCGGGGTGTCTCAACCCCTGCGGCGCGAGGGAAAGGAGTATGAAAAGATTGAATCCAACTTTTCTTAGCTAAGCACATCTTATGTTAAAAGGGACATTAGTTTCCGTGTTTAGTGCAACTTTCCTAGACACATAATGGCAAATAAACAGTGCATGATTTTCTCTTTAAAGTTACTAGTATTACTTCAGGGGCATAAATGGTACTGCCGTGCTTTTAAACCCTTGGGATACCTCAGGCTTTGCCTGCACTCTGCTACAAGCGGGAGCTCAGCACGAAGCAGTGGTGAGTTATACCCCCCCCCCCCCCCCCCGCATCCAATTCCCATATAGAATTGTTTTGACAAGCTTTACCAGTTTTTCTCCCCCCTTGGTGTGAGTGATTACACACTTCCCCTTACAAAGTGGTGGTCCCTCGCGCCTCGGGTGGACTTGAAAACACATTGGTTTTTCCCCCAAGTAGTGTAGACAGCACCAGCTGTAGCTTGCTTGATAAGTGTTGAGGTTTTGGTTTTGGGATAAGGACCTATCTACGTTTTGATGGGTCAGGGCGGGATGAGGGTTGTTGGGTGTTTTTATTTTTCTTACAAGGTTTATGATCTAATATGTGTTCAGGTAAATCCAAACCACCGGTCATGGTATCATTTCCATTTCATCCAAAATTTATGGGCAAAACATAACCATCAGTTACATAGAGGACAGTGCAAATGGCATTACCCAAATTAAAAGTTATTAGCTGGAATGTCCGCGGTTTAAATGACTCCATGAAACGTCAGATGATTATGACATACTTGCAGCGCCATAAACCCGATATTATAGCACTCCAGGAAACCCACGTCACAGGCGGCAGCAAGCAAGCATTAAAACGTGGCTGGATAGGCTGAGCCTACCACTCCTCTTATTCCCAGTACTCCAGAGGAGTATCCTTACTCATTAAAAATCCCTTACATTTCAAGCACTGACAGTTAAAGAGGACTACCTGGGGAGATACATCTTTATGCACTGCAAAATCTCCGGTATCCCCATGTTACTCCTTAATATTTATATACCCCCCCCCATACAACTCCTTAGTTATTAAGGAGGGTGTGCAGTTTATTCTTGCACATCCCAGCGATTATTCATTATGGATGGGAGATTTTAATGCAGTCTGTAACCCGCAATATGACAGATACCCCCCCCAAGCAAGATAAACGCACTAACTTCGCAAACCTCATGTCAGAAATGCACTACATGGACGCTTGGCGTCATTTCCACCCAGCCCAATGTAGCTACACCTACCTCTGCCACATATGCTGCCTCCTCTCGCCTGGACTACTTCTTCACTTCTACCTTACTCCTTCAAGCTATTATAAAGGTAGACATGCTGCCTAGACTAGTTTCAGATCATACACCTATCTGCCTTGAACTTACCTGGGGACAGCAGCCCCCTTTTCGCTTCTGGAAGCTGAACCCGTTTTGGCTAAATCTTATAACATCTCATGACCTAATAATTAAGCATATAAATTATTTTTTATATATACATAGAGAGGAGGAGGATGTGTCGTTGGTGTGGAGCACTTTTAAATCCTGTTTGAGGGGGGAGTTTATAGCGGCAGTGGCAAATTGCAAAAATGACTCCTTAAAGCGTGAACAAGACCTAATACATCAAATTGACACCCTACGCAATTTATATTTCTCCAGCCGTGACCCAACCCACTTAGAAGCTTGGCGCACAGCACTTGGCAATTATAAAGCCCTTATAGAAGAAATTACTAAAAGTAAGCTATTTTTCAATAAACAGGCCTTTTTTGAACAGGGGGAGAGAGCGGGCACCCTTCTGGCTAAAATTTCCAAGACGTACACCTCCCCTCCAGTAATTACTCATATTAATAACGGCCAAAGGATAACAGTGTCAGGCAGTGCTGAAATTAATCAGACTTTCCACAACTACTATGAATTACTATACAGCAGCAGTATCCCTGCTACTGAGACGGATTCAGAGATTTACCTAGCAGAAATTCAACTACCCCGCCTATCAGCGGAACAACGAGAAGCATTAGATGCTCCTATCTCAGTGGAAGAATTAAATATAGCAATTGCGAGCTTTCCAAACAAAAAAGCCCCAGACCTTGATGGCCTTCCTATTGAAATTTATAAAAAATACGATGAGGTTATAACCCCCCTGTTGTTGCAGACATTCACAGCTGCATTTGAATCTGGCACTCTTCCTAATTCTTTGCAGGAAGCTTTGATTGTTGTCCTACCCAAGCCTGGCAAGGACCCTCTATATTGTAATTCATACAGGCCAATCTCCCTCTTACCAACTGATATTAAAATACTAGCTAAAACTCTGGCTATTAGGCTAAACTCAGTAATACTATCTCTCATACATTCAGACCAAACTGGCTTTATGCCTGGCAAGAACACCGCTATGAATGTAAGACGCCTATGGACGAACATTCAAGCTAACCATTTAAACTCAGGAACCAGAGTAGTGACCTCCTTGGATATGGCTAAAGCTTTTGATACGGTGGAGTGGCCGTATCTTAGGGCAGTCCTTGCCAGGTTTGGATTCGGAGAATCCTTTTGCAAATGGGTGCACTTGCTTTATGAGTCTCCCAAGGCTAGGGTATGTACTAATGGTTGGATCTCTGAATCCTTCTCCCTAAAATGAGGTACGCATCAGGGGTGCCCTCTCTCCCCTACTGTACGCTTTAGTTGTTGAGCCCCTGGCCTGCCGTATTAGATCCCACCCTCAAATTCGTGTTTTTTCCACTGCGCACACAGAGGAAAAGATAGGGCTCTATGCCGACGACACGATCCTCTATCTTGCCGACCCGGGGGAATCACTGACCAATGCCCTAGAGATTATTGAAGAATCAGGCTATTATTCTGGCCTTAAACTTAATAAAACCAAGTCGGTTCTTATGAATATAGATCGACCCCCTGTAGAAACTGGCTCCCTTAACTATGAACTTCGCATAGTTCAATCATTTAAGTATCTCGGGGTCCAAATCAGTCTGCCTCCCTGCACATATCTGCACACAGAAGTTCTCCCACTACTACAACTGGTCCAATCCAAATGCAAAACGTGGTCCAAGTTGTATCTATCAATTACAGGTAAAATCAGTCTGGTTAAGATGGTGTTGCTACCCAAAATCTTATACATTTTGCACCAATTCCCCATTTACATTCCAATGCACTTTTTTTAAGCGTCTTCGCTCACTCATTTCTGCATTCGTGTGGAATAATAAACGTGTTAGAATTAAACATACCTTGCTTATTAATCCCAAAGATATGGGCGGCCTTGCGCTTCCCTCAATGCAGCATTATTATCTTGCGGCCCAATTGCAACATATGGCCCCCTGGTTTGTAACAGGTGGCCTATATAATGCTGAGGCCTTGGGATACAGCTTGGACCCTACCAAGGACAGTGCAGCTTTGGATACCATTAAAGGAATAAGGCCTACCTTTTACGCCTCAAACACTATTCTAGTACAGGCCCATAATACCTGGAAGCAGGCTAGTATGATGTACCCATCTTATAAACATGACCCACATACCCCGTTATGGAATAACCCTCAGCTCCTTGAATTCACCACAATACCAGATCCCTTATACTGGAAGAGAGCGGGAATACACTTTTTGGGACAAATAGTAGATCAGGGGAAATTAATATCCATACCTAATCTCAAAAAACAATTCCCACCCTTCATTCCTCAACAGTTCCGCTACACTCAATTACAGCACGCTTTTAATAGGCAATTCAAATATGCGCTGGTATGTATTGCTCCACACCCTCTCCTAACAATACTTAAAAAAGGTCCAACCAAACACCTTATTGGTGACTTATATAAGGAGATGGTGTCGAGCGGTGCAATGGATCGTATGGATCCAGTAAAAGGAAAATGGTCCAGAGTGGGATTGGTACTGCAAAATGATGACTGGGAAGATGCACTGGAGGCACCCCAAAAAGTCTCCGTGTGCATCAAAGACAGAGCCACTCAGGTGTACATCCTGCACCAAGCGTACCTCACCCCTGGTAGATTAATTAAGTACAAGAGTGATGCTTCAGATAGCTGCCCTAAATGTGTCTCTCAGTCACCCACATTTTTCCATTTGATTTGGCAATGCCCGCCTGTTAAGGCCTTCTGGCTACAAACAGTGAACTTTCTACATGACAAAATGGGCTGCCCAGTAACGATGTATCCCACTCTGTGCGTGTGGAGTATTATTTCTGACGAGGGTCTACAACCTAACGTCAAGACATTTATCCATGAAACCTTATTCGCAGCCAGGCAAGAAATCGCATTGGGTTGGTTAGCATCCACGCCCCTCTCCTTCACTCTGTGGCGGAAAAGACTAAGCAGGGGTCTTCCCTATAAAAAACTTTCTGGACCTGGAAATAGTCAAAGTAGGCAATAGGCTGACAACGAGGACATTCCGTAAGCCGTGGTAACACGCTTCTCCATGCGGCGAGCCATCATCCGGGGTCCGTGATTGGGGGGATCCCCACGGGACAGTTTTTGAGAATTCGGAGGAACTGCTCTGATATTGAGCAGTTTAAGCGCGAGGCTAAAGAGATGTATGGGCGGTTCCGGGAAAGAGGTTATTCACACAAAGTGCTGCGTCGGAGTTATAATCGCGCTATTCGCACCAATCGCGAAGATTTGCTCCGCCCCCGTACTCGTTCCCTGACTGGTGGTGGAGGTCAAGGATTTACAAGAGTTGTGACCCAGTTTAACGCACACTGGAGGGAACTCAATGCGGCCCTTGGTGCCTGCTGGAAGGTATTACAGTTACATCCAAAAATTAGAAAAATTGTTGGCCCGAGACCACTGATGGTAGCTCGTCGAGCTAGGAATCTGCGGGATACCTTGGTTAGATCAGAGCTACCCAGAAGGGAGGGAGGAACGTGGCTTGGGCGCATTCCCCCTCCAATGGGAATGCACAGATGCGGATCCTGCAAAGCCTGTCCTTTCAAAATGAGGACAGATAGATTTGCCTCTCAGGATCAATCTAGGGAGTATAGGGTGAAGAAATTCTTTAACTGCAATTCAGTGTGGGTGATCTACCTCATTATATGTCCATGTAACAAATATTATGTAGGCATGACGACACGAGCTTTCAAAACAAGGCTTTTGGAGCACTTGGGGAACATTACTGGTGGGGAAAGAACGCCAGTGGCGGAACACTTTAAAGAGGTGCATGGCGGGTCGATTGTGGGTCTTCGTGCGATGTGTATTGACAATTTAGAGATGCCGACACGAACGGAGAGGACTGAGGCAATGTTATTGCAACGGGAAGCCATGTGGATGTACCGACTGAGGTCGAGGCATCCGCATGGCTTGAATGTGGATTTCTCCCTTAAAAGCTATCTATGAGTGGCCTGCGAGCTGATGAATGAAAAATAATGGAGAGTGTAAGAAAATTGAATTTTTCAACTACATGTGAATGTCATCTTTAGCTCCCATTTCTCCTAACTATCTTATTTATTTATATCACACAGTCCCAAAGTTTATCTGTAGCTCCCATTTCTCCTAACTCTCCTGTTTACATAATAAAGTTTTAAAGAAAAGGATTGAGAATTTCCTTCCCCTTAGTTTTCTACAAAAATAGTGAAGTATACCTTGATTGGCACTGATTAGCATCTCTATAGGCCATCACCGATGAGAGAAACGAGAGGCAAGGAGTGAATCCACTGAGAATCGTTCTGAGTGTCAAGGGAACTATGAACTAAGGGGGAACAGTTTGCCTGTGAACCTCTTCCTACCCGGAGGAATTTGACGGTTGCACTAGATCAACTAGCGTGAAGAGGGAGGAGCTGAGGGAAGCCCATTAAGGCTCAGCCCCCCTGACGAGAAGCCACGCCCTGATGAAGACCGGAAGCTCCGGTCGAAACTAGTCGGCTACGCACGCTGTGCCGCTCTGCCGACCCGAACAGTCACCTAGTCCAGCCTCCCCCCGGCGGCGACCCGCAGGCTGTCTCAGCGGATGACGCCGTGTATCCCAATGCTGCAACTGTGACTCCATAGGATGTGCTCGTGACAGCCCAGGAAGACAAGGGCGGAGCCGGAGCTTCTCACTATGCACTGCCTATGGGATTACAAATGATTCAGGTGGTTCACTGCACGGCGGTGACACTAACGGCTGGAAGACAGGGTACTCGGGAACGCTGCTGATGGGAGAGACCAAGTGCATGCACCAATTAAAACGCAAGGGGCCCCTGAATAGAGCCATTCGTCTGGTCCTTGGTGAAGTAGACGCAGTTGGGAGGCGTGAGTATCAATAGGCTGGATGGCTGCAAGCTGCAAGTTTCTAGTGCTTTTGAACTGCCTGCTGCTTCTTGCTGTAGTATAACGCTTTGCAGACGGCTATATGGTTCTTGCTGTTCCTTGCTGGACTTGCTGACAACAATACGAATTGGCCTGTTTGCTTCTCTTGCTCCATAGACCCGGAACCAAGTGGGAACGACAGACTTGCTCTATTGCTTTTGGGCCCGTGTGCATGTTGATGGATGACTGGGTGATGTGTTTGGGTACGGCGGGGTAATGCAGCTATTCACAACAGCGCTGTTGTTTTTAATTATGTGTCTGGGCACACTTTTATGTTTTGCAATGTCACAGAGTCAACCAATAAATCAATTGCCTTTTTCACGATAACCAAGTCACAGATATAATTATTGTAGGACAATTGTGGAGGTTGGGTTGATTAACCAAGTGGAATATAAGGTAAATTGGTGGGTGTCTATAACAATCCCCCCCCCCATTTCCCCCCCCCCAACATAGGTATACTGAGTACATACTCAGAAGACATACCTGTGACTAAGGCAATACATTGTGAGTGTGCCTTGGGCACATTTGAAGTGCTACTGTCAGGACGTGCTGTCCCAATTCGTTTAATAGGTCCAATATGGCGTTCAAATTGAGCGAGGAAATGCAGTTGGAAATCCAGGAAGCCTTTAAAGGTGATAGGATTGAAAGGGAATGTGATGTTTCCAGTGCCGGTGCACAATCAGAATTATCTAACAAGGAACTAAAATCTGGTTTTCGATCATATAGGAACATTATGAATAAGTATCTGCGGAGAAAATGGAATGTTTCCTCCCTTGAGGGCTACATTCAAGCTAGAATTGTGCCCCCTGGTCTTCGGGAAAAAATCGTACCAGCTCCCCACCTACTAAATAGCAGATTCCAACCAAAATGGGAGGAAAAATGTATTGATCGAGGCATAGAAGTGATGCATATTATTGTTGAGGAGGAAAAAATCCAATTGGAAGAACTTAGTGTGGAAATAGAAAATAAAAGAATTTTATTGGATCTTGAAAGAGACGCCCCCTCTTTTTCTAAATTTAATGAGCAGATTAAAAAAGAGATTGAGAAGTATAATGCTTTTCTTAAAAGGACCAAACAAAAGAAATTTGAGCAGGATAGGATGGAATGGAATAGCAAGGAGAAATTCCCAGTGGGTGGAAAAAGGAATCGAAAACGACATCGTAGAGGGAAAAATCCACCACATCGTCCGGGAGAAACCTCGGGCTCAGAATGTGATGCCTCAGAAGGAGAGGATTTGGGTAAATCAGTCTCTTTTTTAGAGGCCCCAATAGTGCCCAAAAGTATCCTAAAAGGGACCATTTTAGGGGGAGCCCAACAGGAGAAGGAGGTGGTACAGGAGGCGATGTTAGTGAAGAGAGTACAAGACCCAGTGGAGAACAGTTTGGGAGAGAGGAGAATGGGAGAGGAGGTCAAATTAGGAGGAAGACAGGTGGAGAACCAAGCAGGGATGGAATTACGGAGTGGGAAGACTTGGGGAGTGGACACGTCCCTGAGTCAAAATCTGTAATTAATCTGTCAAGTATTGCCCTCACTAAAGATCACCTGTCTCTACTGGAGAAGGGGTTGTCTTTTTCCCCAGTAAGAGGGGCAGATGAATTTACCATCTTCAAAGATGTTTCGATGTTCCTTAGGAGGGTTCAGTTGAGGTTGGAATTTGAGACTTCAAGTGTCGATCAAGGAGGTGAGTGTGTCTCTCCGGAGTCCGACCATGGGGTACATGATGATTGGTTGTCCCTGGTCGAATCTCCGGAACATGTGGAGATTCGCCCAAAGTCGAAATATATGCCAACACTGAGTTCGAACCGTCATCTGAGTACCTTCTTGGAACTTTTTGAATTGGAAATTCAGAAGCATAGATGGGATGCCCCAGGTGATTATGACAACCTCACTCCGGGAGAGAGATGGGCACTAGATGACCTTAGAGGTCAAAGTGAAGTAATAATCAAACCCAGTGATAAGGGGGGCAATATTGTTTTGATGGACAGAGATATGTACACTAAAGAGATTTACAGACAGTTGGGTGACGTGTCCACCTATACCAAGATACAACGAGACCCCTTTCAACATGTTGTGGATGAGTTAAACTATCGGTTGCTCCTGGGTTTGAGGCATGGCATCTTGGATATAAATGAATATGGATTTATGATGGTTGGGGAATATATGAAGCCAACTATGTATGTCCTCCCAAAAATTCATAAAGGTGTCATGCCTCCCCCGGGACGTCCGATTGTGTCGGCTGTAGCAGGACCATGTGAAGCAGTTGGCAGATACTTGGACCGAAAATTACAACCGCTAGTAAGGAGGCTACCCTCTTACGTGCGGGATTCGATGGAAGTGTTAAATAAACTGAATGGTTTTGTTATGGAAGATGACTGTATTTTGGCCTCCATTGATGTGGAGGGTCTCTATACGTCCATCCCGCATGAGGTGGGCCTAAGTGCCCTTGAATACATGCTGTTTGAAACTTTTCCCCTCCATGATGAACACAATTCATTCTTGGTTGATCTTATGTCTTTTGTTTTACACAACAACTTTTTTACCTTCGAGGGAAAGTGTTACCATCAGTTGAGGGGAACAAGTATGGGGGCGGCTTGCGCTCCTGCTTATGCCTGCCTCCATTTGGGAGTGTGGGAGGAGCAGGATGTGTACCCGTGCGGCCTGTTCCGTGGGGGCGTGTCCCTCTGGTTGCGGTACATCGATGATGTGCTCGTCGTGTGGAGAGGAACCGCGGAGGCTTTTGGGGAATTCGTGTCGGCATTAAATTGCAATAGACGTAATATACGCTTGACATTTACAGTACATCCAGAGAGGATTTCCTTTCTGGACCTGGAAATAGTCAAAGTAGGCAATAGGCTGACAACGAGGACATTCCGTAAGCCGACTGCGGGTAACACGCTTCTCCATGCGGCGAGCCATCATCCGGGGTCCGTGATTGGGGGGATCCCCACGGGACAGTTTTTGAGAATTCGGAGGAACTGCTCTGATATTGAGCAGTTTAAGCGCGAGGCTAAAGAGATGTATGGGCGGTTCCGGGAAAGAGGTTATTCACACAAAGTGCTGCGTCGGAGTTATAATCGCGCTATTCGCACCAATCGTGAAGATTTGCTCCGCCCCCATACTCGTTCCCTGACTGGTGGTGGAGGTCAAGGATTTACAAGAGTTGTGACCCAGTTTAACGCACACTGGAGGGAACTCAATGCGGCCCTTGGTGCCTGCTGGAAGGTATTACAGTTAGATCCAAAAATTAGAAAAATTGTTGGCCCGAGACCACTGATGGTAGCTCGTCGAGCTAGGAATCTGCGGGATACCTTGGTTAGATCAGAGCTACCCAGAAGGGAGGGAGGAACGTGGCTTGGGCGCATTCCCCCTCCAATGGGAATGCACAGATGCGGATCCTGCAAAGCCTGTCCTTTCATAATGAGGACAGATAGATTTGCCTCTCAGGATCAATCTAGGGAGTATAGGGTGAAGAAATTCTTTAACTGCAATTCAGTGTGGGTGATCTACCTCATTATATGTCCATGTAACAAATATTATGTAGGCATGACGACACGAGCTTTCAAAACAAGGCTTTTGGAGCACTTGGGGAACATTACTGGTGGGGAAAGAGCGCCAGTGGCGGAACACTTTAAAGAGGTGCATGGCGGGTCGATTGTGGGTCTTCGTGCGATGTGTATTGACAATTTAGAGATGCCGACACGAACGGAGAGGACTGAGGCAATGTTATTGCAACGGGAAGCCATGTGGATGTACCGACTGAGGTCGAGGCATCCGCATGGCTTGAATGTGGATTTCTCCCTTAAAAGCTATCTATGAGTGGCCTGCGAGCTGATGAATGAAAAATAATGGAGAGTGTAAGAAAATTGAATTTTTCAACTACATGTGAATGTCATCTTTAGCTCCCATTTCTCCTAACTATCTTATTTATTTATATCACACAGTCCCAAAGTTTATCTGTAGCTCCCATTTCTCCTAACTCTCCTGTTTACATAATAAAGTTTTAAAGAAAAGGATTGAGAATTTCCTTCCCCTTAGTTTTCTACAAAAATAGTGAAGTATACCTTGATTGGCACTGATTAGCATCTCTATAGGCCATCACCGATGAGAGAAACGAGAGGCAAGGAGTGAATCCACTGAGAATCGTTCTGAGTGTCAAGGGAACTATGAACTAAGGGGGAACAGTTTGCCTGTGAACCTCTTCCTACCCGGAGGAATTTGACGGTTGCACTAGATCAACTAGCGTGAAGAGGGAGGAGCTGAGGGAAGCCCATTAAGGCTCAGCCCCCCTGACGAGAAGCCACGCCCTGATGAAGACCGGAAGCTCCGGTCGAAACTAGTCGGCTACGCACGCTGTGCCGCTCTGCCGACCCGAACAGTCACCTAGTCCAGCCTCCCCCCGGCGGCGACCCGCAGGCTGTCTCAGCGGATGACGCCGTGTATCCCAATGCTGCAACTGTGACTCCATAGGATGTGCTCGTGACAGCCCAGGAAGACAAGGGCGGAGCCGAAGCTTCTCACTATGCACTGCCTATGGGATTACAAATGATTCAGGTGGTTCACTGCACGGCGGTGACACTAACGGCTGGAAGACAGGGTACTCGGGAACGCTGCTGATGGGAGAGACCAAGTGCATGCACCAATTAAAACGCAAGGGGCCCCTGAATAGAGCCATTCGTCTGGTCCTTGGTGAAGTAGACGCAGTTGGGAGGCGTGAGTATCAATAGGCTGGATGGCTGCAAGCTGCAAGTTTCTAGTGCTTTTGAACTGCCTGCTGCTTCTTGCTGTAGTATAACGCTTTGCAGACGGCTATATGGTTCTTGCTGTTCCTTGCTGGACTTGCTGACAACAATACGAATTGGCCTGTTTGCTTCTCTTGCTCCATAGACCCGGAACCAAGTGGGAACGACAGACTTGCTCTACTGCTTTTGGGCCCGTGTGCATGTTGATGGATGACTGGGTGATGTGTTTGGGTACGGCGGGGTAATGCAACTATTCACAACAGCGCTGTTGTTTTTAATTATGTGTCTGGGCACACTTTTATGTTTTGCAATGTCACAGAGTCAACCAATAAATCAATTGCCTTTTTCACGATAACCAAGTCACAGATATAATTATTGTAGGACAATTGTGGAGGTTGGGTTGATTAACCAAGTGGAATATAAGGTAAATTGGTGGGTGTCTATAACAATCCCCCCCCCCCATTTCCCCCCCCCCCCAACATAGCCTTGGGATACAGCTTGGACCCTACCAAGGACAGTGCAGCTTTGGATACCATTAAAGGAATAAGGCCTACCTTTTACGCCTCAAACACTATTCTAGTACAGGCCCATAATACCTGGAAGCAGGCTAGTATGATGTACCCATCTTATAAACATGACCCACATACCCCGTTATGGAATAACCCTCAGCTCCTTGAATTCACCACAATACCAGATCCCTTATACTGGAAGAGAGCGGGAATACACTTTTTGGGACAAATAGTAGATCAGGGGAAATTAATATCCATACCTAATCTCAAAAAACAATTCCCACCCTTCATTCCTCAACAGTTCCGCTACACTCAATTACAGCACGCTTTTAATAGGCAATTCAAATATGCGCTGGTATGTATTGCTCCACACCCTCTCCTAACAATACTTAAAAAAGGTCCAACCAAACACCTTATTGGTGACTTATATAAGGAGATGGTGTCGAGCGGTGCAATGGATCGTATGGATCCAGTAAAAGGAAAATGGTCCAGAGTGGGATTGGTACTGCAAAATGATGACTGGGAAGATGCACTGGAGGCACCCCAAAAAGTCTCCGTGTGCATCAAAGACAGAGCCACTCAGGTGTACATCCTGCACCAAGCGTACCTCACCCCTGGTAGATTAATTAAGTACAAGAGTGATGCTTCAGATAGCTGCCCTAAATGTGTCTCTCAGTCACCCACATTTTTCCATTTGATTTGGCAATGCCCGCCTGTTAAGGCCTTCTGGCTACAAACAGTGAACTTTCTACATGACAAAATGGGCTGCCCAGTAACGATGGATCCCACTCTGTGCGTGTGGAGTATTATTTCTGACGAGGGTCTACAACCTAACGTCAAGACATTTATCCATGAAACCTTATTCGCAGCCAGGCAAGAAATCGCATTGGGTTGGTTAGCATCCACGCCCCTCTCCTTCACTCTGTGGCGGAAAAGACTAAGCAGGGGTCTTCCCTATAAAAAACTGGTGTATCAGAACCGTGATCGCTTGAAGCAATTTCACTTAATTTGGGATAGGTGGAAGGACAGGTCCTGAATCTAGATGCATTAGTTAATTGTTGCAGATGTATAGGAATAGTTTTTACACCTATAAGTCACAACATCCGGCATGCGTGGACTTCCCCAGCTTCAGCTTTATATATTTTCAGCATGCGCATGTACTTGCATCCTCAATTGTGGTATGGAAATTCATCCGTTCAACCGCAAATGTGCATGTTGTATATTGATTTAACCTTACAACTATGTAAATATAATTGTGGAATATCCTCTATTGACTGTATTGCCAATTAACGACAATTAACTCTGTTAATAACTTGTAATATGAATGTTGCCCAAAACGCACTTTTGTATACCATGACATTCCTTTTACTGATCAATAAAACCTTTTTTGTTTAAAAAAAAGAATCACGATTTGGAACTCTTTACCGACGCATCTGGTGCGCAGGGGTACGGGGCATTTTTCGCAGGCGACTGGAGTGCAGCTGAGTGGCCCGAGGCCTGGAGACGAGCGGGTTTTACAAAAAACCTGTTGCTCTTAGAACTATTTCCCATAGTAGTGTCAGTAACAATTCGGGGTTCCCGTTTGGCCAACAAAAGAATCAAATTTAACTGTGACAACCTTGGGGTAGTTATGGCTATCAATCAAGTGTCAGCATCTTCCTCACCGGTGGTTCAGCTATTGAGACATTTTGTCTTGGTATGCATGCGATTAAATATGTGTGTATATGCGGCGCACCTGCCAGGAAACGAGAATGACGTAGCGGATGCGCTTTCTCGCTTTCAGTGGCAACGGTTCAGAAGCCTCGTCCTTGGAGCAGCACGATCCGGGATTCCTTGCCCACAGGAATTATGGGAGGTTCCTTTCGAAAGATAGAGGAGTGGATGTCTCGTGCTTTGGCTGAAGGTACCTAGTCATCGTATTCGGCAGTTTGGGACCAGTGGGACAAGATGACCGCTCAGGAGGGCCGTGCGTCATCAGGGGCGGATAGGTTGTGTCAACTTTTGCACTTCATGGTGGTTAATGGCGCGGCGGGGGTTTTACCCCCGGCTATGGTCAAGAAGATGACAGCGCTAGCTTCTCTATTTAAGATAAGGGGGGAGGTTGATATTACGAAGGACTTCAGAGTAAAACTAGCATTGCGGGGATTTAGGTCCAATCTGGTCAAGAGGGACTCCCGTCGCCCGATCACGTTTGAGCTGCTTTCCTCCCTGGTGACAGCATTGCCGGAGATCTGCAGCTCAGAATTTGAGGCGTCTTTGTTTAAAGCGGCTTTTGTACTAGCCTTTTTTGGGGCATTTCGGATAAATGAGCTGGTCAGTCCCAATAAAAAAACAGCAGCGGGAGTCTTGGAGGGCGAGGTAGTACTATCCGAGAGAACGGCAGAAATTTTCTTACGGCGGTTTAAAACGGACCAGGCCGGGAAGGGGAGGGTCATCACATTGCAATGCATATCAGGCTCTCCCATGTGCCCGTTGAGGGTTTTAGCTCAGTTTGCAGGGGCGCGCCCTAGGGGTAGCCCATCTTTTCTGTGTCACTTGAACGGGTCCCCCTTGACCAAATATCAATTTGTAACAGTCCTCCGTAGAAGCCTCAGGTGGGTGGGGGTCCCCCCTTTAGAGTACGCGTCACATTCCTTTCATATAGGGGCTGCGACGGAGGCGGCCCGTTGGGGTTTGGATGATAGCATCATCAAGAGGATCGGGCGGTGGGAGTCGGCTAGATTTCTGTCATATATACGACCTCACCTAGTTTAAGTGTGTGAGGAAACGCGGAAAAGCCGCCGCAAGGGCTCAGAGTGAGGCTGCTGTTTCCGCGTCTAACATGGTGGCACAACGCGAAGAAACCGCCGCATGCCGCATGGGCAGAGCGGTGGAGTCCGCGTTGGATGCAGCGGATTGCGCGCATGGCAGTGCTGCTGACATTGTGGTGGGACGCGGGGAGACCGCCGCTTGCTTGGAGAGCGGGGCGGCCCGCGCCTGAATCAGCAGATACATTGCAAGACATATCTGGTGTGGCTGGGACTGCTAGTCCACACAGGTTCAGAAGGACGCGCGTGAGAGGCAGAGCTTATATGACAGCCAGAGAAGAGTCAGCTGACCAAGCGGGTCAGCTGACATTTTCACCGCCTTCCATTGGTCCAGCACTTAGGGGTGGCGCTGGTGAGCGCTGTAGTATATATACTGGATGCTGGTCATTTCTCTGGTGTCTGCCGTTGCGATCACTACGTGGTAGCACTCAGACCTTGTCTGTATCTGTGTTCTAGCATAGTTTCCAAAGGTGTTGATGATCAAGGAACTCACACCTTAGCACTAGGAATATTGATCTGTATTATTTGTTATGACCTTCTGCCTGCCTGACTACTCCTCTGAACTCTGATCCTGTACCTTGGTATTTCTGATATCCTGTTGCCAAACTCTGCTCGTTCCTGGACTCTGTATTTGCCTACTGATTCTGTACCTTGCTATTCTGATACTCTGTTGCCAAACCCTGCCTGTTTATTGGATTCCGTATCTGTCTCCTGAATCTGTACCTTATCTGTCTGTGTGTTAACGACCTGGCTTGCCGACCTCGAGAACTGGCCTTACTGTTAGAGGCAGTTCCCAGATCTGTTAGTGACACCCTCTCTCCCTGGTGTCACTCACGCTCTGCCCTTCCTACACTCAGCCTAGCTCCTCCCCCGGGAGAGTCTAGGCCATCGGAAGGAACATACTTCTGTATAAGTACTCAAAGTATACTGTTGCATCCAAACACTCACTTGTTATCTCTGGTGTCCAGAGGTTAGTATATATATCTGATTATCGGTGATACTGCAGATCACCAATAATCGGGTATATTCTGTATTCTCGGTGATACTGCAGTTCACCGGTAATCAGACCCTCTCTGTGTTACACCGATCGTT
This sequence comes from Hyperolius riggenbachi, assembly GCF_040937935.1. Classification (NCBI taxonomy): domain Eukaryota; kingdom Metazoa; phylum Chordata; class Amphibia; order Anura; family Hyperoliidae; genus Hyperolius; species Hyperolius riggenbachi. The sequence continues at coordinate 193,557,969 of NC_090651.1, forward strand.
ACAAAGTGTTTTTGTATTGTTGGTGGTGGTTGGGGGTGTTGTGTGTTCCCTTTTTCTTATTTGTTTTGCAGATGGCTCCTCGTGTCTGGTCTGGATTGTTGGACACTCCTATGTGGCAAGAGGGGCCAGGAGAGCCCGAGCACGACCTGAAGTGCGGCAGTTGGGCTTCCCTAGAACCCAGGCTCGCAGAAGATGGATCGGCGTGCCGGGAATGAAGTGGCCCAGTCTACTACCCGAGATATGTCAGTTTGTGAGTTGGGATCGGGCACCGAACATTCTAGTTCTCCACGTGGGAGGCAACGATTTGGCCTCTCGCACTACGAGGCAAATCATTAAAGAAATCAAGGTCGACTTTATGGCACTCAGGGCAGAGTTCCCGGCCACGGTCATAGTTTGGTCTGAGGTAATAGCCAGAAAATATTGGAGGTTAGTCAGGTCCGTGGATCGAGTTAATAGAGCCAGGAAGAAGCTTAACAGGGAAGTTTCCCGTTTTGTTATCAGGAACGGGGGGTGGCAGTGCGCCACTTAGACATTCTTGAGCAAGGACGGGGTCCACCTCAATGAAATTGGGACCGGTTTATGGTCCTTGGCATTGAGTGACGGGATCCAAAGGGCACTTTATGTGTGGGCCTCACGAGCGTAAGGTTTCACTCCCGTGTGGTTTGGCAGGGTGTAGGGCTCCGGAGACGGTTACAATTAATGATGGTGGGGGCAATAAAATTTCCTCCCACCTCTGGTTTGAAGGGTAACGAAGGGTGTCTGCAAAGAGAAATGATTATCAGGCATGCAGCTGTCCCTGAGCCGGTATACGCGGCGGGGGCCGGCAGATTGCAGGCTGCATGCCAATGTGATTTTGAATATTTTTGGTAAGAAATTTCCCGGAGCTCTCGCCCTAACTTGTTTACAGTTGTTTTACAATAAAAAGAAGTTATAGTTTTATACACAATTATATGTATTAAGGAAAAGAAGGGCTGCTTTGGCCTTAATAAAAATTCCAAAAGTCAAGAAGCAGTCCTGGTTGTTATTGGGGATTAAGGGGGGGGGGGGGGGGTAATTGCCTGTTAGCACAACACTAAGCTATGCACATATCATGATCTGTGACTGTCATCTGCCTGACCCTATTCATTGCGTCTTTGTGTGACCAACTGTAATTGTCACTCACTGTCTGCCACACGACTTAGTTATCGTGTACTACACTAGGAATTATACAGTGATGTGAAAAACTATTTGCCCCCTTCCTGATTTCTTATTCTTTTGCATGTTTGTCACACTTAGAGAGACTCTGTAACAAATTGTTTATCTTTATTTCTTCTATGCTATAAGTTCCTATGCCTTTTCTAATGTGGTCTGGCTTACTGCAGCTTTTCCTAATTGCACAGTAGCTGTGTTATCTCTGTTATATGATCTAATCTTCTCTCTATAGTCGGCACAGTCAGGCTGAGGCAGTCAGACTGGAATGTGCAGGGCTGCTTGTGATTAGCTAGAAGCTGTACACACCCCCTGCAGGCTCTGTGTGACTAACACACTCTGCTTAGCTGAGCCTATTAGAAGCTGGTTAGTTTGTTTGTAAACACTGCCTAAAACTGGCAATTACAAGCCAGGTTTGCAGCAGAGAATGGCAGAAACAGCACAGAGGGGACCAGGAGCACATAATGAATAGAATGGTATGCTTTTTATTGTAAGAATTTCAGAGTACAGATTCTCTTTAAATGTTTCTGCTCATCAAAAACCGTTAACTATTAGTCAAAGATAACGTAATTGAACACAAAATGCAGTTTTAAATGATGGTTTTTATTATTTAGTGAGAAAAAAACCTCAAAACCTACATGGCCCTGTGTGAAAAAGAAATTGCCCCCTGAACCTAATAACTGGTTGGGCCACCCTTAGCAGCAATAACTGCAATCAAGCGTTTGCGATAACTTGCAAGGAGTCTTTTACAGCGCTCTGGAGGAATTTTGACCCACTCATCTTTGCAGAATTGTTGTAATTCAGCTTTATTTGAGGGTTTTCTAGCATGAACCGCCTTTTTAAGGTCATGCCACAACATCTCAATAGGATTCAGGTCAGGACTTTGACTAGGCCACTCCAAAGTCTTCATTTTGTTTTTCTTCAGCTATTCGGAGGTGGATTTGCTGGTGTGTTTTGGGTCATTGTCCTGCTGCAGCACCCAAGATCGCTTCAGCTTGAGTTGACGAACAGATGACCGGACATTCTCCTTCAGGATTTTTTGGTAGACAGTAGAATTCATGGTTCCATCTATCACAGCAAGCCTTCCAGGTCCTGAAGCAGCAAAGCAACCCCAGACCATCACACTACCACCACCATATTTTACTGTTGGTATGATGTTCTTTTGCTGAAATGCTGTGTTACTTCTACGCCAGATGTAACGGGACACGCACCTTCCAAAAAGTTCAACTTTTGTCTTGTCGGTCCACAAGGTATTTTCCCAAAAGTCTTGGCAATCATTGAGATGTTTTTTAGCAAAATTGAGACAAGCCTTAATGTTCTTTTTGCTTAAAAGTGGTTTGCGCCTTGGATATCTGCCATGCAGGCCGTTTTTGCCCAGTCTCTTTCTTATGGTGGAGTCGTGAACACTGACCTTAATTGAGGCAAGTGAGTCCTGCAGTTCTTTAGATGTTGTCCTGGGGTCTTTTGTGGCCTCTCGGATGAGTTTTCTCTGTGGTCTTGGGGTAATTTTGGTCGGCCGGCCACTCCTGGGAAGGTTCATCACTGTTCCATGTTTTTGCCATTTGTGGATAATGGCTCTCACTGTGGTTCGCTGGAGTCCCAAAGCTTTAGAAATGGCTTTATAACCTTTACCAGACTGATAGATCTCAATTACTTTTGTTCTCATTTATTCCTGAATTTCTTTGGATCTTGGCATGATGTCTAGCTTTTGAGGTGCTTTTGGTCTACTTCTCTGTGTCAAATAGCTCCTATTTAAGTGATTTCTTGATTGAAACAGGTGTGGCAGTAATCAGGCATGGGGATGACCACAGAAATTGAACTCAGGTGTGATAAACCACAGTTAAGTGGTTTATCACAAGGGGGGCAATCACTTTTTCACACAAGGCCATGTAGATTTGGAGTTTTTTTTCTCACTAAATAATAAAAACCATCATTTAAAACTGCATTTTGTGTTCAATTATGTTATCTTTGACTCATAGTTAGCGGTTTTTGATGAGCAGAAACATTTAAGTGTGACAAACATGCAAAAGAATAAGAAATCAGGAAGGGGGCAAATAGTTTTTCACATCACTGTAGTTAGTTGCGTACTACTACTACTTCTACTACTACTAGTTTACTTAATTTGTACTGTTAGTTTATTAGCTTTTCTGTACTGTGTAATAGTTAGTTCACAGGCCAGCAAGCATCTGTTGTGATCTGTGACTGTCATCTGCGTACTACTACTACTACTACTACCACTTCTACTACTACTAGTTTACTTAATTTATACTGTTAGTTTATTAGCTTCTGTACTGTGTAATAGTTAGTTCACAGGCCAGCAAGCATCTGTTGTGATCTGTGACTGTCATCTGCCCGACCCTATTGATTGCGTCTGTGTGTGAGTGACCGACTTTAATTGTCACTCACTGTCTGCCACACGACTTAGTTATCGTGTACTACTCTAGGGATTATAGTTACAGTAGTTGCGTACTACTACTACTTCTACTACTACTAGTTTACTTAATTTGTACTGTTAGTTTATTAGCTCTTCTGTACTGTGTAATAGTTCACAGGCCAGCAGGGAACCCAAATGTCGCAAAATGACCTGTGAAATCCTAAAGGTACTCATTGGACTTTGGGCCCCTTAGCGCAGTTAGGCTGCAAAAAAGTGCCACACATGTGGTACTGCCGTGCTCAGAAGAAGTAGTATAATGTGTTTTGTGGTGTATTTTTACATATACCCATGCTGGGTGGGAGAAATATCTCTGTAAATGACATATATTAGATTTTTTTTACACACAATTGTCCATTTACAGAGAGATTTCTCCCACCCAGCATGGGTATGTGTAAAAATACACCCCAAAACACATTATACTACTTCTCCTGAGTACGGCGATATGACATGTGTGACACATTTTTGCAGCCAAGGTGCGCTAAGGGGCCCAACGTCCTATTCACAGGTCATTTTGAGGCATTTGTTTTCTAGACTACTCCTCACGGTTTAGGGACCCTAAAATGCCAGGGCAGTATAGGAACGCCACAAGTGACCCCATTTTAGAAAGAAGACACCCCAAGGTATTCCGTTAGGTGTATGGTGAGTTCATAGAAGATTTTATTTTTTGTAACAAGTTAGTGAAAAATGAAACTTTGTGAAAAAACAATAAAAATCAATTTCCGCTAACTTTTGACAAAAAATAAAATCTTCTATGAATGCTTCATACACCTAACAGAATACCTTGGGTGTCTTTTTTCTAAAAAGGGGTCACTTGTGGAGTTCCTATACTGCCCTGGCATTTTACGGGCCCAAAACCGTGAGTAGTCTGGAAACCAAATGTCTCAAAATGACTGTTCAGGGGTATAAACATCTGCAAATTTTGATGGCAGGTGGTCTATGAGGGGGCGAATTTTGTGGAACCGGTCATAAGCAGGGTGGCCTCTTACATGACAGGTTGTATTGGGCCTGATCTGATGGATAGGAGTGCTAGGGGGGTGACAGGAGGTGATTGATGGGTGTCTCAGGGGGTGGTTAGAGGGGAAAATTGATGCAATCAATGCACTGGGGAGGTGATCGGAAGGGGGTCGGAGGGGGATCTGAGGGTTTGGCTGAGTGATCAAGAGCCCACACGGGGCAAATTAGGGCCTGATTGATGGGTAGGTGTGTTAGGGGGTGACAGGTGGTGACAGGAGGTGATTGATGGGTGTCTCGAGGTGTGATTAGTGGGGGGAATAGATCCAAGCAATGCACTGGCGAGGTGATCAGGGCTGGGGTCTGAGGGCATTCTGAGGGTGTGGGCGGGTGATTGGGTGCCCTAGGGGCAGATAGGGATCTAATCTGATGGGTAGCAGTGACAGGTGGTGACAGGGGGTGATTGATAGGTAATTAGTGGGTGTTTAGAGGAGAGAACAGATGTAAACAGAGCACTTGGGAGGTGACCTGACGTCGGGTCTGCAGGCGATCTAATGGTGTGGGTGGGTGATCAGATTGCCCGCAAGGGGCAGGTTAGGCGCTGATTGATGGGTGGCAGTGACAGGGGGTGATTGATGGGTGGCAGTGACAGGGGGTGATTGATAGGTGATTGACAGGTGATCAGTGGGTTATTACAGGGAAGAACAGATGTAAATAATGCACTGGCGAATTGATAATGGGGGATCTGAGGGCAATCTGAGCGTGTGGGCAGGTGATTGGGTGCCCGCAAGGGGCAGATTAGGGTCTAATCTGATGGGTAACAGTGACAGGTGGTGATTGATGGGTAATTAGTGGGTGTTTAGAGGAGAGAACAGATGTAAACAGTGCACTTGGGAGGTGATCTGACGTCGGGTCTGCAGGCGATGGTGTGGGTGGGTGATCAGATTGCCCGCAAGGGGCAGGTTAGGGGCTGATTGATGGGTGGCAGTGACAGGGGGTGATTGATGGGTGATTGACAGGTGATTGACAGGTGATCAGGGGGGAAAGATGCATACAGTACGCGGGGGGGGGGGGTCTGGGGAGAATCTGAGGGGTGGGGGGGTGATCAGGAGTCCCCAGGGGGCAGTTTAGGGACTAAAAAAAATAGCGTTGACAGATAGTGACAGGGAGTGATTGATGGATGATTAGGGGGGTGATTGGGTGCAAACAGTGGTCTGGGGGGTGGGCAGGAGGGGTCTGAGGGGTGCTGTGGGCGATCAGGGGGCAGGGGGGGGCAGATCAGTGCGTTTGGGTGCAGACTAGGGTGGCTACAGCCTGCCCTGGTGGTCCCTCGGACACTGGGACCACCAGGGCAGGAGGCAGCCTGTATAATACACTTTGTAAACATTACAAAGCGTATTCAGTAGGAGACCTTAGGCAAGTCTCCCTAACACTGCTGCTGCCTATAGAGCGCGTCCTAGTGGCTGCAGCTCTGGCGCTTTGAGTCCGCCAGGAGAAAAGCGCGATATAAGTGTTCTGTGTTTGTTTGTTGTTTGTTGTTTGTTTGTTTGATTATACGCTTCCTATGCGGCGATCGTCGGGTTAACAACCCGCCGGTGCTTACGATTGGGGGACGGGTTGACGTCGCGGGTGGGCGGAGCCTATTGCCGGCAGATGCGCGCGCATCCCAGCGCGAGATCCCCGGCAAAACAGTGCCCCAGGACCCGACGCCATTCTGCGTTACGTGGTCCTGGGGCTGCCACTTTGCCGCCACCAATATGCAGTAGGCGGTCGGCAAGTGGTTAAAGCTATTTAAAGGGCACTTTCGTTTTTTATATCCAGCTACGCGAATAGGTCGGGTATCCGCGGGTAATTTGCTCGGATATCCGAGTTCTCGCGGATATCCGCAAGGTCGGATCCGGATATCCGAATCAGATCCGGATATCTGGGTACCCGGATCCAAATCCATTCGGGTTTTAAAAAGTACTACCCGAGCATCCCTGTTTAAAACATTGTGCATGTGTATACATCAATCAGGGAGTGTAATTAGAGTACTGCTTCACACTGACACACCAAATGCACTGTGAAATGCACCGCAAACAGCTGTTTGCGTAGTGACGGCCGTGCTGGTCTGGTGCGCACCATGGCGAGAGTGCAGGCCGTGGCGGTTTTCAAGCCTATATGGTCGTCGGGCTGTGGTAGCTGATAGAACATAGATGATAGATGATAGAACAACAGTGACTGTCCAGCTGATCGAATTTTGTCTGTCCACAATGAAGCAACAACCTTATTATCTTCTTGTATGTAGGTAGGCATAGGTAGGTGTCCCAGTATAGGTAGATAGGCATAGGGTAGGTGCCCCAGTATTAAGCTAGGCATAGGTAGGAGTACCAGTATAGGTGGGGAGGCATTGGTAGGTGCCCCAGTAGTTAGCTAGGCATAGGTAGGAGTCCCAGTATAGGTAGGTAGGCATAGGTAGGAGTCCCAGTATACAGGGGCATAACTAGGCCCCACCGGGCCCCCCTGCAGATTTTCTGAGCGGGCCCCCCCCCCCCCCCCGGGGCCCGCTCGCGGCCGTTTTGTGGGTGCTGGAGGGGTGGCAGCATGAGGGGAAAGCCTTGCCCACAGTCGGCGGGGAGAGGGGTAGTTCCCCCCTCTCCCTCACCTCGGGGCTCTCCCCTCTGCGCTCCCCTCCAGCTCGTAAGTGTCTGTGGGGCTGTGGTGGGCAGCGAGCGGCGGGCAGATACATACTTGCTTCCGTGCGTTCCATCGGAGACTTCTCCCTCTAGCGGCTGACGTCACTTCCGGAAGTGACGTCAGCCGCTAGAGGGAGAAGTCTCCGATGGAACGCACGGAAGCAGGTATGTATCTGCCCGCCGCTCGCTGCCCACCACAGCCCCACAGACACTTACGAGCTGGAGGGGAGCACAGAGGGGAGAGCCCCGAGGTGAGGGAGAGGGGGGAACTACCCCTCTCCCCGCCGACTGTGGGCAAGGCTTTCCCCTCATGCTGCCACCCCTCCAGCACCCACAAAACGGCCCCGAGCGGGCCCCAGGGGGGGGCCGGGCCCCCCCACGGGCGCAGGGGCTGCAGGGCCTATTCCTACGCCCCTGCCAGTATAGGTAGATAGGCATAGGTAGGTGCCCCAGTAGTTAGCTAGGCATAGGTAGGAGTCCCAGTATAGGTAGGTAGGCATAGGTAGGTGTCCCAGTATAGGTAGATAGGCATAGGTAGGTGCCCCCGTAGTTAGCTAGGCAGAGGTAGGAGTCCCAGTATAGGTAGGTAGGCATAGGTAGGTGTCCCAGTAGTTAGCTAGGCATAGGTAGGAGTCCCAGTATAGGTAGGTAGGCATAGGTAGGTGTCCCAGTATAGGTAAGTAGGCATAGGTAGGTGTCCCAGTATAGGTAGGTAGGCATAGGTAGGTGCCCCAATAGTTAGCTAGGCATAGGTAGGAGTCCCAGTATAGGTAGGTAGGCATAGGTAGGTGTAGCAGTAGTTAGCTAGGCATAGGTAGGAGTCCCAGTATAGGTAGGTAGGCATAGGTAGGTGCCCCAGTAGTTAGCTAGGCATAGGTAGGAGTCCCGGTATAGGTAAGTAGGCATAGGTAGGTGTACCAGTATAGGTAGATAGGCATAGGTAGGTGCCCCAGTAGTTAGCTAGGCATAGGCAGGAGTCCCAGTATAGGTAGGTAGGCATAAGTAGGTGTCCCAGTAGTTAGCTAGGCATAGGTAGGAGTCCCAGTATAGGTAGGTAGGCATAGGTAGGTCTCCCAGTATAGGTAGATAGGCATAGGAAGGTGCCCCAGTAGTTAGCTAGGCATAGGTAGGAGACCCAGTATAGGTAGGTAGGCATAGGTAGGTGCCCTAGTATAGGTAGGTAGGTAGGTAGGCATAGGTAGGTGTCCCCCATATAGGTAAGTAGGTGCCCCAGTAGTTAGATAGGCATAGGTAGGTGTCCCAGTATAGATAGCAGTGGCCCCAACCGTCCCGCTTTCATCGCTACGGTCCCAATTTGGGGGGCCCCTCCAGCCATCCTGCCCCCCTTCTGTCCCGGCCGCTGGGCAAGGGGGGGGGGACTGAAACCAGCCGCGGGGGATGCCTTATGCTTTGCGGGATGGGTGGCCGCTATTTCTCCCTCCCTCCTAATGTGCCCCCCAGTGTCCCCCCTGTATGGAGAGTTAAATGCAGAGCGGAGTGGGCTGTCATTAATCTTACCATTACCTCTCCGTACCGGGATCTGGCTCTTCTAGGCTTCCTATGACATCACAGGAAGCAGGAAGCCGAGAAGACCAGATGAGAACCCGGTGCGGATAGTACTTATCACATGCACTAATACATTAATTATCAAAAAAGTGACAGTGCTTATTTCATATAACAGTGCTTACAATAATAATTCCTATATTCACCCCCCTCATTAAACTATCCCTCCCCTATATATAGGATATAGGAATTATTATTGTAAGCACTGTTATATGAAATAAGCACTGTCACTTTTTTGATAATTAATGTATTAGTGCATGTGATAAGTACTATCATATGCAATGGGCACTGTCACTTTAAATAATGAATAATGGTGATAAGATTAGTGGGAGTATGTATTGAGTAAGAAAGCACAATAAGTGGGGTTAAGATATGAGTATCATTCTATGTGGTGAGTGCTACTATATGTAATGGGCACTGTCACTTTAATAATAAATAATGGTGAATAAGAGTAGTAGGGGAATGCATTGAGTAAGAAGCACAATAAGTGAGAGAAGATATGAATCGTGAGATCTTTTGGTTAGGGGAAATAAAACTTATGTGGGAATATGTTGTAACCTATGACTATAGAGGATAAGGCTGATACTTATTATCTATTGTACATTTTTATTGTAAGCTGAATGTATACCATAACCGCGGAATATAATAGTCAGCACGCTATGTGGCAGCTTAGCAACCAAAGGAGGGCGGTGGTGCAGGCGGAGGAGGCGCGGATGGTATTTAGCTAGACGTCGGGTAGCAACCTCCAGCCCCTGAATGAGTCACGTTGCTTGACGAAACGCGTAGGGCGGAGTCGGAGGTGTGCGCGCTGACGTCACGAAAATTCGAGAAGGAAGCAGGAGAGACGGCGTGGTGGCGTGCGAGTCTGTTATATCCGCGGTGGGTTCGTATGTACTATCTGTCAACCTGCGCATATGTGGCAATAAACTTGGAAGCTGGTTTTACATGTGGAGATCCTCCTTGGCTGACATCTAATACATGTGATATGCTATTGTCCAAGACGCGCTTCTGGTGAGTGCATTCACATTGGGAGAGAGAGCAATTTCCCATATACGGTGGTGGCACTACCCCCAGGAGTGCAGGCACGGGGTGCAGAGTGTTATCTTTTTAAGACAATACTTGGCACTATGTGCATGTTTTAAATTGTTTCAGGGCTGGAAAGCGCAGTGAATCATTGTCTATTGTGGAGCAAGATGGAGTGAAACCTTTTTTTGTTGCGATCCCCTGAATATTTGGTTACCATTGGAGCGCAGTATAATCATTGTAATTGGTAAGACTATTTTACCAATAACAATCAGCCAGGAGCAAGCTAACAAGCCTACAAGAGCCTAACTAATCTTTCCCTATGAGTGTCTTGCAGCAGCTGTCCCTTCACTAATTACTGCAGGTACACAAGTGAGTGTAATAGCCAGCACTGCCTGCCTCTTATAAGGGGGGGAGTGGCTCCAGGAGAGAGTGTAGCCTAATTGGCTACAATGTGGCTGCTGACTGTGATGTAGAGGGTCAAAGTTGACCCTAATGGCGCACTATGGGGGCGAACCGAACTTCCGCAAAAGTTCGCCTTCGCTGGCGAACGCGAACCACCAAAAGTTTGCCTGGAACCGTTCACCAGCGAACCATTCGGGCCATCTCTAGCGGCCAGCCGCTGTTGGTGCACGAGGACGGGTCCCCCTTGTCAAGATTTCAGTTTTCAGCAATTCTGCATCTAGGCCTAAAAGGCCTAGGACTCCCCTAGAAGGAATATGGGTCTCACTCTTTTCGTATCGGGGCTGCTACCGAGGTGGTGCAGTTGGGTTTGTCACCTGAGATGGTAAGAAAAATCAGTAGGTGGCAATCTCAGAGTTTTTGCTGTATGTTCGTCCTCAAAGGATTCAGAGGTTGCGGTAGGTTGTTGTTGGGGGGGGGGGGCTGACTTGTTGTGGGGTGTCTTTGAGTCACAATTTGGTTTACTTAACAATTTTCTTGCAGGCATTATTAAAAATAAATAAATACTTTTTTATGCTAATGTTATTGGTCATAGATGTTCCGGTGTGTAGGGTGTGGTTGCTTGGGCACTCCTTCATTTACTGGGCCGAACAAAGGGCTGGAGTTCGAGTGAGCGGATCGCAACTTGGATTTTTGGTTCAGGAGGCCAGGCTATTGTGGAATGGTGTGAGGGGGTTACAGTGGGAGGCTTTAATGGGAGTGTTTTATAGGATGCTGCAACGAGAGGCCCCCCCTGCATGTCGTGTTGGTACATGCGGGTGGGAATGATCTCGGGTTGACTCCCATGCGCGCGCTTATCAGATGAATGATATTTGGTTTGTCAGTCATGCTGGAAACAATTCCAGGGCTGATCATCGTGTGGTCAGAAATTATTCCACGATTTCGGTGGAGATACGCGCGGGACTTTAAGGCGGTGGACAAAGCTTGGATTAAAATTAACCGTGCAGTCGGAAATTTTGTGTGTCAACAGGGAGGGCTGGTAGCGCGGCACGTGCTATTGGAGGGTCACCACAAGCTGTTTAAGGGGGATGGAGTGCACCTTACTGAAGTGGGTGTTGACATGTTTAATCTTCTCCTGCAGGAGAAGATTTAATTTGCGGTAGCTCGGTGGAGGGCAAGCCAAAAGTAAGGAGTCACTTTTGGTCTACTGTTGGCGGAGGTCCCTTTGCTAGTGGTGTTGGATTTGGCAGGTGGGAGGGGCAACGGAAGGTTTTGGTGGGAAGGTTTTCACGGGGAAGCCGTCAGATGTGAAAGTGTTTGCTAAGATTCGGACTAGGTCATGGCATGCAAGCCCAAGGGACTCCTGAGCCTGCAGCTAGGAGTTGTTGGTTTCATTCTGGTGTTGCCCCTTCCGGGTTATGGTTTCTAGCAAAGGGATGATGTTTGGGGTTTCATGATTTACTTGTATGCACATGAATGTATAATTTGATTGATTATATTTATTATGTATATGATGTATACTTTATGGTTGATATTGATGTTCATACTATTGTTATGTATTTTTGATGTTAATGTATTATGGTATACTATTTTTCTCTACTGTAATATCACTATGGTGTGGCCGATACTAAATAAAAGTGTATCATTCCAAGTGCTGTGTCAGGTCGTCGGTTTAGGTTAAGTGAGAGTGACTTGGAATGTAAGAGGTATGTGGGGGTATCGGTCACGGTTATCTTGAGTGGAGAAGGGGGGTGGCTTTCTGGGCTAGGGGAGGGTGGGTTGAGTTTAGCATGAGGGGGAGCAGAATAATGCTGCCAGGTCATGGGGATATCATCCCAAGTCCACAGACATATAGAGCTCGAGTAAAATATAGGCTCACAAATCAATACATTTACAGTGCAAATGCATGAAAAACAAATCCCCCCCACCAACATACAGTATACACACACTTTCAGCAACTGTCAGACAGGGGCTGTGTTGCTGACTGTGTGTATATATGTTGGGCTGGGTTTTTTTAGTTTTTCATGCACTTGCACTGTAAATGTATTCACTCCAGATGAAAGCATGGAGCTGAAACATGTCGAGTCTGTTTAGTTAGTGCACCTATGTTTCCCCCACACTGTCAGCTTTAACCTTCTTGGCGGTAACCCCGTGTGTGACACGGGGTAAGCCGCTAGAGGGTGTCGCTCAGGCCCTGCTGGGCCGATTTACATAATTTTTTTTTTCAAACACGCAGCTAGCACTTTGCTAGCTGCGTGTTTGGTCTGACCGCCGCCGCCGATGCGCCGCTACCCGCTGAGGAAACAGCCCCCCCCCGCATACCCCTTGCGCAGCCTGGCCAATCGCGGCCAGGCTGCTCTATGGGGCGGATCAAGATTCCATGTGACGTCACGACGTCGGAGACGTCGATGACGTCACTCCGTTCATTGCCATGGCGACGGGGGAAGCCCTCAAGGAAATCCCGTTCAGAACGGGATTTCCTTATGGGCAAGCGGTGTCGGCGGCGATCGGTAGGTACGGGGGGGACGCCGCAGGGAGGGGGGAAGCATGTAGCTAGCGCTAGGATAGCTACATGCTAAAAAAAAATAATAATTTGAAAAAAAACCTCCTGCGGCCGCGCAACCGCATTTATCATACCGCCAGGGAGGTTAAGTGTGTGTATGGAATGGGATTGAAAAACAGCATGCACCCACTCTAATAAGAGTGTTGGCTTGTGAGCCTATATTTTACTTGAGCTCTATATGTCTGTGGACTTGGGGCGATATCCCCATGCCGCATGTTCAACCCATCCCTATGTTATTTTGAACAACACACACTAGTGCGTCTAAGAATCTAGACACACTGTATGATTTTACCTATTATGACTAATAAATATTTTGAGGCTCGTAAATATAATTGATTTTACTTGTACCTAACAGGCATGCTCAGATGTACCAAAATTCAGTTCGGGTACGACATCCGGGATCGGATTCAGATTCGCCCACGAAATTCGGTTCGGATTCGGTTCGGGTGTCGGTAACAAAATTCGGTAAAAATTCGTGTTCGGGAATTCGGATGCTTTTTTTTAAAAGGGAAATCACATTTAAATATGTGTAATTAAAAAAACAAAACAAAAAAGTGACGTATGGCATTGACAGCAGTCAATGTATTGTGTGGAACCTGGCAGTGGGACCACAGACAGCAGGAGGATAAATACAGCAGGAGGAGTGATGTGTCATGTGTGGCACTGGCAGCAGGCAATGTATTGTGTGGACCCTGGCGGTTGGACCACAGACAGCAGGAGGATGAATACAGCAGGAGGAGTGAGGTGTCAAGTGTGGCACTGGCAGCAGGCAATGTATTGTGTGGACCCTGGCGTTGGGACCACTGACAGCAGGAGGATACATACAGCAGCAGCAGCAGGAGGAGGAGTGACGTGTGGCACTGGCAGCAGAAAATGTATTGTGTGGAGAGGACCCTGGCGGTGGGACCACAGACAGTAGGAGGATAAATACAGCAGGAGTAGTGATGTGTCACGTGTGGCACTGGCAGCAGGCAATGTATTGTGTGGACCCTGGCGGTTGGACCACAGACAGCAGGAGGATGAATACAGCAGGAGGTGTGACGTGTCACGTGTGGCACTGGCAGCAGGCAATGTATTGTGTGGACCCTGGCGGTGGGACCACTGACAGCAGGAGAATAAATACAGCAGTAGGAGGAGGAGTGACGTGTGGCACTGGCAGCAGGCAATGTATTGTGTGGACCCTGGCAGTGGGACCACAGACAGCAGGAGGATAAATACAGCAGGAGGAGTGACGTGTCACGTGTGGCACTGGCAGCAGGCAATGTATTGTGTGGACCCTGGCGGTTGGACCACAGACAGGAGGAGGATAAGTACAGCAGGAGGAGTGACGTGTCACGTGTGGCTCTGGCAGCAGGCAATGTATTGTGTGGACCCCGGTGGTGGGACCACAGACAGCAGGAGGATAAATACAGCAGGAGGAGTGACGTGTCACGTGTGGCACTGGCAGCAGGCAATGTATTCTGTGGACCCAGGTGGTTGGACCACAGACAGCAGGAGGATAAATACAGCAGGAGGAGTGACGTGTCACGTGTGGCACTGGCAGCAGTCAATGTATTGTGTGGACCCTGGCGGTGGGACTACAGACATCAGGAGGATAAATACAGCAGGAGGAGTGACGTGTCACGTGTGGCACTGGCAGCAGTCAATGTACTGTGTGGACCCTAGCGCTGGGACCACAGACTGCAGGAGGATAAATACAGCAGCAGCAGGAGGAGGAGGAGTGACATGTGGCAGCAGGCAATGTATTGTGTGGACCCTGGCTGTGGGACCACAGACAGCAGGAGGATAAATACAGCAGCAGCAGCAGGAGGAGGAGGAGTCACGTATGGCAGCAGGCAATGTATTGTGTTGTGGACCCTGGCGGTGGGACCACAGACAGCAGGAGGATAAATACAGCAGGAGTGACGTGTGGCACTGGCAGCAGGCAATGTATTGTGTAGACCCTGGCGGTGGGACCACAGACAGCAGGAGGATAAATACAGCAGAAGGAGGAGGAGTGACGTGTGGCACTGGCAGCAGGCAATGTATTGTGTGGACCCTGGCGGTGGGACCACAGACAGCAGGAGGATAAATACAGCAGCAGCAGGAGGAGGAGGAGTGACGTGTGGCAGCAGGCAATATATTGTGTGGACCCTGGCGGTGGGACCACAGACAGCAGGAGGATAAATACAGCAGCAGCAGCAGGAGGAGGAGTCACGTATGGCAGCAGGCAATGTATTGTGTTGTGGACCCCGGCGGTGGGACCACTGACAGCAGGAGGATAAATACAGCAGGAGGAGAAAGAGTGACGTGTGGCACTGGCAGCAGGCAATGTATTGTGTGGACCCTGGCAGTGGGACCACAGACAGCAGGAGGATAAATACAGCTGGAGGAGGAGGAGTGACGTGTGGCACTGGCAGCAGGCAATGTATTCTGTGGACCCTGACAGTGGGACCACAGACAGCAGGAGGATTAATACAGCAGCAGCAGGAGGAGGAGGAGTAATGTGTGGCAGCAGGCAATGTATTGTGTGGACCCTGGCGGTGGGACCACAGACAGCAGGAGGATAAATACAGCAGCAGCAGGAGGAGGAGGAGTCACGTATGGCAGCAGGCAATGTATTGTGATGTGGACCCTGGCGGTGGGACCACAGACAGCAGGAGGATGAAAATCAGTGCGGCGTAATATTGACACTTTATAAATAAAATAAATACATAAATAAATTCATAAATTCACAAATAAATTAATGCATCAGCAGGAGGAGGAGTCATGTATACATACAATAAATACATAAATAAATTCATAAATTTATAAATAAATAAATACAGCAGCAGCAGGAGGAGGAGGAGTCACGTATAAATACAATAAATACATAAATAAATTCATATATTCATAAATAAATAAATACAACAGTAGCAGCAGCAGCAGGAGTCACGTATAAATACAATAAATACATAAATTCATAAATAAATAAATACAGCAGCAGGAAGAGGAGGAGTCACGTATAAATACAATAAATACATAAATAAATTCATAAATAAATAAATACAGCAGTAGCAGCAGCAGGAGGAGGAGGAGGAACGTATAAATACAATAAATACATAAATAAATTCATAAATAAATAAATACAGCAGCAGCAGGAGGAGGAGTAGGAGTCACATATAAATACATAAATACATAAATAAATTCATAAATTCATAAATAAATAAATACAGCAGCAGGAGGAGGAGGAGGAGTAGGAGTCACGTATAAATACAATAAATACATAAATTCATAAATAAATAAATACAGCAGTAGCACCAGCACCAGGAGGAGGAGGAGAAGTCATGTATGGCAGCAGGCAATGTATTGTAATTCCCAGGCACCTCATGTTCTCCTCTCGCCGACAACAGGTGCCAGGAACGTGCATTCAATCCAGGCCTGGTTAATCTTCAAAAATGTCAGTCTGTCCACGCCCTCTGTGGACAGATGAGAACGTTTCTCGGTGACCACGCCACCGGCCGCACTGAAGCACCTCTCGGACAGCATGCTGGAAGGGAAGCAAGACAATACTTCCAGGGTGTACTGCACCTGCTCCCTCCAGATGTGCAAGCGCTCCACCCAGTACTCCATGGGGTCCCCAGACTCCGCGCTGCCGGTGTCAAGCCCACTAAAGGACCCCATGTAGTCAGCCACCATCCAGGTCATGCGCTGGCTGTGACTCTCAAAGAAGGTGACTGCTGCACGCACCTCCTCTCTCGGCTGCTGTACCGGCATGTAGAACACCTGCGTCAATGACAGCAGGTCTCCTGGGTGCCTGACGCCGCTGCTGGCCGCAGGCACCGGTTGCTGTGCTGGCTGCTGGACAGGGACAGAGGGGGTGGAAGGCGGGGGGAAGGCTTCCTCCAGTCGCCGAACAAGGATCTCCTGCAACTCCCTTGCTCGCTGCTCACGGTCTCAAGCAGGCAGAAACTGATCCCACCTCCCCCTAAGCCATGGGTGCAGGATCATGCTGATGCAGGCGTCCTCCCTCGCTCGCATCCACTTGCCCCTGGGGTCTGTGTGCAGGCAGCGCAGCATGTGCGCTGCCATGGGGAACAGGGTGGACCGTCCAACAGAGACATCAGGGTCAGCGTCCTCCTCCTCCTCTGGCTCCTGAGCCTCTTCCTCCTCTCTCCACCCTCGCACCACTGCTGCTGCGCTCCGATGTTCCCCCCCAGCAACAACGTCCAGCACCTCCAACTCCTCCTCCTCCTCATACTCCTCCAGGGACTCAAATACCTGCCCAGCAGTGGACTGCGCAGGTGGCTGCTGTTCCAGCTGCTTCAGGGCCTCCTCTCCCAAATCCACCAAATCGCCAAGTGCCCTGTCCAGCAGACAAACAAAGGGCACTCACTGGCAGAGGGATGCCCGATGTTCACTCACCAGGTTGGTGTAACGATTGTGGGATATCTCCGTGGTCAAAATAATAGAACCCAGCTTTTGGTGCAAGCACCAGTAGAGGGGAATTCCCACCGGCAGATGGAGCTGTGGAGTGCAGAGGAATAAACCCTCCGCGCTGCCACAAATGCCAGATGGAAATTGTACGAAAAGAAGCAACACAAGACAAGATAGCATGTTATGGAGAAAAGAAAATACGTGCACCTTCCGTCCTCTGTAGCCGTGTTTATTTCAGCAGTGGGAAACGCAGAACGCAGCGTGGAACGCAGCGTGGAACGCAGCGTGACCGAGTGTCTGCGTGACATGAAACGGCCGTCGCTCCCCGCCGTTCTGATCCGCCACTCACCTCCTCCACCACCGCTGCCTCATCAGCTGGTTTGTCACTACCAAGACCACTGTAAGGATCCTATGTGATGGATTTAACACTGCTGAAATAAACACGGCTACAGAGGACGGAAGGTGCACGTATTTTCTTTTCTCCATAACATACAGATTGGCTTCTTTTCTTTCTACGCTACAGCGGAGCACACGTCCCCATATGTGAAAAGCAGCAAGGACCCGGCCAGAGGTGGTGAGAGTGTTTTTGCTTTTTTATCCCTTCCACTGCACTGTTGAATAGGAGTGCCGCACTTTATATAACCATTCTAGCGATACAGTACAAGACAAGATAGCCCCTAAAGAGAGAGGGCACAGAGACAGAATCAATGTGTGTCCACCAAACTAGTCGCCACCCAGCGACGGTGGACACACAACGGCGGAAACAAAGTAGGAACGCAATCGCAAGAATGGCGATTGCCAAATAGTGACAGCAGACTGAGCAGGTCAGGGCACGAGAGTAGCAAAGGCACAGCAAACAACAATCAGAGGATAAAGAAAATAACAAACGCTAGCTAAACGCGAACACCGCACTCATTCACAACAGCGAACGCGTTTAAGACACGATCACCGCGCGATAGGCGCCCAGTGATAAGCGTGCCACCCTAACTAGCCACAAGTAACACAAATGAGCACAAACAGACAAGACAGACAAATGAGGTAGCCAGTAGCAACCGCTGCTCCAGCTTACACTCCAGAAACACAGATCAGAAGGATCCACAGCCGCTACCGCTAGAGGCTAGTGCGATCCAAACAAGACAGAGCGATTCGCTATCAACCGCCGCTGGCGACAGGGCAATCGCGACAGACAAGACAGGACAGAATAGGCAGTACAAATTATACACAAACTGACTGCACTAGGAATACAAGGAGCACTCCCCAAGAATTAACTATACTAAGATAGCAGTGGCTGACACTCCAGGTGAGTCCAGCAGGAACAAACCTCTATGAGCAGCAAAGGATTCTGGGATCACATGGTATTTATACTGCAAGCCTTCAAAGGAGGCAGCTAGGCCGTTTGCATGACAAGTGTATGCAAATTGCTCAGCAGCAGAGCAGGTCTGAAACTTGCAAAGCACAGGCAGGTCTCTTTTCCAGAGACCTGCAGCCCTCAGACTTAAGGAATGTACAAACAGCTGTCTGCCCGTGCAGACCGCTGAGCAGATCGTTACAGTTGGTTCCCTGCAGGAAGGGAGCCAACACCAAGCAGACCTGCTGCATCTGCCCCCACTGTGTGTTGGTGAGGAGCTGGAGTTTGGTGGTGCCGGCGAGAGTGCCATCCACGATGTACCGGTTGATAGCCCTCCTCTGCTCAACCAACCGCTCCAACATCACCCAGGTGGAGTTCCAGCGAGTTGGCACATCTGTGATGAGGCGGTGTTGTGGCAGGCCCTCGAGCTGCTGGATGTCTGCCAGTTTTGCTGTGGCAGCTGCTGA
Organism: Hyperolius riggenbachi; assembly: GCF_040937935.1. Taxonomy (NCBI): domain Eukaryota; kingdom Metazoa; phylum Chordata; class Amphibia; order Anura; family Hyperoliidae; genus Hyperolius; species Hyperolius riggenbachi. Next base: position 193,576,978 of record NC_090651.1, read on the forward strand.
GCGGCGGAAAGTGCGCACAATTTTCCGCGCCACTTCTAACAGCTCCTCCATCCCCAAGTAGGTGTGCATGAACTTTTGCACCACCAGGTTGAGGACGTGGGCCAAGAAAAGGACGTGGGCCAAGTCTCCCCTGCTGATGGCAGCCAGCAGGTTGACGGCATTGTCAGACACCACCAATCCGACAGTAAGGCCTCTGGGGGTCAGCCACGTCTTCTCCTGCTCCCTGAGGTACCGGAGCATGTTGGCTGTCGTCAAGCAGTTTTTGCCCAGGCTTTTCATCTCCAGCAGCACTTGGCAGTGGCGGGCCTTCACGCTGCTGTTCAGACGGGATCGCTTGGCGGCGGGAGCTGCTGCTTCTCCCCTGACCCTGCGTGGTGGCACCACATAGTGGGCGACTGGTGCTGCTGCTGCTGCGCCCGAGGGTGGACCTGCTGCTTCCTCGCTCAGGCTTTCCACCAGGCTGACCCAGTGGGCCGTAAAGGACAGATAGCGGTCTGTCTCAAAACGGCTGCTCCATGAATCCATGGTGACGTGGATCTGCGCACTCACGGTGTGATCGAGCACGCAGCCCACGTTCGCCATGGCAAAGCGGTGCAGTGCTGGGATCGCCCTGCGTGAGAAATAGTGGCGGCTGGGGACTTGCCACTCTGGGATCCCAACCTGCAGCAGCGCTCTCATGTCACTCCCCTCCTGCACAAAGGAATATGGCAGGAGCTGGGAGCACATGCCCTGGGCAAGCAACCCGTTCAGCACCCGGATGCACCTGTGGGCTGGAGGCAGCACCTTGGTCACACCAGGGAATGACTCGCCGAGCAGGGTCTGGCGGCGTTTGCCAGCACGGGAGGATGAGGAGGCCACTGTGGAGGGAGCTGATGAGGCCACTGAGGACTGGCTTCCCGGGGGGACAAGGGGGACGGGGGGGGGGGGACAGTGAGTTGCTGCTGTGCTCCTGCTGCTACTGGATGGGCAGGAGGGTCGGATGCTGCTGCTTCTGCTGAAATCTGTGCAGTGGCTGTCTGGGTTTGACCACTGCCTGCGCCACTGTCCGTCAGCTTCTGATACTCAGTAAACTCATCTAAATGTTTGGTCTGTAAGTGGGTCTGCAGGCACGAGGTACCCAACTTGAGCAGATCGCCACCTCTGCTGAGAATGAGACCGCAACTGTTACAAATTGCACGGGTCGCGTCCACTGGGCACTTGGTGAAGTACCGCCAGACTGGGGACTTCAACCTGCTCTTTGAGCTTGAGGGCTGGGGTTTTTTGGTGCCCTTGGAGGATTGTGCCTTTTTTGTTTTAGTTGGAGGTTTGCTTCGGGTGGTGGTAGCAGCTGAAGCAGCAGGCTGTGGCTCCTGCCTTCCATGCCCTGTGCTGGCCGCCTTGCTGCTGCAGCACCTCTGCGCCAGAGATGTCTCCTCCCCCTCCGATGACGAGCTGCCTTCAACCAACTGTGTTGGTGGTACTGGTGGCACATAGGAAGGATCCATCATCATCATCCCCAAACATATCCTGTAACTCCTCTACCCCAACATCCCCTGCATCACGCCCCTCCTCCTCAGCGCCAACAACAAAGTGCTGCACCTCTAACTCCTCCTCCTCTTTGCATGCCCCCGTCATCTCCACCTCTAACTGCTCCAAAAAATCGCTGTACATGCTCACAGTCTCTGGGGAGAAGAGCGTGCTCATTGAGGGCAGGCTGGTCGATGGGGTCACCGTGACCATGGCCTCAAGCGCTGGTGGAGGCCTGCTGCGGACCGAAGTGCTGGTGGTGGTGGCACTGGTCTCACTGGTGCTGGAGGCCTGGCTGGAAACGGTGGCTTCCTGCTCCGCCATCATTTCCACCACAGCCTGCACCTGACTCTCCACTATGGACCGTGGGCGACGACCCGTCTCAAAGATGGGCGCAACGCACTGCTGTTGCGCCTCTGCTCCCTCCTCCACAACTCTGTGGTCAGTGGCTGGCGGCGGACCAGTCCCAGACCTTCTGCTGCTGCTGGCAGTGGCTCCTGCAATGGCGCTGCCTCTGCTGGTGGTGCCTCGCCCTCTACCTCTGTCAGTCATTGTGCAATATACAAATACAGTAAAAAAAAATGTGGAAGAGGGCGGTAAACTTTAATAAGGTCTGTGTTGGTGGTGACTTGGTGGTGACTGCTGGTGGTGGTGACTGGTTTTATTTTTATTGAAATAGTAGTAGTACTACTACTAACAGCAGTAGTGTAGTATACTACAGTACTAACTAACTCGTGTGACAGACAGTGACAATTAAATTCGGACACATACGGTGAGACGCAATCAATCAATAGGGTCGGGCAGGTGACAGTCACAGGTCACTCACAACGGATGCTGGCCTGTGATGTAACTATTATTTATTACAAACAGTACAGAAGCAAATAAAATCACACACTAACAGTGGAAAAAATTTACTGAACGGGTAGTAGTAGTAGTAGTAGTAGTAGTAGTAGACAGTAGTAGTAGTAGTAGGCAGCACGCAGGTAACTATTAAATCCCTAGCATACTACAATAACTAAGGCTCAACACACACCATACAATCTTGGTTGTTCAATCTTACCACTTTCATGTAGTATAAGAGCTTATCCAATCAATCATTTAAGGTATTTTCAATCTGTTGGCCCTTATACTACATAGATTTGGTAAATCTGTACAACCAAGATTGTATGGTGTGTGTTGAGCTTTAGTCATGCGGCAGCCAGTTGATGACAATTAAAGTCAGTCACACACGGTCAGACGCATGCAATCAATCAATTCGATCGGGCAGGTGACAGTCACAGGTCACTCACAACGGATGCTGGCCTGTGATGTAACTATTATTTATTACAAACAGTACAGAAGCAAATAAAAACACACTAACAGTGTAAAAAATTAACTGAACGGGTAGTAGTAGTAGTAGTAGTAGTAGTAGTAGACAGTAGTAGTAGTAGTAGTAAGCAGCATGCAGGTAACTATTAAATCCCTAGCGTACTACAATAACTAAGTCGTGCGGCAGACAGTTGGTGACAATTAAACTCGGTCACACACAGTTAGACGCACGCAATCAATCAATTCGGTCAGGCAGGTGACAGTCACAGGTCACAACGGATGCTGGCCTGTAATTTAACTATTATTTATTACAAACAGTACAGAAGCAAATAAAATCACACACTAACAGTGGAAAAAATTAACTGAACGGGTAGTAGTAGTAGTAGTACTAGTAGTAGACAGTAGTAGTAGTAGTAGTAGTAGTAGTAGTAGTAGTAGTAGGCAGCACGCAGGTAACTATTAAATCCCTAGCATACTACAATAACTAAGTCGTGCGGCAGACAGTTGGTGACAATTAAACTCGGTCACACACGGTCAGACACATGCAATCAATCAATTCGGTCGGGCAGGTGACAGTCACAGGTCACTCACAATGGATGTGTAATAAACATGGAGGAAGCAGCTGCGGGCAGTCTGGTGTCCTCCACAGCTGCCTCCATTTCTCTGCCCAGCGTGTCTCCCGTGCCTCCGGCGTCTAGCACGCCGGGGACGGGTTTGTCAGCAGCACATAGGGTCGCATTGTCACGTGCGCGCAGACAGGACCTTTATGCAGGGAGGAGGCGCGTCAGCTGACCAGCCGGTCGGCTGACGACAGAGGATACGTCCGCCGCTCCTCATTGGCTCAGAGGAGTGGGCGTGACAATTGGGTCTCCTCTGCTTCTTAAGCCTCTCGGCTTCACTCGCAACTTGTCTGCTGTTGCGAATACTTCGTGTTAGCGCTCAGACCTTAGATTGATCTGGTGTGCTTTGATCCGGGAGGAAACCGGGGATTTCACACTAGATAGGATTTATTATATATTGTATTACTTCTCTATTGATATTCTGTGCATGACTCTGGCTCGCCTCTGACCTCTCTCTCGCTCACTGTTTCTGTACCTTTGCCCATCTGATATTGCTGCCGACTCTGCTTGTCTAACCTTCATTCTCTTGCCTTCTGATTTTGTACTGTACTTGCCTGTCCGTTGCCAACCTTGCTTGTCTGACCTTGCCTCCCCACCAGAGAGCCCTGATCTCTGGTGAGGACTTCAGTACAGATAGTACCCAACAGCTCCTCTGGTGAGGTGTTGCTAAATCTATTCAGTACTACTGTTGCATCAAGCACCACACAGTATATTGCTACAATTCCTGTTACTTGCTATACTTGCATTATTGGTGATTCTGCAGATCACCATATAATCAGATATAGTGTCTGGATTATTGGTGATACTGCAGATCACGTAATAACCAGACTCCTGTTTGCTAGCACTGATCGTTACAGGATGCTGGCTTGTGATGTAACTATTATTTATTACAAACAGTACAGAAGCAAATAAAATCACACACTAACAGTGGAAAAATTAACTGAACGGGTATTAGTAGTAGTAGTAGTAGTAGTAGTAGTAGTAGTAGTAGACAGTAGTAGTAGTAGTAGGCAGCACACAGGTAACTATTAAATCCATAGCATACTACAATAACTAAGTCATGCGGCAGACAGTTGGTGACAATTAAACTCGGTCAAACACGGTCAGACGCACACAATCAATCAATTCGGTCGGGCAGGTGACAGTCACAGGTCACTCACAACGGATGCTGGCCTGTGATGTAACTATTATTTATTACAAACAGTACAGATACAAATAAAATCACACACTAACAGTGGAAAAAATTTACTGAACGGGTAGTAGTAGTAGTAGTAGTAGACAGTAGTAGTAGTAGTAGTAGGCAGCACGCAGGTAACTATGAAATCCCTAGCATACTACAATAACTAAGTCGTGCGGCAGACAGTTGGTGACAATTAAACTTGGTCACACACGGTCAGACGCACGCAATCAATCAATTCGGTTGGGCAGGTGACAGTCACAGGTCACAACGGATGCTGGCCTGTGATGTAACTATTATTTATTTCAAATAGTACAGAAGCAAATAAAATCACACACTAACAGTGGAAAAAATTAACTGAACGGGTAGTAGTACAGTCACAGGTCACTCACAACAACGGATGCTGGCCTGTGATGTGACTAACTATTATTTATTACACACAGTACAGAACCTAATAAAATCACACACTAACAGTACAAAAAATTAACTGAACGGGTACTAGTACTCGCACGCAGGTAACTAATAAATCCCTAGCGTACTTCAAATAACTAAGTTGTGCGGCGCAGACAGTTGGTGACAATTACACTCGGACACACACGGTCAGACGCACGCAATCAATCAATTCGGTCGGGCAGGTGACAGTCACAGGTCACTCACAACAACGGATGCTGGCCTGTGATGTGACTAACTATTATTTATTACACACAGTACAGAACCTAATAAAATCACACACTAACAGTACAAAAAATTTACTGAACGGGTACTAGTACTCGCACGCAGGTAACTAATAAATCCCTAGCGTACTTCAAATAACTAAGTTGTGCGGCGCAGACAGTTGGTGACAATTACACTCGGTCACACACAGTCAGACGCACGCAATCAATAGGGTTGGGCTGATGACTGTCACAGATCACAACAGATGTTTGCTGGCCTAGTGGCCTGTACACAGTCAGTAACTAACTAACACAGTACTGAAGCTAATAAACTAACAAACTACAGCACTACTAAATAATTAACTAAACTAGTATAAGTACACAACTAACTAGAATCCCTAACCTACCTAAGCTAGTAGTAGGCGAAGGCTACCTAGGCTAGCAGGGCTAGCCTGCACACAGACTAACACTAGCCTAGCACAGTATACAGTCTACACTAGCTGACTAAAAACAATCAAATAATCTATCTCCCCTCCTCTGATTGGTTGCTAGGGTTGCCATGTCCTTGGCTGGAGGACTTCTGATTGGCCCAATGACGTCATCTCTGAATCCCGAAGCCGAACCCAAACCCACCGCGTCATCAGGCCGAATTCGAGTGCGCACATTCGGGAAACTTTGCATTCGGATTCGGCATGTTTTTTACTATTCGGGTTCGGCTTCGCATTCGGCAAACCTGAAAAATCACCCGAATTTTTGGGTACACTTCGCATTTGGGGTCCTGGTGAGCAACCCTGGTACCTAATAAAAGTTACAGTTTAGTGTGTTAGGGGCCTGTTCCTCTTAGGGAATACGTATTGTGTTTGTTATACCTCAGTCAGATCTCTGCTTCCACTCACTGTCCACCAGTGTAGTGTATATTGAGCTGCACATCACGGACGTGTGCACACTCCTAGTGACTCCGTGTACAGTTTCACAATACACCCCACCATCATAAGTGCTATTCTTGTTGTATTTTGATTTTGTTAGATCACATACTTGTGCAAAGTGATCCAGTTCCTCCTCACTGGAACTTTTCTTTGTATTCTTTAATATTGTGAGGGAAAAAATTACAGGCAGAGGCAGACCACACAACAGGGGTCGTGTAATTTCCTGTGGTCCTAGAATAATGCCCAGTGTTCAGGGGCCATGTACCCTGAACTCCCAAAATACTGAGGAAGTTAGTTTACTGGCTTACACAGCAAACCCCATCTTCTACCACTTCCTCTCGGAACCTTAATGCACCATCCTCCTCTTGCTCTGATTCGGGCACCCCAGGACTTACCAATCACCCCACCACCACCACTAACACCACAGCTGCTTCACTTGATGTGTCAGAGGAGTTATTCACACGTCAGTTTGAGGAAATTAATGTTGCACAAGCATTAATGCCAGAAGATGAAGGAGATAAGGATGTTATACCACCTGATGTCTCAGTCAGGCATTATTACACACATGGACGTAAGGTGTGATTATGATGATATACCTGCTGTTGGTGCCTATTGTAAGTTGTCAGAAACAAGTGAAGCAGGTGATGATGACAATGTGTCCATGAATGTTACATGGGTGTGTAAGCCGTGTACGGGGTGGGTTCCCCAGGGTGCAGCGAAGTCACAAACAAGGAAAGTGACACTGACATCAGGTAGTGTAGAACAGACTTTTTACTGTAACAGGATATTGAGCACAACCCCAAATGCACTGAACCTAAATCCAATTACATACACCCAGCCTGGGGGCTGAGACCCCTGTGTTGCATAGCACGGTGTCCGCCAATGGTAGCCAGAATAGACTTAGACAAATTGTACTTATTGCAAGCAGATTTAACACTGCTCACCATACCTGTTTTTACCCTAAAAATACAGGAACAATTGTGTGTGGTGTAAGGTACAGTCTAGCCCGCGGTGCAATACAGCAGTTTACAATCTTACCAGACTATGCAGTTATTTTCCTTCTCCCTCTTCCCAAAACTTTTAACGTGGCATGTGCCTAATAGATTACTTCAGATCAACATACTAGGATGATAGGAGATTATGGTAAAGTCCTCTTTTTGCTCTCCGGAGTGAACCACAACTTTATCTGTTAAGTCCTTGTGATGAATGAACAACATTCTCTGTAGCCCGCAACACTAACTAATTATCTAACAGCAGGCCTGAACTCAGTCTTTAGTATTTTAGGCGCCAACACTATTTTGAGGTGTGTGCAGCAGCACGAATGGCCTCTTACCGACCCGGGTCTGTTCTGTCTCCATTGATGGCTCAGAACGAACAAGCAGTCTTTCCAACAAAAATGTGGTACCACAGAGGAAGTAATCCGTTCCTGGGCTTTTCTCACCACTCCTGACAGACATCCTCTGTCTCCTGGTTAGCACTTGGGTCTCAAACGATCAGCTAGCTCTCCTCAGAACTCCTGGCAGATGTACACTGTCCCCTGGTCAGCACTTGGATCTCGGGAACAATCAGCTCTCCTCAGAACTCCTGGGCTGCAGACACTTGCAGACACTTGAATCTGGACAAATCCATTCCTGTCCCTTCTTCCTCTCCTTACAAGATGGCTAATCTCAGACTTCCTGCTGCTTGAAAGTTCCTCCTTTCATTACGGTGACCATACGTCCCGCTTTACCCGGGACGCGTCCCGCCTTCGGGGGGCGCTGTCCCAGGCTGCATGAGGTCCCGGGAAACGTCCCGCTTTTAGCAGCGGGACGTCCCGGCCTCGGGACTCTGGCCACAGTACATGAACTAGCCGCAGCGTCTCATAGACGCTGTGCTAGTTCATTCCCCGCAGCCCCGCTCCAACAGCCTGCATTGTCCTCCGGCAGGCAGAGCAGGGCTACGGGAAGATGGCGTCCGGAGGCGGAGCCCTGTACTGGAGACTGTCTCCAGTACAGAGCTCCGCCTCTGGACGCCATCTTGCCGTAGCCCTGCTCTGCCTGTGAGCCTGCACACACACAACAGAACACCCGGCTGCGTGAGGGGACTTCTGTCAGGTGAGTACATGCTTTTTCTTTCCAGGTGAAATGTGCCCCCAAGCATGTCAGCACAAAAACCCAATGGGGGCAAACATGTCAGCACAAAAACGCAATGGGGGCAAACACGTCAGCACAAAAACGCAATGGGGCAAACATGTCAGCACAAAAACGCAATGGGCCCCATTGCGTTTTTGTGCTGACATGTTTGCCCCCATTGCGTTTTTGTGCTGACGTGTTTGCCCCCATTGCGTTTTTGTGCTGACATGTTTGCCCCCATTGCGTTTTTGTGCTGACATGTTTGCCCCATTGCGATTTTGTGCTGACATGTTTGCCCCCATTGCGTTTTTGTGCTGACGTGTTTGCCCCCATTGCGTTTTTGTGCTGACATGTTTGCCCCCATTGCGTTTTTGTGCTGACGTGTTTGCCCCCAATGCGTTTTTGTGCTGACATGTTTGCCCTCATTGCGTTTTTGTGCTGACATGTTTGCCCCCATTGCATTTATTTTCTGCTGACATGTTTGCCCCCATTGCGTTTTTGTGCTGACCTGTTTGCCCCATTGCGTTTATTTTGTGCTGACATGTTTGCCCGCAGTGCGTTTATTTTGTGCTGACATGTTGCCCGCAATGCGTTTATTTTGTGCTGAAATGCTGCCCGTAATGTGCTTATTTTGTACTGACATGTTTGCCCGCAATGTGGTTATTTTGTGCTGAAATGCTGCCCGCAATGCGTTTATTTTGTGCTGAAATGCTGCCCGTAATGCGTTTATTTTGTACTGACATGTTTGCCCGCAATGCGTTTATTTTGTGCTGACATGTTGCCCGCAATGCGTTTATTTTGTACTGACATGTTTGCCCGCAATGCGTTTATTTTGTGCTGACATGTTTGCCCCCATTGCGTTTTTGTGCTGACGTGTTTGCCCCATTGCGTTTTTGTGCTGACATGTTTGCCCCCATTGCGTTTTTGTGCAGACATGTTTGCCCCCATTGCGTTTTTGTGCTGACATGTTTGCCCCCATTGCGTTTTTGTGCTGACATGTTTGTCCCCATTGCGTTTTTGTGCTGACATGTTTGCCCTCATTGCGTTTTTGTGCTGACATGTTTGCCCCCATTGCATTTATTTTCTGCTGACATGTTTGCCCCCATTGCGTTTTTGTGCTGACCTGTTTGCCCCCATTGCGTTTATTTTGACCTGACATGTTTGCCCGCAGTGCGTTTATTTTGTGCTGACATGTTGCCCGCAATGCGTTTATTTTGTGCTGAAATGCTGCCCGTAATGCGTTTATTTTGTACTGACATGTTTGCCCGCAATGTGTTTATTTTGTGCTGAAATGCTGCCCGCAATGCGTTTATTTTGTGCTGAAATGCTGCCCGTAATGCGTTTATTTTGTACTGACATGTTTGCCCGCAATGCGTTTATTTTGTGCTGACATGTTGCCCGCAATGCGTTTATTTTGTACTGACATATTTGCCCGCAATGCGTTTATTTTGTGCTGACATGTTTGCCCCATTGCGTTTATTTTGTGCTGATATGTTGCCCGCAATGCGTTTATTTTGTGCTGATATGTTGCCCGCAATGCGTTTATTTTGCGCTGATTAGAGATGTGGCGAACTGTTCGCCCGGCGAAGATCTCTGGAGCTCTTACTACTTCCGGGTCGCACTGACCCGGAGTAGTACGCCTGCGCTGCCCGGCGGAGCGCGTCCTCGATCACGCTCCTGTTGCCGGGCATTCTCTGCGCATGAGCATGACGTCACGCACATGCGCAGAAAGTGCCCGGCAACAGGAGCGCGATCGAGGACGCGCTCCGCCGGGCAGCGCAGGCATATTACTCCAGGTCAGTGCGACCCGGAAGTAGTAAGAGCCCCAGGGATTTGGAGATGTTCGCCGGCGAACGGTTCGGTAACTGTTCGCCACATCTCTAGTGCTGATATGTTGCCCACAATGCGTTTATTTTGTGCTGAATTAAATGTTGCCCACAATGCGTTTATTTTGTACTGACATGTTTGCCCCCATTGCGTTTATTTTGTACTGACATGTTTGCCCCCATTGCGTTTATTTTGTGCTGACATGTTTGCCCCCATTGCATTTATTTTGTGCTGACATGTTTGCCCCCATTGCATTTATTTTGTGCTGACATGTTGCCCGCAATACGTTTATTCTGTGCTGACATGTTGCCCATTGTGTTTATTTTGTGGTGTATGGGGTAACTGTTGCTGCATTTATTAATTAATGGTCATAGTTGGCTATGTTTGCCATTAAATAGCATCACACAGTTTCTGCACACCCATGATGCGAATCCTCGTTTGACCACATCATGGCGTAAACACTGCTTTCTTATGCCTCGCTGTTACATCATTGCGTTAGCTCCGCCCATAGAATGTCATGGCTACGCCCATTTTTTGGCGCGGCGCGCTGCGCGCGCTGCATGAACACGTTTGTTGGTGCGACAGTCCCTCACTTTTCGCCGCCCCCCCCCCCCCCCCCCGCCGCCCTGTCCCAGGTTGAGCCTACAAAAATCTGGTCACTGTACTTTCATGCATGTTGTCAACTGTGCAGTCTCAGTGTTGTGTCTGGGAAACAGAGGCATCTTGAGGTCGAACAGCAAAATAACAGTGTTTATGCAATAAAAGCTGTTTCTTAATCTCACAGGTGCCCACAAGAAGAGATGAAGAGGGGGAAATTTCAGATAGGAGACAGAGAGGAGGAGGAGGAGATGAGTTGGAGCCACCCTCCTCCTGGTCCAGCTTCTTTAGCCACGCCAACCTCTGCTGTCCTTGTCCCTTCATAGCCACCGTTCACTCCACCTCCCACCTTGAGCAGTTCCTGCTCATCTGTCCACAATCAGGTTTCTGTCAAGGAAATTTTTGAGCGGAAGAAGCCGATGTCTCTGAGTCACCTCCTTGCTGTCTGACAGCTGGCTTTTTGGAACTGTTAGTCCCCCAGCTGTGACCATACAAGCTGGTGGACTCTAAAGCCATTAAAAAATATTTTGCGATTGGGACACAGCAGTGGAAGGTACCAGGCAGAAATTATTTTCCAGAAAGACAATCCCCAACCTGTACCGTAATGTGGAATGCAAAGTCACCGCATCTCTGGTACACAGTGTTGGGGCAAGGGTCCCTCTGACCACTGACACCTGGTCTGCAAAGCACAGTCAGGGCAGGTATATCACCTATACCGCACATTGGGTAAACCTGCTGACCGCTGGCAAGCATGGAATGCGTGGCTCTGCATTGGAGTTGGTGACACCGCCACAAATGGCAGGCAGGCAGGCTTGCTGCCACCTCCTCTTCTTCTCCCCCTACTCCTTCTCCATCTTCCATGCTATTGCTGAGTCCTCTTCTACTGCTGCTGCTGTGCCCTCCTCTACAACTGCACACCCCCACCTCCCCAGGACCTATTCCACATCCCTGGTAAGACGGTGTCATGCCATCCTGGGGCTGACTTGCCTGAAACTCACAGGTGGATCAGTGGCTGACCCCCCACCAACTGGAGATCGGCAAAGTGGTGTGCGACAACGGAAGCAATCTGTTGGCAGCATTGAATTTGGGCAGGTTAGCATATGTGCCCTGCATGGCACATGTTTTAAATGTTATTGTACAACACTTTGTGCGTAAGTATCCAGGCTTACAGGAGGCCTTCAAGCAGTCCAGGAAGGTATGTTGCCATTTCAGGCATTCTTACATGGCTCTGGCGCGCTTTGCAGATATTCAGCGGTGAAAGAACCTGACAGTGAGGTGCTTGATTTGCGACAGCCCGACTTGCTCAAATTCAAGGCTCCTTATTTTCAAACACCTGCTCCAACAATAAAAAGCCATCAACGAGGCCATCAAGGAGGTGTCAAACCTGGTCAGTTGCACCAAAGGTACTGTCAGCAACCTCATCCCATTCGCTTTATTCCTAGAGCATGCCCTGCAAAGAGTGCTGGATAAGGCCATAGATAAGTGTAATGAGGAAGAGGAAGAGTTGTGGTGGCCATCAACACCAGAAACAGCCTTGTTGTTGTCACCTGCTGCACCTGCGGCAACGCATAGAGAAGAGTCTGAGGTAGAGGAGTCAGAGGAGGAAGGTGGCTTTGTGGAGTTGAAAGACCAATGCTGTGCCTCCAAGACCCCCCTGTGCGCCGCTATACCCCCCGCAGTGCTGGCGACATGCAGCGTGTCGCCAGCACAATGTTTACCTAAGCGCTGTCTGTCAGCGCCGCTCCCCCGCCTCCTCTGCATCGGCGCTACCCGCCCGTGTCCCTTCCCTCCCGCTGATTGGAGGGAAGTGACGCGGCGGGTAGCACTGCGGGGGGTATAGCGGCGCACAGGGGGGTCTTGGAGGCACAGCATGGGGCAACAGAGGCTGGTGTTACTGTGCACAACCAGCCTCTGTGCCCCACTAGCATAATAAAATCCCACCTCGGGTTCTCTTTAAGGTCTGCCTCTTCTCCCTGCTAGTTGCCAGAACATTGTATTCCCAGGTCTGAGTTGCTGGACTTCCTAGTTCCTGATTCCTTGGCTTGTATTATGTGTATGCCTTCCTGTTGCTGAACCTGCTATTCTGTCTAGACCTTGGTTTTGCTTATCCCTGGTACCGTGTTTCTCTGATTACCTGTTGCTGATCTTGCTCGCCTGCTGACTCGGTTATTCTGTCTGATCCCTGTTGTACAGCGAATGTGTGTATATATACTCTGTAAATATTTAGTTAGATAGATAGTCAGGTGTTTATTACCACTGCGTTCCTGGGTTATTGTGTATATTGCGTGTTGTACATTAGTTTGCATGGGTGATATTAAATACCATTGCTTTCCTGAGTTATTGTGTATATTGCATGCTGTGCATGGCTTTGCATTTATGTTGGTTTATGTGCATTTTCAATAAATCATTATTTTTTGCATCTCATTTTCTGGTTCCAGTATCTGTTACTGCAAACTGTGGTCAAACCTTGTTCTTCCATTCAGACTTGTTACAGGGGCAAATTCTAGAGTAGGACAACAGCAGGTCATGTGCAGATCTGAGATTACAATTGGGTTGATATCTGGAAACTAGTGAGGAGATGTACAGGGGACAGAGATTGTGGAGAGCTTTGTAGGTTAGAGTTAATGTCAGGTATAGCAGTATTACCTCAGTGGTGGAAAGCAGTGCGACTGCCGCTTCCACATCTGACATCACCGTGGCGGCTGCCGCGTCCTCCCAGACATCTTGTGCAGCCTCTGGCAGGACAGGTCTCTCAGCAGCACATCAGCTTAGGTCGGCACGCTCGCGCACAGAGCGGCAGGACCTTTATGGGCTTAGGAGACGGATGAGCTGATCTGCTGGTCAGCTGACATCAGGCTGCTGGGTCTTGCTGCTGATTGGTCAGGCTGCTCTGGGCGGGTTGTTTGGAATTGCCTGTCTGTATGTAAGCTTGGGGATGTCAGTGGCTCGTTGTCTGTTGTTGCTGAAACTTCGCAGTGAAAGCTCTCAGACCTTAGTCAGTTCCGTGTGTGCTTGATCTGGTAGGACCCCGGGGATTCACACTAGCTTAGGAATCATATTAGTACTGTTATTGATTATTACTGTGTTTGACCCTCTGCCTGTACCTCCGACTACTCTCTGTGAAGTATGGTGGTGGGGGCATCATGGTTTGGGGCTGCTTTGCTGCATCAGGGCCTGGATGGATTGCTATCATTGAAGGAAAAATTAATTCTCAAATTTATCAAGACATTTTGCAGGAGAACTTAAGGCCATCTGTGCACCAGATGAAGCTCAGCAGAAGATGGGTTTTGCAACAGGACAACGACCCAAAGCATAGAAATAAATCAACAACAGAATGGCTTAAGAAAATACACCTGGAGTGGCCCAGTCAAAGTGCTGACCTCATCCCGAGTTGTTGTTGCATGAAGTCAAGAAAGCGATTTACACCAGTCATCCCAAGAATAATGCTGAATTTGAAACCGTTCTGTAAAGAGGAATGGTCTGATCTGCAACTACAGGAAACGTTTGTTTGAAGTTATTGCTTCCAAAGGAGGTACAACCAGTTATTAAATCCAAGGGTTCACATACTTTTTCCACCTGCACTGTGAATGTATACATGGTGTTTTCAATAAAAACATTGAAACATGTAATTATTTGTGTGGTATTAGTTTAAAGCGGTTTAAAACCCTGACATAATATTCAATAAAAACATGTTTACCTACTTTTTATATGCCATACGGTTATCATATTTGCATTTGTTCATAAGTATTATTATTCATTTAGAAGTTATAGGTTTCCAAAAGTACATTTTTTGCTTTGTGAGCTGTTTTGCATTTTATTAATAACTGGTTTTATTCATTCAAGCGTTCATTGTCTCTCTGTCTCCAGCAGCTTCTCCGCAGTCAGAGAATGTGTCACATTCCTAACTTGATACATTTAAGTAAACACAATATAACATTATCTGAAGTTCGGATGCAGCAGCATTTCACTGCACTCAACTTTTAAGCTCTGTGTGTAACCCTTCCAATGCTGGTCTAGTAAAAAAAAAATGCTGGTTGCATATAATATGCTGTAAATAATGTTTTAGTGCAAAGATGAAATGCAGGGTTATATTCCACTTTAAGCAGACTGTGATTGTCTATTGTGACGTAGATGAAGATCAGATTACATTTTGTGACCAATTTGTGCAGAAATCCATAATTCCAAAGGGTTCACATACTATTTACTGCCACTGTATATGGTGTTCAAGTAATTTGAATGCAAATGGGAGAAGTGACACCAGGCATAGTTGGCCATTGTGGTAGGATCTAGAGATGTTTTTTCAAGCAGGGATGGTCGTAGTCAGCGAACTTCGCTATGCTGGAACTACGCGTAGTTTTACGCAATTACACTTCGCCAAACTACGGCTTCGAAATCAAATATTCGCTTCATATGCATTTCGTAGACTACGCGTTAAAATACACAATTACGCATAGTGCGAAGCATAGTATGCGGATGCTTATGCCCGTATGTAGAAAATTTTACGCATTAATTCCTTTATAAATGCTTATACCGAGAACTCTTCTGTGCGTACATTCCCCTTTCCAATACGTACATTTGTAAGCGTACAATTGCACGTGGAAATTAGACGTGAGTAACGCATTCGTAGTTCACTACGCAATACACAAGTTAACTACGCATAGTGGGCGTAAGCTACGCGTAACAGTACTTTGCTACGTGTAAATTTGTAGGCGTAGTTTTGAAACTTAACCTACAAACTACGATGCGTAGTTGCGAACTACGATGCGTAAATTCGCACTGGCGTAGTTTCTGCTCATCCGTTTTCAAGTAGTGGTTTCTAGAGATGTTGCACATTTTCCGTTAGTGAACAGTGAACTCGACCTTCTGCAAATGTTCGTGAGCATGTGAACCCGGTAAACTGCCATAGACTTCAATGGGCAGGCACATTTTAAAACCTACAAAGACTGTTTATGGCCACAAAAGTGATGGAAAAGTTGTTTCAAAGGGTCTAACACCTGGGCTATGGCATCTATGCCAGAAGTCCCACCAAAAATTTCAAAGTTGACGCAAAGTCGGGTTTTAAGCCCTATAGGGCAGAAATCACATTATGCACAGCTCTGGGTGTCAGTGGGCTGTGGAGTGTCACACACAGAGAAATGCAATAGTGCTATCAGAAAACAGTGAAATAATAATGCGCTGGAGTGGTACTGTGCATGCAACTTAATGTAGCAACAGCAGTAGTGTGCACACAGCTCTGAGTGTCAATGGGCTGTGGAGTGTAACACGCAAAAAAAAAAAAACCACAGGAGACCGATGTGCAAGCCCTCAAAAGGACTGTTTTGGGGTACTTTCACAGCAAGTGAGGAACAAGAACACAGGCCTAGCTAAAGCTCTCCCTACCTATCTGCAGCAAATTTGACCCTGCTCTCACTAACAGTAAGGAGCCAGCAGAGAATGAATCCAATATGGCCAACGCAACTGCTTTTTGATAGGTAGGGTCGGGGATCCAGGAGGGGGTGCTATCTGATTGGCTGTCATGTGTCTGCTGCCTGTGAGGTAAGTGGTCAAAGTTTGGCTCTATGATGATTTAAAGGGAGCGGTTCGAACACGCCATATGTTCGCAGTTCGCGGAGAGTGCAAACAGCGGAAATTTGCCGGGAACTGTCTCTAATCTCTAATCACAACAGCCTTTTTGAGTGGGGATGGAAAAATGCCAGTGGAGAAAGACAGGTTAAATAATGATGTTAGTACAGGCATGAAAGATGAGGAAAGCTGTGGAATGAGATCGGAGGCAATAGGGTCCAAAGAACAGGTTAGATGGGATTTGGAAATTATATAAGAGAGTGAATGTTCATAGAGTGCAGAGAAGGCAGATAGAGAACAGTCGGTGAGAGGTGTGGAGGTGGGATTTGAGGGTTGCAAGCAAAAGCCACTTCAGATTTTATAATTTTTCAGTGAAGTATGTTGCAAATTCTTCATCTGATAAGCATGAAGGAGGAGGAGGAGGAGGACGGAGAACAAAGTTAAAAGTGCTAAAAAAGCGCTTTGAATTGTGGAAATGGGAGGATATTTGGGATGAAAAATAGGACTCTTTTGCCACAGAGAGTGCATTTCTAAAGTTGTTCAAGGCTTTTTTGTATGAGATGAAGTCCTCACCTGAGTTGATTTTCCTCCAACGCTGTTCAGCTACTCTAGAGCTCCTTTTCAACTGTTTAGTAGCTTTGGTCATCCAGGGTTGGCGACTGACACGATGAGGGCAGACATTGGTAAGAGGAATGAAGTCATCCATGACTTTTGTGATGGAGCTGTTGTAGTGTGTAGCGGCTGAGTCTGGGTCAGTGAGGAATTGTGTGAAGAGAGTAGAGATGGCCCGAACAGTTCACCGGGCGGATAGTGTAACGATTGGTGTCAGCAAGCACCACTATTCTGATTATTGGTGATCTGCAGAATCACCAATAATGCAAGTATAGCGTGACACGATACAATCGTATGCAAGAGGGTGCTTGGTACAATAGAGTATCTCTATAGGGCACAGAGATACAACCTCCAGCAAGCTGGAACAGCAGACAACAATAATATACAGTGTAAATTCAAGTCTGTGGAAATATACACCACACCGTAATTCCTCAGAGGTGTGGCTACTTCTGAATGGGAACCCTGTGTGTGAGACCCTCCAAAGGACGGAGTGGAGGAGTATCGGCCTCTAGCAGCAAGGGTTTGCTAGTGGTGGTCGTCTCAAAGAGGCAAGTCTCTGATAGAACCCTACAGTGGGAGACATTCCACTGAAGGGAGAAAGGTCAGACAAAATGAGGTTTGGCAACAGATCAGGCGGCAGCAGTACAGAAACGTGAGACAAGAGAATAGTCGGAAACCAAGCCAATAGTCGATAACGGTACGGGCTGTGTGGTACAGAATCAGGAAGCAGAAGAGTAGTCAAGACAGGCACAGAATCATACACGATAAATCAAACAGTATAATATGTGTATATATTGACGATAAACCAATATATAACACAAAACCAGAGACAAGGCTGACTAGGTCTGAGTGCTGACACAGGGTATCGCAAACACAGAAGTGTGACTGAAAAGCACTTCTTTATATACTGCCTGGGAGAGAAGTCTCCACCCCAGGCAGCAACCAATCAGAGCAGGCTAAAATGTCAGCTGACCTCCAGGTCAGCTGACACGCTTTCTAAGAGTATAAAGGCGTGTCTGTCGTGCACGCCCGCCCCCTAGAGGCAAGATGGCAGAGCCCTGGTGAGCAGCATGCTGGTGAGTTTGGAGCAGAGTGCTCGGACGGGTTTGCGCATTCAGCTCATTTTATGGATTTTGAATTTGCAAAGAAATTGGGTATTCCGTTCACCCCAGTGAAGCCACCCATTCAGGTTACGGCAGTAGATGACTCCCCCCTGCAAAGTAATCATCCGCTGTCTCAGACACCAGAGGTGGAAGTCACTATAGGGGTGTTACATAAGGAGAAGCTACAGTTTTTTGTGTTACACATGACCACCTCCACAGTCATCCTTGGCATGCCATGGCTGCACTTACACTCTCCACAGATTAATTGGGCTACCGGTCAGCTAACCAGCTGGTCAACTCACTGTTTTCAGCAGTGTTTAGGGAGAGTGACACTGGGCCAGACAAGGATACAGTTGGAGGGGGTACCAGCACAATATTCCTAGTATTCTGATGTGTTCTATCCCAAGGCTGCAGATAAGTTACCTCCACATCGCCCCTTTGATTGCCCCATCGATCTCCGATCGGGTTGTATGCCCCCTAGGGGCCATCTTTACAATTTGTCTGGTCCAGAGAAAGTGGCCATGCAGGAATATATTCGTGAAAATTTAGCCAAGGAGTTCATTCGCCCTTCCCGGTCGCCTGCTGGTGCAGGTTTCTTTTTTGTTAAGAAAAAAGACGGAGGCCTGCGGCCTTGCATTGATTACCGGGGCCTGAATAAAATCACAGTGAAGAATCGCTACCCTTGGCCCCTGATAGATGACTTGTTTACACAGATAACCGACGCTAAGATCTTTTCAAAGTTGTATTTACGGGGTGCATACAACCTGGTGCGGATCAGAAAGGGCGATGAATGGAAGACGGCCTTTAACACGCCCGACGGGCATTACGAGTATCTGGTGATGCCCTTCGGGCTGTGTAACGCCCCAGCCGTCTTTCAGGAACTGATTAATTAGGTATTCAGGGAGGTATTGGGCAAGTTTGTGTTGGTATACCTGGATGATATACTTATCTTTTCTAACAACCTCTCTGAGCACAGAACACATGTCAAGTTTGTATTGGATAAGCTAAGGCAAAACATGCTTTACGCTAAATTGGAGAAATGCATCTTCGAGGTAACATCTGTCACCTTTTAGGGTACATAATTTCCACCTCGGGCCTGTCTATGGATCCTGCCAAGGTCTCTGTTGTGTTGGAATGGCCTCAACCAGTGGGGTTAAAATCTCTTC
The DNA here is from genome assembly GCF_040937935.1 of Hyperolius riggenbachi. Taxonomy (NCBI): domain Eukaryota; kingdom Metazoa; phylum Chordata; class Amphibia; order Anura; family Hyperoliidae; genus Hyperolius; species Hyperolius riggenbachi. The sequence continues at coordinate 193,596,146 of NC_090651.1, forward strand.
AGAGATTTTTAGGCTTTGCCAATTACTATAGAAGGTTCATAAAGGGGTACTCCACTGTCAATGCACCCCTCACCAGTCTCACTAAGAAAGGGGCAGATACTACCCACTGGTCTCCAGAGGCTCTGCATGCATTCTCAACTTTGAAAGATTTGTTTTGCTCTGCACCCATCCTGAGACACGTTGACACTTCCTTTCCCTTTATTGTTGAGGTGGACGCCTCAGAGGTCGGGGTAGGGGCTGTGCTGTCCCAGCGGTCAGGGTTGCAGGGTAGATTGCACCCATGTGCCTACTTTTCTCGTAGGTTCTCTCCGGCAGAGAGAAACTACGATATAGGCAACAGGGAGCTCCTGGCCATCAAATTGGCCTTTGAGGAATGGCGTCATTGGTTGGAAGGAGCAGAACATACAATTACAGTTTACACTGACCACAAAAATTTAGAATATATCGAGGGAGCCAAGAGATTAAGCCCCCATCAGGCTCGATGGTCATTGTTCTTCTCGAGATTCAGATTTATAATTACGTACACCCCAGGGAGCAAAAACATTAAGGCAGATGCCCTGTCTAGATGATTTGAGCCAGAGACAGCACAGCCCTCCCTCTCAGAGACCATTGTCCCACAAAGACTGGTATTAGCTACTACTGAGACTTGGGAAGATTGGACAGAAACTTTAGGTCCTTCTCAGCAGGACATCCCAGAGGGGAAGCCCAAAGGGGTTATGTTTATCCCACTGCCCTTTCGCCTTTAGATTCTGCAGATGTTCCATTCACACAGGAATGCGGGACACCCTGGGGCTTCCAGAACACAGGACCTTGTAGCCAGATGCGCTTGGTGGCCGTCTCTACCAGCCGATTGCAAAGAGTTTGTTAGAGAGTGTGCGGTGTGTGCGAGGAGTAAGCCCTCCCGACTGGCATCTGTGGGAAGATTGCAGCCTTTGCCCACCCCGAGTGAACCATGGACCCACTTATCCATGGATTTTGTGGGTGAGCTCCCCAGGTCTGAGGGCATGGCGGTCATCTGGGTGGTAGTCGACCGCTTTAGCAAAATGGCCCATTTCGTGCCCTTGAAAGTACTCCCCTCAGCCCAGGAATTAGCCGATTTGTTCATCATCCACGTTTTCCGATTGCATGGCATTCCGGAAAACATGTCAGATAGGGGAGTCCAATTTGTTTCCAGATTTTGGAGGGCATTCTGTCACCAAATGGGCATGGAACTGTCATTTTCGTCGGGCTACCACCCTCAGACGGAAAGAGTCAACCAATCATTGGAACAGTTTTTGAGGTGTTACGTTGCAGAAGCGCAAAATGATTGGGTCAAGTTTTTACCCTTCGCAGAATTTGCGCACAATAATTTAAAAAGTTCCTCTTCAGGATTCCAGGTAGTGACTGGGAAGTTGCCTAAATTCTCCTCATTGCCAGTCGCCTCCACTCCGTTTCCAGCTCTTGAGGCCTGGCAAAGGTCATTTAAAGATATATGGTGGATTGTGAAAAATAATTTGGAGAAGGCATTTCAAAGTCAAAAAGGTCAAGCTGACAAGAGACGTTCCTTAGAGTGGAGGTTTTTGCCAGGAGATTTAGTCTGGGTGTCCACACGTCACTTGACCTTGAAACAGCCCTCAGCTAAGTTGGGGCCCAGGTATGTGGGTCCATTCCCAGTAACTCGAAAGATCAACGATGTCACTTATGCCATTGACCTCCCTGCCAGTATGCGCGGTGTGAGATCCTTTCACGTGTCTCTGCTTAAGCCAGCAGTTCATGTGGGTCCCACTCCTCCTCCTCCTGTGATGATAGATGACCAACCTGAGTACGAAGTAGAGAAGATTTTAGACTCTCGCATAGTTCAGAACTCAGTACAATATCTGGTTCATTGGAAAGGGTATGGTATTGAGGAGAGATCATGGGTACCTGAATGTCGCATGCATGCTGACAAATTAAGAAGGGAGTTCCACGCGTTGCATCCTGAAAAGCCTGGTAGGAGCTGTCCGGAGTCCACTCCTCAGGGGGGGGGGGGGGGGGTACTGTGAGGAAACGCGGAAAAGCCGCCGCAAAGACTCAGAGTGAGGCGGCTGTTTCCGCGTCCAACATGGCGGCACAACGCAAAGAAACCGCCGCATGCCACATAGGCAGAGCGGTGGAGTCCGCGTTGGACGCGGCGGTTTGTACGCATAGTGATACCCCTGACATGGTGGTGGGACGCGGAGAGTCCGCCGCTTGCTTGGAAAGTGGTGCGGTGGCTCCCACGCCCAAGTCAGCTGATACTTTGCAAAACATGTCTGGTGTGGCTGGGACTGCTAGTCCACACAGGTTCAGAAGGACGCTGAGAGGCAAAGCTTATATGACAGCCAGAAAAGGGTCAGCTGACATTTTCACCACCTGCCATTGGTCCAGCACTTAGGGGAGGCGCTGGAGAGCGCTTTACTATATATACTGGGTGCTGGTCATTCTCTGGTTGTCTGCCGTTGCGATCACAATGTGGTAGCACTCAGACCTTGTCTGTATCTGTGTTCTAGCATAGTTTCCAAAGGTGTTGACATCACACCTTAGCATTAGGAACTTTGAATTGTATTATTTGTTATGACCTTCTGCCTGCCTGACTATTCCTCTGAACTCTGATCTTGTACCTTGCCATTTCTAATATCCTGTTGCCAAACTCTGCTCGTTCCTGGACTCTGTGTTTGCCTCCTGATTCTGTACTGTGCTACTCTGATACTCCGTTGCCAAACCCTGTCTGTTTATCAGATTCCGTATCTGCCTCCTGAATCTGTACCTTATCTGTCTGTGTGTTAACGACCTGGCTTGCCGACCTCGAGAACTGGCCTTACTGTTAGAGGCAGTTCCCAGACCTGTTAGTGACACCCTTCTCCTCGGGTGTCACTCACGCTCTGTCCTTCCTACCCGCAGCCTAGCTCCTCCCCCCTGGAGAGTCTAGGCCGTAGGAAGGAACATTCTTCCGGAGAAGTACTCAAAGTATACTGTTGCATATAACACTCACGTGTTCTCTCTGGTGTCCAGAGGTTAGTAGATATATCTGATTATCGGTGATACTGCAGATCACCAATAATCAGGTATATTCTGTATTCCTGGTGAGACTGCAGTTCACCGGTAATCAGATCCTCTCTGTGTTACACCGATCGTTACAATCCTGAAGAGGAACTTTTCAAATTATTGTGCGCAAATTCTGCGAAGGGTAAAAACTTGACCCAATCATTTTGCGCTTCTGCAACGTAACACCTCAAAAACTGTTCCAATGATTGGTTGACTCTTTCCGTCTGACCATTGGTCTGTGGGTGGTAGCCCGACGAAAATGACAGTTCCATGCCCATTTGGTGACAGAATGCCCTCCAAAATCTGGAAACAAATTGGACTCCCATATCTGACACGATGTTTTCCGGAATGCCATGCAATCGGAAAACGTGGATGATAAACAAATCGGCTAATTCCTGGGCCGAGGGGAGTCCTTTCAAGGGCACAAAATGGGCCATTTTACTAAAGCGGTCGACTACCACCCAAATGACCGACATGCCCTCAGACCTGGGGAGCTCACCCACAAAATCCATGGATAAGTGGGTCCATGGCTCACTCGGGGTGGGCAAGGGCTGCAATCCTCCCACAGATGCCAGTCGGGAGGGCTTACTCCTCGCACACACCGCACACTCTCTAACAAACTCTTTGCAATCGGCTGCTAGAGACGGCCACCAAGCGCATCTGGCTACAAGGTCCTTTGTTCTGGAGGCCCCAGGGTGTCCCGCATTCCTGTGTGAATGGAACATCTGCAAAATCTGAAGGCGAAATGGCAGTGGGATAAACATAACCCCTTTGGGCTTCCCCTCCGGGATGTCCTGCTGAGAAGGACCTAAAGTGTCTGTCCAATCTTACCAAGTCTCAGTTGTAGCTAATACCAGTCTCTGTGGGACAATGGTCTCTGAGAGGGAGGGCTGTGCTGTCTCTGGCTCAAATCATCTAGACAGGGCATCTGCCTTAATGTTTTTGCTCCCTGGGGTGTACGTAATTATAAATCTGAATCTCGAGAAGAACAATGACCATCGAGCCTGACGGGGGCTTAATCTCTTGGCTCCCTCGATGTATTCTAAATTTTTGTGGTCAGTGTAAACTGTAATCGTATGTTCTGCTCCTTCCAACCAATGACGCCATTCCTCAAAGGCCAATTTGATGGCCAGGAGCTCCCTGTTGCCTATATCGTAGTTTCTCTCTGCCGGAGAGAGCCTACGAGAAAAGTAGGCACATGGGTGCAATCTACCCTGCAACCCTGACCAGGGGCGTCTCTAGCCATTTTGTCACTCCAGGCGAGAAATCCTGTGGCACCCCCCCCCCCCCCCCCCCCGTGATTGCCCCCAGTCCCATACCCCGCACCCCTCATGGTGAACACCACTCCTGTGGTGAACCCCACCCCCAAGACCCCCGAAAATCATAATGCAGCAGCGTTTCACCAGAAAATGTACTTATTGCGGCATGGGTTCACCAGAAAATAGTTGTTATGCAGCAGAGCGTTTCACCATAAAATATACTTATTGCGGCATGCACTCACACACACCACACACAGTACACACACACACACTATACACACACACACAGTGTACACACACACACACACACACACAGTACACACACTGCACACAACATACACACTATACACAGTACACACACACACACACACTAGACATGCACAGCACAGTACACACACTATACACACACACACACACACAGTACACACACTGCACACAACATACACACACACAGTACACACACTGCACACAACATACACACTATACACAGTACACACACACACACACACACTTTAGACACGCACAACACAGTACACACACTGCACACAACACACACACACACACACACACACACACACACACACACACACACACACACACACACACACACACACAGCACACTATACACAGCACACAGTAGACATACACTATAAACATACAGAGATAGGAGGAGTGGAGTGAGACTGAGAATAGCCTGAGATGGAGCAGTTTATCTGTATTGCAGTCCCACATTACACAGAGACTAGTTGCTGGTAATAGGACTGCTGTCCCTGCCAATCTCTTACACAAGTCAGCAAGCAGCCCTCCTGGAGTCTAGGGACTGTCAAAACTTTTCAACCTGTTTAAGACCTTATCTGCACATGCAGTCATTATAACAATGGAGAGAGACCAGACAGATTTTTTTTCCCACTGACCCTCCAGACGAGTTCTACATCATGCTGTGTATATTTACCAGCTAGCCTGCCCTCTAATTGCACTTTTATCAGCTAGCCTAGTATTTTACATTGCCTTACATCAACAAACCTGAATACAGCAGACACAGGACCAACCCTAAATCATTGAATGAAAGGCGGCCTGGGGGGAAGTCAATGCCTGGCTGCTACACAGTTTCTACATCCATGCAGTTAGCAGTAGCAGAGAGAGAGGGACTGAATTCTCAGGAGTTGGACTCAGGAGCTGATGATGCTGTACTCCTCGGATCCCTGACTAGGATGAGTGCTTTCTCTCACTGACTCATTCATTACTGTGGTTCTTTGAATCATTGAGCTGAAGTCCAGTCAGCCCCGCTGCTGCTGTGTAAACTGACACCTGAGTCAGCTGAGAGGCATTTCTTCTCTCACTACTCAGTGCAGAAGCGCCCTTGCCTCTTCCTGTCGCCTTAGGCGAAAATTTATAGCTGCCTAATGGCTCGGACGCCTCTGACCCTGACCGCTGGGACAGCACAGCCCCTACCCCGACCTCTGAGGCGTCCACCTCAACAATAAAGGGATAGGAAGTGTCAACGTGTCTCAGGATGGGTGCAGAGCAAAACAAATCTTTCAAAGTGGAGAATGCATGCAGAGCCTCTGGAGACCAGTGGGTAGTATCTGCCCCTTTCTTAGTGAGACAGGTGAGGGGTGCAATAACAGTGGAGTACCCCTTTATGAACCTTCTATAGTAATTGGCAAAGCCTAGAAATCTCTGAAGAGATTTCAACCCCACTGGTTAAGGCCATTCCAACACAGCAGAAACCTTGGCAGGATCCATAGACAGGCCCGAGGTGGAAATAATGTACCCTAAAAAGGTGACAGATGTTACCTCGAAGATGCACTTCTCCAATTTAGCGTAAAGCATGTTTTGCCTTAGTTTATCCAATACAAACTTGACATGTGTCCTGTGCTCAGAGAGGTTGTCAGAAAAGATAAGTATATCATCCAGGTATACCAACACGAACTTGCCCAATACCTCCCTGAATACCTCATTAATCAGTTCCTGAAAGACGGCCGGGGCGTTACACAGCCCGAGGGGCATCACCAGGTACTCGTAATGCCCGTCGGGCGTGTTAAAGGCCGTCTTCCATTCATCGCCCTTTCTGATCCGCACCAGGTTGTATGCTACCCGTAAATCCAACTTTGAAAAGATCTTATTATCGGTTATCTGTGTAAACAAGTCATCTATCAAGGGCAAAGGGTAGCGATTCTTTACCTTGATTTTATTCAGGCCCCGGTAATCAATGCAAGGCCGCAGGCCTCCGTCTTTTTTCTTAACAAAAAAGAAACCTGCACCAGCAGGCGACCGGGAAGGGCGAATGAACCCCTTGGCTAAATTTTCACGGATGTATTCCTGCATGGCCACTTTCTCTGGACCAGACAAATTGTAAAGATGGCCCCTAGGAGGCATACAACCCGATCGGAGATCGATGGGGCAATCAAAGGGGAGATGTGGAGGTAACTTGTCTGCAGCCTTGGGACAGAACACATCAAAATACTCGGAATATTGTACTGGTACCCCCTCCAACTGGATCCTAGTCTGGCCCAGTGTCACTCTCCCTAAACACTGCTGAAAACAGTGAGCTGACCAGCTAGTTAGCTGACCGGTAGCCCAATTAATCTGTGGAGAGTGTAAGTGCAGCCATGGCAAGCCAAGGATGACTGTGGAGGTGGTCATGTGTAACACAAAAAACTGTAGTCTCTCTTTATGTAACAACCCTATAGTGACTTCCACCTCTGGTGTCTGAGACAGCGGATGATTACTTTGCAGGGGGGAATCATCTACTGCCGTAACCTGAATGGGTGGTTTTACTGGGGTGAACGGAATACCCAATCTCTTTGCAAATTCAAAATCCATAAAATTAGCTGCAGAGCCTGAGTCAATAAAAGCCTCAGAAACCTCAGTTTTATCTTCCCATGTGACTGTACAGGGAAGAAGTAACCGTTTATCTTCTAGGGGTAAAAGCCGCGTGCCTAGGGTGCTACCCCCTACAACTCCTAGGCGATAGCGTTTCCCGGCTTGTAAGGACAATTACGTACTCTATGACCCCCCTCTGCGCAGTAAAGACACAGCCGCTCAGACATCCTGCGTCTTCGCTCCACTTGGGATAGTTTCGACCGACCAATTTGCATTGGTTCGGGTGGAGGCGAGACAGGAGGAGGTGGAGTTACTGGAGGCGCAGCGTAGGACACCATTCTTACATGACTACTACCCCGGGTCTGTTTCTGATAGCGCAGTCTGCGGTCGACTCGAATGGCCGATGAAATGGCCATTTCATCGACTGTCTTAGGTTCAGGCAGACTTAACGTGAGATCTGAAACCTCATCTGACAACCCTGATAAGAAACAATCTAATAGGGCATAGGTGTCCCACCTGGCTGACACTGACCACCTCCTAAATTCGGCTGCATAATCTTCGACCGGACCCCTGCCTTGACGCAAGAGCTTGAGCTTCCGCTCAGAGGTCACGACAAGGTCTGGATCGTCGTAAATTACTGCCATGGCTTTAAAAAATTCATCCACTGAAGAGAAGGCCAAATCCCAGGTGGGCAAACTGTACGCTCACGTCTGAGAATCGCCTGATAACAAAGTCTTAATAAATGTGACCCTTTGGGTCATATTTCCAGAAGATCGGGGTCTCAACTCAAAGTAAGATAACACTCTACTTTTAAAATTTCGGAAGTCAGATCTGTCACCAGAAAATTTCTCGAGTACAGGCAAACGTATGTCAGAGCTAGGAGGGGATCGCACCTCATCCACTGCTGTCTGGAGGGTTTGTAAAGAACCAGACAAGGCTTCAATCATAGTCTTGTGACTACCCAGCACTTGGTTGATGTTTTCCACCGAAGTGGCAAGAGCGCCCAGACGGTCAGTGTGTGCGTCCATTTGCATTTTTGGTCTGCCGTTCTGTAACGATCGGTGTAACACAGAGAGGATCTGATTACCGGTGAACTGCAGTCTCACCAGGAATACAGAATATACCCGATTATTGGTGATCTGCAGTATCACTGATAATCAGATATATCTACTAACCTCTGGACACCAGAGAGAACAAGTGAGTGTTAGATGCAACAGTATACTTTGAGTACTTCTCCAGAAGTATGTTCCTTCCTATGGCCTAGACTCTCCAGGGGGGAGGAACTAGGCTGAGGGTAGGAAGGACAGAGCGTGAGTGACACCCGAGAGGGAGGGTGTCACTAACAGGTCTGGGAACTGCCTCTAACAGTAATTGGCAGTTCTCGAGGTCGGCAAGCCAGGTCGTTAACACACAGACAGATAAGGTACAGATTCAGGAGGCAGATACGGAATCCAATAAACAGACAGGGTTTGGCAACGCAGTATCAGAAGAGCACAGTACAGAATCAGGAGGAAAATACAGAGTCCAGGAACGAGCAGAGTTTGGCAACAGGATATCAGAAATAGCAAGGTACAAGATCAGAGTTCAGAGGAATAGTCAGGCAGGCAGAAGGTCATAACAAATAATACAATTCAATGTTCCTAACGCTAAGGTGTGAACTCCTTGATGTCAACACCTTTGGAAACTATGCTAGAACACAGATACAGACAAGGTCTGAGTGCTACCACGTTGTGATCGCAACGGCAGACAACCAGAGAATGACTAGCATCCAGTATAAATAGTAAAGCGCTCTCCAGCGCCTCCCCTAAGTGCTGGACCAATGGCAGGTGGTAAAAAATGTCAGCTGACCCGCCTGGTCAGCTGACCCTTTTCTGGCTGTCATATAGGCTCTGCCTCTCAGCACGCGCACACGTCCTTCTGAACCTGTGTGGACTAGCAGTCCCAGCCACACCAGACATGTCTTGTAATGTAACCACTGATTCAGGCGCGGGGGCCGCTGCCCCGCTCTCTAAGCGAGCGGCGGTTTCCCAGCGTCCAGCCGCAACGTCAGCTGCTTTGCCATGCGTGCAATCCGCCGCATCCAACGCGGACTTCACCGCTCTGCTGATGCGGCATGCGGCGGTTTCTTCATGTTGTGCCGCCATGTTAGACGCGGAAACAGCTGCCTCACTCTGAGCCCTTGCGGCGGCTTTTCCGCGTTTCCTCACAGCCTGGAGTCCAAAATCTCCTCAACTTCCCACTCGGGCTCACCATCAACCATGACAGGGAGAGGAGGGAGGGAATCCACCTGGACAGCCGGCTTCAAGAGTGACACATGAAAGGTTCTTCCCACCTTCAGGGAATGCGGTAAACTGACTCTGTAAGACACGCGATTAACCCTTTCCGAAATTAGATATGGTCCAATATACCTGGGCCCCAGTTTCGCGGACGGCTGTCTCAGAACTATATGCCGAGTTGACACCCAAACCTTGTCCCCTGGTTTAAACTCCCACTCCGGAGATTTTTTCTTATCTGCCTGCCTGCCTGCCTCTTCTGTATGCAAAAAGCCTTTTTTAGATTTCCCCCGACCTTAGCCCAAATCCTCTTAAAAGATTCCCGCCACTCCTCCAGAACAGGGAATGGAGATGCCGTCACTGGCAAGGGAGAAAATATGGGGGACTTCCCATTGACTATCTGAGAAGACGCATAACCAGAGGACTCATTCCTGAGATTGTTATGTGCGAATTCTGCAAATGGTAAAAAATCCGCCCACTGATGTTGGTGGGTCCGCCACATAACATCTCAGGAACTGTTCCAAGGACTGATTGATCCTTTCCGTCTGACCGTTGGTCTGCGAATGGTAACCTGATGAAAAGGACAATGACATACCCATCCCCTTACAGAAGGCCCGCCATAACCTGGAGACAAACTGGACCCCTCTGTCCGAGACCACATTTCCCAGAATACCATGTAATTTAAAGATGTTTTGAATAAAAAGATCTGCCAACTTTTGAGCAGTAGGGAAACCACTCAAAACAACAAAGTGGGCCATCTTACTGAATCTATCAGTGACTACCCATATGACAGTCTTCCCATTGGAAACCGGAAGTTCTCCTACAAAGTCCATGGAAATGTGCGTCCATGGCTCCTGAGGGGAGGGCAGAGACTGTAAAGTTCTGACTGGAGCTCATCGGGAGGGTTTGCTCCTGGCGCAGATGGTACAGGTTTTAACAAATTCCCTGCAATCTGATTGTATTGATGGCTACCAGACAGATCTACACAATAATTCCTGGGTTCTAGTAATGCCAGGATGTCCAGCATTCTTGTGTCCATGAAACAACTGCAATACTTTGGGACGCAAGAGACAAGGAACATATAGAACCCCTTCTGGTTTCCCCTCTGGGACTTCCAACTGGAAAGGGCTTAAGAGGCTAACAAGGTCCTCAACAATTTCAGTGGCTGCCAGCATGATCTCTTTTGACAGAATATTCTCTGGGGAAGGAGATGGAGCAGTCTCAGGTTCAAAACAACGAGAAAGGGCGTCTGCTTTAACGTTCTTACTCCCTGGTGTAAACGTGATTATAAAATGAAACCGGGAGAAAAAGAGAGCCCATCTAGCCTATCTGGGGGTGAGTCTTTTAGCCTTTTCGATATACTGTAGGTTTTTATGATCTGTGTATACTGTTATTACATGCTCAGCCCCCTCTAACCAATGGTGCCATTCCTCAAAAGCAAGCTTAATGGCCAACAATTCCCTGTTCCCAACATCATAATTTCTCTGGGCAGGGGAGAATTTTCTAGAAAAGAAAGCACAGGGATGAAGTTTGTCCTGAAGTCCTGAACGTTGAGACAACACTGCTCCCACTCCAACCTCTGAGGCATCCACCTCCACTATGAAAGGATAAGCAACATCTACATGACGTAATATGGGAGCAGAACAAAAAGCTTCTTCTAGAGAGGAAAATGCTGCACATGCTTCTTTGGACCAATGAGAGGCATCAGCCCCTTTCTTAGTCAAGTTAGTAAGTGGAGATACCACAGAAGAGAACCCCTTGATAAACTTTCTGTAGTAGTTTGCAGATCTCAAGAATCTCTGAAGTGCTTTAAGCCCAGATGGTTGTGGCCATTCCCTTACAGCAGAGACCTTCTTGAGATCCATGGAGAACCTTGTAGTGGAGATAACGTACCCCAGAAAGGCAATCTCCTTTACTTCAAAAACGCATTTTTCTAACTTAGCGAATAATTGATTCTCTCTAAGTTTTTTCAGCACATACTTAACATGTTGACGATGTTCAGTGAGATTTTTAGAAAATATTAGGATGTCATCCAAGTATACGATTACAAAATGACCCAGTACCTCCCTGAAGATTTCGTTCACAAACTCCTGGAAAACTGCAGGAGCGTTACACAACCCAAAGGGCATCACCAAGTATTCGTAATGCCCCTAGGGAGTGTTGAATGCCGTCTTCCATTCTGTAACGACCGGTGTAACACAGAGAGGGTCTGATTACCAGTGATCTGCAGTATCACAGAGAATGCAGAATATACCCGATTATTGATGATCTGCAGTATCACCGATAATCAGATATATCTTCTAACCTCTGGACACCTGAGATATGAGAGTGTTTGGTGCAACAGTAGTACTTTGAGGAAAGCACTCGGAGAATGGGTGCTAGACAGTAGGATCTACTGTTAAGGATTAACTTCCTTCCACAAGCCTGCTGCTCCCCAAGGGGCGGAGCCAGGCTGAGACAGTGGGAAGGACAGAACGTGAGTGACACCAGTGGTGGAGTGTCACTGACAGATCTGTGAACTATCTTCTAACAGGGGAGATAGTTCTTAAGGTCGGACAAGCCAGGTCGTTAAGACACGGACAGACAAAGTACAGAGACACTCCACACAAACAAAAGAGACGGCACACCACTGGCTGCAATGAACTTTGCTGTATTGGAACGATAGCACACTACATGTTACGGATATTACATCCTTCCTCAGGTGTATAACAGCAACTGAAGATACAAACAGCTTTTTAAACATACAGGGCTAATTGCCACGCCTACTCCTGTGATACACCACACCCATTCAATTAACCCATTATAAAATGTCCATCAATATGTCTTCACGGTCATATGGCACTCCACATTGGCTACCAATAAATACAAAAACATGACTGACCGTAATCCAGGCACTTCCCTCAATGGACTGCCACTGACCACCTGTAAAAAACATGCAACACATAACATGTATAAAATTCCTTGCAACATTAAGCTTCTCGCATATTATACACCAGCTTGTCATAAAAAGCATTTCAGAGGTAACCTCTCGTTCATGCCCCTTGGGGCTACCACATCAAGCATGTGAATCCATCTGGCTTCTTTCTGTTTCAGTGTTTTTTCCATGTCACCTCCTCTGTTTGATGGACTCATAGATTCCAATACACACCACCTCAGCTGCGCGGCACCATGCCCCATAGCAGCAAAGTGCCTCGCAACTGAGGTGTCATAGCCCTTATGCTCGCCCTCAGCATATTTGCTGATGGCCCTTTTATGTTCCTGTATCCTGGTGCGAACTGGCCTAGTAGTTTCGCCTACATACATAAGCCCGCATGGGCATTTCAGCCCATAAACCACCCAGGGCGTGGAACAATAGTGTCTACCTCTAATGGCTATTTTACGGCCAGTATGGGGATGACACACAGCATCCCCTTTGATGATTCCATTGCACACATTGCAGTTTAAACACGGGTGCGTCCCCGCTCTCCCCGTGCTCTGCAGTCTAGGTGTGGGGGCAGTATCAGTGTGCCTTACACTGTCCTGGATCGTTTTTCCTCTTCTTATGGCGAAAACGGGCTCCTCTTTAAACAATGGCCCTAGGTCTTTATCTGAACTCAACAAGGGCCAAAACCTGCGAATAGATTTTTTGATGTTTTTACCAAAATTCATGACCACCGGTGTCCCTTTCCTTTCTTTCTCACCAACCCTTCTAGCCAATGTGGAGTGCCATATGACTGTGAAGACATATTGATGGACATTTTATAATGGGTTAATTGAATGGGTGTGGTGTATCACAGGAGTAGGCGTGGCAATTAGCCCTGTATGTTTAAAAAGCTGTTTGTATCTTCAGTTGCTGTTATACACCTTAGGAAGGATGTAATATCCGTAACATGTAGTGTGCTATCGTTCCAATACAGCAAAGTTCATTGCAGCCAGTGGTGTGCTGTCTCTTTTGTTTGTGTGGAGTTATTCTGAAGCCGTGGGAGCAATCCGGCAGAGACAAGGCACCGGCTCTATCAAGGTCCAGGGGACCCTTATACAGCGTTCTCCAGGCATCCAGTGAGTGTGGTCAAAGTACAGAGACAGTAGGCAGATACAGAATCCAGAGACTAGCCGGGCTTCGGCAACAGAGAATCAGAAAGACAAGGTACAAAATCAGAGATCAGGAGAATGGTCAGGAATGCAGAAGGTCATAACAGATAATCAACAATGCCTAAGCTTGAGTGTGAGCTCCAAGATTCTCACACTCCAGGAACTAAACTAGATAATACAAATAATACAGATGGTACAGAAATCCTAGACTAAGGTGTGAGTTCCATGGCCGTCAACACCTTGGAAACTGGTCTAGATAACAATACAGATAGTAACAGAATTCCTAGGCTAAGGTGTAAGCTCCGTGATCATCAACACCTTTGGAAACTGACTAATAAACACAGATACTGACAAGGTCTGAGTGCTACCACGTAGTGATCGCAACGCCAGACACCAGAGAAATGACCAGCACCCAGTATATATACACCAGCGCTCTCCAGCGCCTCCCCTAAGTGCTGGACCAATGAAAGTTGCTGCAATTGTCAGCTGACCGGCCTGGTCAGCTGACCCTCCTCTGACTGCCATAATGGCCCTGCCTCTCTGCGCGCGCGCGCGTCCTCCTAAACCAGTGTGGACTATCAGTCCCAGCCACACCAGTCATGTGTTGTAATGTTTCTGCTGTATTAGATGCGGAATCCGACGCCACGCTGTCTGGGCATGCGGCGTTTACTCCGCATTCTGCCTTACTGGAGCAGGCCTATGCGAGCAACTTGCCGCATTGGACGCGGAATCCGCCGCCCTGTAGTTAGAGCATGCGGCGGTTTCTCCGCGCTCCGACTGCGCCCCAACTGCCATGTCAAACGCGGAATCAGCCGCCTCACCTTGAGTATTGGCGGCGGCTTTTCCGCGTTTTCTAACACATTCATCTTCTTCCCTGAAACGGATCAAATTGTAGGCCCCTCTTAAATCTAACTTCATGAAGACAGAAACCTCGGAAACCTGTGTAAATAAATCATCGATTAACGGTAGTGGATACCGATTTTTAATCGTGATCTTATTTAGACCTCTGTAGTCACAACAGGGGCGCAAACCTCCATCCTTTTTCTGAACGAAAAAGAATCCCGCCCCTGCAGGAGATCTCGAAGGGCGGATGAATCCTTTCTGTAAGTTTTCCTGGATGTACTCATCCATGGCTAATTTTTCTGGGGATGAGAGGTTGTATAGGTGACCCCTGGGAGGCATGGTTCCTGGCTTCAAATCAATAGGACAGTCAAAAGGTCTGTGTGTGTGTGTGTGTGTGTGGGGGGGGGGGGGGGGGGTAATTGATCTGCTACCTTGGTGTAACGATTGGTGAAGCACAGAGAGGATCTGATTACCGGTGATCTGCAGTATCACTGGGAATACAGATATATACCAGATTATAAGTGATCTGCAGTATCACCGATAATCCAATATACCAGCTAACCTCTGTTCACCTGAGTAGAGTGTAGTGTTAGGTGCAACAATAACACTTAGAGGGCTAGGCCTCAGTGCAGTAAGGAGTACTGCACGGATTCCTTCCAAAGACCTGAACTCTCCAAGGCGGGAGGAGTCAGGTCGAGAGTAGGAAGGATGGTCTGAAAGTGACACTCAGGAGAAAGTGTCACTAACAGGAAGGGGAACCGCCTCCAATAGTAAGGTCGGTTCTCGAGGTCGGACAAGCCAGGTCGTAAACACACGGACAGATAAAGTACAAATTCAGAAGACAGAGGCGGAGTCTCGGTACAGGCAGGGTTCGGCAACAGGATGTCAGAAATATCGAGGTACAAGATCAGGAGGCAAGAGCAGAGTCTAAGGACGAGCCGGGGTTCGGCAACAGAGTATCAGAATGGCAAGGTACAAGATCAGAGTTCAGGAGGATAGTCAGGCAGGCAAAGAGTCATAACAGATAATCACAATCAAACTAGTACTTTAGCTATCAACAGAATCTAGCTAAGTGTAGGTTTACAGCTCCAGCTGGTCCCGGCACACTTAAGGATCTGACTACAGGTCTGAGTGCTCCCACGTATGTGTTCGCAACGCCAGACAACCAGCAACTGAGCAGCCAGCAGTATATATACACATGAATCTCTCCAGCACCTCCCCAAGTGCTGGACCAATGAGGAGTGGAGCCAGAGTCAGCTGACCAGCCTGGTCAGCTGACTCATTTCTGGCCGTCATATTTACCCTGCCTGAGTGCGCGCGCGTGCGTCACTCTAAACCTCGAGGGACTATGTGTCCCAGCCACACCAGCACCGCTCTGCGGTGCCTCAGTAATGGGGCCATGCGCGCTAACCGCCGTGTCCAACGCGGCGGTTATTCCGCGCTCCGTCATGCCCTGCACAGGGACAGCCGCCTCAGACTGAGTGGAGGCAGCTGCCTCCCCGTGCTCTGCCCCGCCGTGCGCGGAAAGAGCCGCCTGCCGCTGACTCATGGCGGCGGCTCTTCCGCGCTTCATCACACTTGGGCCAAAAGACATTGGAATATTCCTGATATTGTGGAGGTACTCCTTCCACTTGAACCTTAGTAGAACACAAGACTATTCTCTGTAAACACTGCTGTGAGCAGGGGCCCCAACAGTCCCGTTTTCGCCGGGACTGTCACGGGTTGGGGGAGGGGTCCCGCTGTCCCGGGATACCCCCCCTTGTGACCCGGCAGGCCGGCAGGCAGCAGAGGTAAAAAAAGGATCGAGGCGCCAGCCTCCCTCCGAATGTGCCCCCCACAGTGTCCCCCTGTATGCAGAGATACGAGCGCAGCAGAGCGGCAGTCTTACCATCTTCCTCGCGTACCGGGCATCTCTTGCTTCCATCTACTTCCTGTGACATCACAGGAAGCAGGAAGCGGAGAAGACGAGATGCCCGTACGCGACGAGGAATGGTCATTCGGAGGGAGGGAGGGACACTATTATCCCAGACCGCATCCCACACACCAAAGCCGCCGGCTGGCACCTCGATCCTTTTTTCACCTCCACACCCAGGGCCATGGGCACCCTCACCCTTCTCTCCACCAGTCAGATATATATATATTTTTTTTTGACTAGGGGTGTGTCAGGGGGTGTGGTTGGGTGTGTGTCAGGGGGTGTGGCTTAAGTGTCCCGGTTTCTCATCTCAAAACGTTGGGAGGTATGCTGTGAGCAATAAGGTGACCAAGTAATCAACTGTCCATTCCCCCAATCAAACTGAGGAGAATGTAATTGTAACCAAGGTAACCCTAATATCACTGTAGAGGTAGACATCTTTAAAACAAAAAACTGAATGATCTCCTTATGCAGGGCTCCTACTTGCAGCGAGAGAGGAGGAGTCTGGCACAGTGGGGACTTTCCCTGCAAAGGAGTGTCATCGATTGCTGTAACATACAAATGTTTTTCTACTGGAAGTACAGGGATATTTAAACTTAAAGCAAAACTTAAATCTAAAAAATTAGCAGTCGACCCAGAATCCACAAATGCTGTGGTAGGAAAGTTCTGCCCTTCCCAGTTTAGGGAGCAGGGCAATAATATTTTTTCTTGTCTAGGGGGTGAAACTACTCCGCTTAGGGTGATACCCCAACCACACCTAAGCTAAGGAGTTTCCCGACTTCCTACCACAGTCTTGTGCAATGTGGACCTTCTCTCCGCAGGACATGCAGAGACCCTCTTTGCGTCTTCTTGACCTCTCAGCCTTCGTAAGGCATCCGTGACCTAGCTGCATAGGCTCCTCAGTCTCCACTGCTGCCGAGCTACAAGCACCTGAAGCCCTGGAGTACATAGGGTATCTGCCCTTCTTATTGTACCTCAAACGTCTATCTATTGTAATAGATAGTGATATAGCCTCATCTAGGTCTTTGGGTTCTGGTTGACTAACCATCACGTCAGTGACTGCCTCTGATAACCCATCTAGGTATCTATCCAGGAGTGCATACCGCTCCCATCTAGAGGAGACTGCCCACTTCCTGAACTGTGACGCATACTCCTCTGCTGTACTGCGTCCCTGTCTAAGGCTTTTGAGTTTATGTTCAGCCGTGGCGGCACTATCCGGATCATCGTAAATGACCGCCATGGCTTTAAAAAACTCCTAGACAGAAGAAAGGACAGGATGCTCATCAGGTAAGCCATAAGCCCAAGTCTGGGAGTCTGCATGTAAGAGAGTCTTGATGAGCAGGGCCGGATTTGTGGGCAGGCCCCCAAGGCACAGGACTAGGGCGGATCTTATATGCTGATTTCCGTGGGGCGGCCGCGGGTGACAAGTTAACTGAATGCACGGTCGGTGCACCTGTCAGCTGATCCACCCACCGCGAGTGTCCTCAGCCGCCCCCGCCCGCCCGCCCGCCGCTCTGCTCTGTGCAAGTGCGATCTGACTGAGCAGAGGCAAGGCAGGTCTGGAGGAGGCGGCCGCAATTGCCTAGTTACGAGCAGGAGGCGGGCGGGAGCCGGAGCCCAGGGCCAATGACTGAGGAGATGGTGGAGACGGAGGACGGAGCCATGCAATATGGTGGTGGGAGGTAAGCTGCTGCCCCCTCTGCCCTGGCCTGGACTCGAGCGAGCTTCTGCATCGGTGGCCACAAGGCAGACTTTTTCGCTCGTCTCCAGTGAGTCCCAGCCAGGCAAGCTGCTCAGAGCCTCAGCTTCTAACTTGTTGTGCCGGCGGGGAGAGCGCATCTATAGGGCGCCCACGCTGTCAATCAGTGTGTGACATCACATCACAGCGCTGGCCAGAAGACTAGGATGAGGGAGGTCTCGCGGTGCCGCTGGGGCTGATGAATCCATGACAGCCTCAGTGCGCACTGTTTACTAGTGTGAAGCGTGGAGGAGAGTACAGTCTGGGCTGGAATAAATCATAGCGGGTCGGGCAGCAGGAGTTTGCAGAAGGAAAAGCATGGGCAGGTTGAATGGCCGGGTTGGACTCGCTGGCACAAGAGCCCAGCAGGCAGAGGCAGCTAACACACAGCCTGCAGCTCAGCCAACAGCATGGCTTGCCTCGGAGAACTTCCTGCTGTGCAGAGACCAGTATCCCAGGGCAGCTGTTAGTTCCTTCTCCCCTCCCCTCTGAGGACTCCAGACAGCAAAGCAGGGGGGAAGGGGAGAGTGCTCAGCTGAATGGGACACCTCGGCTCACATGGGGAGATGCAGTGCAGCCTTCACTGGCTGCAACAGGAAGCTGGAGAATCCGATGTCCCTGTGACCCTGGCCTGCATGCAGTGAGTGTGAGTACATGCTCCTTAGTCCTCCTGACATCCCCTCTCTCACAGCATTACATGTCCATTCGTCCACTTCCTCTCTCTAGAGGTACCACTGCCCCCAGCAAGCCCTTCTCCCTTCAATAGAGGTACCACATATCCCAGCAAGTCCCCCACCCCCTTTATACATGTACTACTGGTGCCAACATGCCCCTCTCCCTCCATAGAAGCACCACAGATCCCAGCATGTTTCCCCACTTCCATAGACACACCACAGATCCCAGCATGCCCCTCCTGCTCCAAATAGTATTGTTTTCCCTCAGGGCCCCAGAGCCAGCTGGCCTACCACCTGGTCGCCTCCAAAGTAAATAGTGGGCCCCCCACAGCTTCTGAGTTTTCACAGCGGTGCACACAGACATCTGTCCGGCTGGTGTGCTATTCTGCATGCTTTGTGACCACTTGAATATGTACATTCTGTCAGGTCACGAGGATGAAGCACACAGAGGAGCAAGCCAGGTGAGTGCGTTCCACTAAAAATGTCCTGCATGGGCCCCGGGGGACCACTATTCACACTAGAGGAGGCCTGGGGGCCCAGCAGCCATCTCTGAGGCCCTGGGAGACAACCCAATACTATGTGGGAAGTGTCGGGCCTCTATGGAAGAGGTGCATGCTGGGAACTGTGGTGCCTCTATGGAGGGAAGGAGCATGCTGGGAGCTGTGGTGCCTCTATGGAGGGAAGGAGCATGCTGGGAACTGTGGTAGGTCTTGCTGGGAGCTGTGGTACCTCTATGGAATGGGAGGATAGTCCAGGGGGTTACTGTATCTTCCTATACCTCACCTTTCCAGTGCTGGGTTCCTTTTTGGTTGAATTGTTTTTTCAGTAAGCGAGCGTGGGTGAGTGTACCTGTACTGGGCATGTGCAGGTAAGGTCTGCACATGCCCAGTAAAATGAAGTGCATGTGCACAGGGTAAAAGACAAAACCTTGCACAGGTGCCTTAGTTCTACTGGGCATGCGCAGACCATAATTGTGCATGCCCAGTGCGGTCACTCTCACCCACGCCTGTGCTTGCACAATGAAGTAACCTATTTGAGCAGAGAGGCCCAGTGCTAGAACGGTGGGATGTAAGAAGTAGTATTTTTAGGCTTTGTGTTCGGGGGGGGGAGGGGGGTTTTGGGGTGTATTGGTATGTGTATGAGGCAAGGGGGGGGGGGGGGGGGCGGCTGGTGACAGATGGCCTAGGGCGGTAACAAGTTTAAATCCGGCCCTGTTGATGAGAGTAACCTTCTGAGCCTCGGTTCCCGAGGACACAGGTCTCATCTGAAAGTAAGATAACACCCTGTGGCGGAAGTTCTGGAAATCTGCCCTAGCACCTGAAAATCTCTGAGGAATATTCATTTTAGGCTCACTAGGAGCCGGGGGAGGCAGAACGTTAAGTGGTGGTTGCAGCCTCCGGACAGTCTCAGTCAGCTGAGTAATCTGAGCCTGCTGTGCAGTCACAGTAATTTTCAGCTGTTCTACTTCTGCCCTTATGGTCTGAAGCTGATTTACCACCACCTCCATCTCACTTCTTTCGGGTCTGTGTTTATGTAACGATTGGTGTCAGCAAGCACCGCTATTCTGATTATTGGTGATCTGCAGTATCACCAATAATACAGATGCTATACCTGATTATGGTGATCTGCAGTATAGCGTGACACGATACAATCGTATGCAAGAGGGTGCTTGGTACAATAGAGTATCTCTATAGGGCACAGAGATACAACCTCCAGCAAGCTGGAACAGCAGACAACAATAATAATATACAGTGTAAATTCAAGTCCGTGGAAATTTCCACCACACCGTAATTCCTCAGAGGTGTGGTTATCTCTGAATGGGAACCCTGTGTGTGAGACCCTCCAAAGGACGGAGTGGAGGAGTCTCGGCCTCTAGCAGCAAGGGTTTGCTAGTGGTGGTCGTCTCAAAGAGGCAAGCCTCTGATAGAACCCTACAGTGGGAGACGTTCCACTGAAGGGAGAAAGGTCAGACAAAATGAGGTTCGGCAACAGATCAGGCGGCAGCAGTACAGAAACGTGAGACAAGAGAATAGTCGGAAACCAAGCCAATAGTCGATAACGGTACGGGCTGGCGAAGTACAGAATCAGGAAGCAGAAGTGTAGTCAAGACAGGCACAGAATCATACACGATAAATCAAACAGTATAATATGTGTATAAATTGGCGATAAACCAATATATGACACAAAATCAGAGACAAGGCTGACTAGGTCTGAGTGCTGACACAGGGTATCGCAAACACAGACGAAGTGTGACTGAAAAGCACTTCCTTATATACTGCCTGGGAGAGAAGTAACAAACTTTAATGGAAGACATTTCATTGTTACAGCTGATACAAATTATACAATAAATCTGCACTGTTTCTACTTCCAGCTTTCAAGGAAGCAGACATTGTTAACCTCCTGTGCTTTCAAATTAGTTTATCTGCCATAGCAGTCAGGTGACAGGGGAGAAATAAAACTACAAATTGTAATTAGACAAGAGGGGTAATTAGACAGGCCAGACTCTATAAATACATGCAGGGTACATTTCACTGTTTTCCTTCTATGCAGGAATTCAGGTCCACTTTGTTCCTGCAGAGTGATTGTTGAAGGGGGAGGGGGATCATTACTGACAGGATGCAAGCTGGGGGGCTGGGGGGTAGATACAGACACGGCAGGAGAGAAGATTGCTTTTTTTTCTTTTTTTACTTTAAGTTTGGGACAGAAAAGAGCTGAGTGCAGAGGAGGCTGCCTCTGAAACACTGTCACTGTACATGCCCTGTAATGCTCGATCCTCCCCGAACTGAACGTACACAAAAGAAAGCAAACAAACTGAGCTCTGAAGTTATATCACCTCTTCTAGCTGATTAGACCAGCAGCTCCTTATCTAAACGGCATGGTTATCTGCTGTCTGCGGGGATGGTGAATGAAGGAGTCGCTCCTGACTGACTGTCCCTGATTGCAGAAGAACGCACATGGTCTCTCTCCTCTCATAACTTCTGCAGGCTGCTGAGAAAGATGTGTGGGCGTGCTTGCTTGGCTGCCTCTCTTTCCATTGGCCAGAGAGCTGCCAGCATAAAATAAAGCCTGTTTCATTGGAGGGCGGGAGGCAGAGACTGAGCAGAAGTTTCCAGCTAGATGACATGCATGGTGCCGCCCCTTACAACCCGCCCAGCCAATCCGTGCTCCACCAGACCAGACAGCGTGAGGTGACAGGCAGAGGAGCGCTCCCCAGCTCCTGCAGTGTACAGCGTCAGCTCTCCCTATTGTGCGAGAGCTGGACGCTGATTGATAGCAGGCAATGGAGCGCTCCTGCCTGGGTTTTTTTTGCAGCTGGGTGGGTGAATGACAACAGCTGGGCAGGGTCTGGAAACAGCCGGGCGGCCCGCCCACTTATTTGGCTTTAGGGAGAACACTGGGCAAAACGGTTTCCATAGCCCTGTAAGAGAAAGTGTAGCAGTGGCTGTGTGCGCATTCTCTGTGGCGCAGTTGGTTAGCGTGTTTGACTGTTAACTGAAAGGTTGGTGGTTCAAGCCCACCCAGGGATGGCCTTGCATTTTTTGTTCACCAGTTATCCGAAGAGAACCCCAGATATCCATGTAGATTCAAGGTATATCACAATGGTACATGCTAGGCTGGCTTCAGCAGGCAGTCCTGGTGGTATAATAATGAGCATAGCTGCCTTCCAAGCAGTTGACCTGGGTTTGATTCCTGGCCATGGCCAATGCATGTTGGCTGGCTTTTGACATCTTACAAATCCCTGGAAGAGGAGAAGGATTTCTTTTAAATAAAAAAAAAAAAAAAAACATCCGAATTCCCGAACAAGAATTGTTACCCGAATTTTGTCACCGACTCCGAACCGAATTTGAATCTGAATCGAATTGTGGTGATCGCAACTGAATCCGAATTTTCCATGGACCCAAATTTGAATGTACCCGAATCGAATTTTGGTACATTTGAGCAAGCCTGTCTGTGTTAGTTACACACTGCAGATATAGGCCACAGGCATTGCTGGGCTGTGTAGTTCTACTATACGCTTTTACCTATATAAGATAATAAGGTCGTTGCTTCATTGTGGACAGACCAAATTTGATCAGCTGGACAGTCACTGTTGTTCTGTCATTGAGCTACCTCAGCCCGACCATATGGGCTGGAAAACCACCATTGCCTGCACTCTTGCCGACGTATGCACCAGCATGGCAATCACTACACAAACAGCTGTTTGCGGTACATTAAACAGTGAGTTTGGTCTGTCAGTGTGAAGCAGTACACTACTTACACTGCGCAAAAGGTGGATCAGCGCATCACCAGGCCGCCTCCGAATGGCCTCGAATCAAAGGTGCGCTGAGCCCCCCCAGAAACTGCAAACGCACCTTGAACCCAAACGGAAGCCCTGCATATACACCAAAAGCAAAGCTGTTAAGTGGGAGCAGCTGACCAAAAATGAATTAAATTAGTACATGACAAGGAAATGAACAGCGCTACTTAAAAACAGACAAGTGCCTACCTGCAAAAGAGTGCAAGCCCCACTTGTGGGTTAAAATACACACCGAGCATACACATGACCTGTCTACCACTGGAGGATGTTGGCCTCCGTAACAGCTTGCATGCAACCTATTAAGTACTCGTCCCTCCCACTGCGAAGAAGTCAATCCTCCATGGGAGGGGACCTAACACTAACTAAATCCTAACCTATGTATATGCATAGCCTGGGTGCGGCTAATCAAGTAAATTCGAAAAATTGAAAACTGCGCAAAAGGTGGATCAGCGCATCACCACGCCTGTATGCTAGGTGTGTATTTTATATTTTTAGGTAGTGCTGTTCATTTCCTTGCCATGTACTAATTTAATTCATTTCTGGTCAGCTGCTCCCACTTAACAGCTTT
Organism: Hyperolius riggenbachi; assembly: GCF_040937935.1. Lineage (NCBI taxonomy): Eukaryota > Metazoa > Chordata > Amphibia > Anura > Hyperoliidae > Hyperolius > Hyperolius riggenbachi. The sequence goes on from NC_090651.1 coordinate 193,619,649, forward strand.
GCTTTTGGTGTATATGCAGAGCTTCCGTTTGGGTTCAAGGTGCATTTGCAGTTTCTGGGGGGGCTCAGCGCACCTCTGATTCGAGGCCATTCGGAGGCGGCCTGGTGATGCGCTGATCCACCTTTTGCGCAGTTTTCAATTTTCGAATTTACTTGATTAGCCGCACCCAGGCTATGCATATACATAGGTTAGGATTTAGTTAGTGTTAGGTCCCCTCCCATGGAGGATTGACTTCTTCGCAGTGGGAGGGACGAGTACTTAATAGGTTGCATGCAAGCTGTTACGGAGGCCAACATCCTCCAGTGGTAGACAGGTCATGTGTATGCTAGGTGTGTATTTTATCCCACAAGTGGGGCTTGCACTCTTTTGCAGGTAGGCACTTGTCTGTTTTTAAGTAGCGCTGTTTATTTCCTTGCCATACACTACTTACACTACCTGATTGATGTATTTGTTACGGCCAGAACCCGAAGTCTGGCCACTTCGGGTTCTGGCTGGTCAGAATGCGAAGTGGCCGGCTCATGCGGCCAAAGTAAGAAATGTGTATGAATGTCGGGCTTTGGCCGGCCAGAACGCGTTGTGACATAACGTGGCCGGCCAAGTTCCGAAGCTCACCTCTCCCCACTGCTGCAGGCATCCCTCTATCCGCCCTCTGCTCAGCTCAGTTGCAGTTCCCCGCTGTGTCCCTGCTGCTGCTGCTGCCGCCGCCTTCCCCGTAGTCATCCTCCTCACCCCCCTCCTGCATGGACCCGGGGCTGGCCTGTATGCTGCCGGCTGCAGCCTTCGTTCTCCAACTTTTCCCTGCTCGACCTCTCCATCTATCCCTGCTCTGCTCAGCGCTCTTCATGTATGCGCTGTCCCCGCTGTGTCCCTCGCTGCTGCCGCCTTCCCTGAAGTCCTCCTCACCCCTCTCTTGCATGGACCCGGGGCTGGCCTGTATGCTGCCAGTGCTCCGACGCACCAGCTGCAGCTGATTCCACCTCCGGCCTCACAGCTCTTCACGTCGTGGATCTGAACTCTTGCACAGGACAGGGTAAAAGGAAAACATAGAAAAGCACCCTGTATGTATTTAGAGAGTTTCGCCTGTCTAATTTAGAGAGTTTAGATGTCTAAGTCCCCTTCCTCTGTCACTAATCACAAGCCCCCCCAGCAAAGCACCCACAGCCCCAGCAAAGCACCCAGCAAACCCCCCCAGCCATGCACAGCCCCAGCAAAGCACCCACAGCCATGCAAAGCAACCAGCAAACACCCCCCCCCCCCCAGCCATGCACAGCACCCAGAACAGCCACCCAGCCATGCAAAGCACCCCCAGCCATGCATCCCCCCTCATCTTTGACTAAACACCAGTGTAATTTGATCTCTCCCCTGTGTCACCTGACTGCCACAGCAGAGCAGCTAATTTAAAAGCCCAGGATGTTAACAATATGTCTGCTCCCAAGAAAGCAGGACGTAGACACACTGCAGATTTATTGCAGGATTTGTATCAGCTGTAACTAAGAAATGCTTTTCTTAAAAAAAAGATTTTTGTGTTTTGGACTTTGGCCGACTGACTTTGGCCATTTCTAGAACTGGCCGGCCAATGTCAGAAATTCCCAGCATGGGGCGTGGCCGGAGCTCAGCGTGGATGGCAGCAGTGTGAAGAGCTCCTGATCCCAGCCAGCTAAAGCGACATCACACAGCATGCCAGACGGGGAAATTCAGTCTCAAACCCCAGCGGAGGAGGAGATGGAAGCCTCCAGCACCTCACAGCAGGATACCCAGCATCCACAACGCATCCCCGACATGTTCAAACGGAGAAGGTCTGGGCCGCATGGAGAGCAAGATGGCGCCGGCTCCTCCGTGACGCGTAAGTCCCCATTGCCAGTTCGCATGACGAACGCATCCCATAGCAATAAACAGGCGGCAAGCGTACAAAATTCCGCATCCAGCTGCGGAGGGGCCTCACAAATACCCGCAAAGCAGGCATCCAATGTGGCCCTGCCCCGCAGTCCATCAGCCTCAGAGTCCTCTGAACAGGGGGTACCCTCCCCCACCTTTCTTAGCCCAGGCAAATCTAAGCCCAGGCTGTCAGGCCCGGCAGACTCACAGGCAGAAGCTCTCTCCCTTCTCACAGCAGTCACAGGCCACAGCAGTGCATTTGCAGAGATCCCTGACTCCAACCAGCCAGTGGACCGTGCTTTTCTTAAGGATATGATGATTGCTCTGGAAACCTCCATGTCAAACAAGATACTGACTATAGCAAATTCTATGCAACAGTTTCATGATGATCTGGGAGCTCGTGTGTCACTTACTGAAGACAGTGTCTCCATGTTAATTGAGGAACACAATAAGACTGTCACTGAGCTTGAACGACATGACTCAGCTAATGAGGCTACGCAGTTGAAGATTGCTGACCTAGAGGACCGTAATCGCCGCTGTAATCTTAAATTTAGGGGTATCGATGAATCGATAAACAGCGCACAATTGAAAAGCTACTTGATAGAAATGGTCAGGTCAGCAGTACCTCAGTTTTCCAGCATTGAATACACAATCGAACGGGCTCACAGACTGCCTAAGCCCGCCTTTCTACCTGAAAGGATTCCCAGAGATACTATAGCATGCTTTCAGTTTTACCACGTTAAAGATGCTTTTTCCTCTTACATGCGCCAGAATACGCAACTTCCGGCTCCATACAGCAACATCAAAGTCTTTACTGACTTGTCGCAGTTCACTTTACAAAGGCGCAGGTCCCTGGCTCCTATAACAGCCTTTCTCAGAGAGCAACAGTTGCAGTATAAGTGGGGTTTCCCCACTAAGCTTTTACTTTCCCGTGACGGCAAAATCCACGTCATAGCTACACTGGAGCAAGGAGTTTCTCTTTTGAACTCACTAGGCCTACAAGTCACTCTCGCCCAATTGGAGAAATATCGTAAACAACCATTGAACAACGCTCCCCGCTCTTGGCGCTCTAATACTTAAAATGGCAGGGAAACGGTCCTTCACCGCTGCACCACTTTAACTGTTCTTTACCCAATTTGGGTTTAGTGATACGGGTATTACCCCCCCTCTCAGTGTGGTCCGGGTTAAGCCACTGAGAGTTTCTGGGCCTACTAGTCGTGGGACAGTTAGGAGTGATTGCCCAGAGATAATGTTGATTTTATGTCTGTTTTATATGTTTGGTTTAAGTAGTTATGTTCCTGCAATCTTAGGATATTCGAATCTCTCTTTTCATTCCACAGGAGTCCTGTCTATTCATAAAGACCATGAGCCACTAAGTGTAAATGCTGTATTTTTCATCGTTACAGTTCTCTCATGCCTAGAATGTTCAATATGATAACACATAATGTCCAGGGGTTAAATGAGCCAGTCAAACGTAGAAAAGCATTCCAACATTATCAGAGTCTGAAAGCCTCAGTCTTGTTTTTACAAGAGACGCATTTTATTAACTCTAAACCACCCACTTTTTTGCACCGGGCATATAACAAGGCCTATTATGCCTCATTTACCAAAAAAGCTAGAGGAGTTGCAATAGTGTTCCATAACTCAGTCTCATTTACACATATTGATTCCTTCATGGACCCGGAGGGCAGAATCTTAATTCTTAAAGGTATTCTGGAGGGTAAAGCTGTTACACTGATTAATTGTTATGCTCCCAATGCCTCTAAAACTGCCTTCTTACAACTTTTATCATCCCAACTGGACAGATTATCCTCAACACACTTGATAGTTGCAGGAGACTTCAACGCGGTAGCTAACCCACTTCTGGATAGATCGGTTCAATCCCCTTTCGCACAAACTTTCCCGAGAAAACTTACTAGCTTTCTTTCCAGAAATAAAGTAATAGATATATGGAGAGCCCATAACATCGGCTGTAGGCAATATACCTTTTTTTCTCACCCTCGCCAATCCTATGCCCGCTTAGACTATATTTACTTGTCCCCAATAATTGCCTCCAACTCTACCTCCACGGATATTATCACCTGTAGCTGGTCTGACCATCATATGGTTCAGTCCTCCTTGACTGGTTTCGGTATACCCTTCAATCCCGGCAACTGGAGACTTAACGACTCTCTTTTGGCTGAGGATTCAGATAGACAGGCTGTGGTGGGAGAGTTGGAGGAATATTTTTTGTTTAATAATGAGGATAACACCTCCCCTATCCTAAGATGGGCAGCACATAAACCAGTTCTGAGAGGTATCTTTATGGCTAAAGCAGCACGGGCAAAAAAACTAAAATCACAAAGAATTCAGGTATTAACTGCCGAGCTAGATTTACTATATAAACGGCATTATGGCACAACAATTAGAGAAATTTTACATGAAATTAATCTGAAAAGAACCGAATTGAACTCTATACTAGATAACTCTCATGCTAAAGCGTTGAAGTTTTCTAAAGCAAAGTTCCTCCTCCGAGGCAATAACCCTTCTACTCAGTTCGCACGTAAATTAAACCAATACTATAAACCCCCACATGTCTATAAATTAAAAAGCCCTGGAGGCAGAGAGGAGGTACTACCTCCCAAAGTCTTAAAAATATTTGAGGACTATTATAAAAATTTACTAGGAACCGATATATTAACTAACAATATGGAACTTAAAGCATGGTTGGATACTCTGCAGTTGCCCTCCCTTTCACCAGATCAGTTGCATACTCTTAATGCTCCGATCACCCCCATAGAAGTATTAGCATCAATTAAGCTGCTTAAATCCTCTACTGCCCCGGGCCCTGACGGGTTTTCACCCTTATATTATAAAAAATTTGCTGACACACTATTGCACCCTCTGACCTCTATGTTTAATGCTGTTCTCCAAGGTGAAAAACTCCCCTCAGATATGCTATTGGCCAATATGACCCTGATTCCTAAACCGGATACTGATCACTCTACCCCGGCAGGTTTCAGACCTATATCTATCCTTAACAATGATATCAAACTTTTTGCTAAAATCCTGGCTACTAGATTAGGCTCCATGGTGCACGGTCTCGTCGCTCCCACTCAAACTGGCTTCATCCCAGGTAGGCAAGGCTCTGATAATGTTAGGCTAGCTGTTAACATATTACAGGATGCTGAACTCAAAAACTCTAGATTTATGATGTTGGGTTTAGACATTAGCAAGGCATTCGATTCAGTGGGTTGGCAGTATCTGACCGCTGCTTTGGAAAGCTTTGGCCTAACTGGCCCTATAATTACAGCAGTTTCAGCATTGTATGACTCCCCATCAACAGTGATCCGCATCCCTGGCGCATCATCCGCTCCTGTTCAGCTCAAACGTGGAACCCGTCAGGGTTGCCCTCTCTCCCCATTGCTATTCGCTCTTGCTTTAGAGCCTCTGGCGGTGGCGATTAGACGACATCCTGACATCCATGGTTATGGAATCGACAACATCAAATTAACTCTGTATGCTGACGATGCTCTCCTGTTCTTGACTAGACTTATAACAACCATGCCCAATTTATTCCAAATATTGGATAAATTCGCAAAATTTTCTGGCCTTAAGGTAAATCCCGCTAAATCTACAGCCCTCCCGATTAATCTCTATCCACATACAATTAAATGGTTAGACTCTACTTACGGGTTCAAATGGAGTAAAACTAAATTTAAATACTTGGGAGTCTTTCTTACACCCAGCTATGGGGATTTATATGGAACTAACTTCTCATACACAGTCAATAATATTACTCAACTCCTGAAAACATGGTCCTCATTTAAGGTTTCATGGCTAGGCAGATGTGTAGCATGCAAAATGATTATTCTCCCCAAATTGTTATATTTGTCTCGCATGCTCCCAATAACTATTACTAAAAAATCATTATCTAGCATACAGTCACAAATTAACAAGTTTATTTGGGACGGCAAACCAGCCAGAATTCGAGCACAAGTCCTGTACAGACCCCCTTTACAGGGTGGTATCGGCTTACCCAGCCTATGGCATTATTACTTAGCCTCTAAGCTCAGTCAAATCTTAGATTGGGGAATAAAATCTAACCCTCCCACCTGGTACCAATTTGAATCTACCACAATTTTCCCATTTTACCTATCTACTTTGGTCACGGTTGTAACTAAAAGAGATACATCAACTCTTGCTGGCAGGAACAGGATTGTTTCGTCACTGACTAAGCTATGGATCTCGATTGCCTCATCATATAAGCTTATGACCTTTCCCTCCTCCAGGATCTCCATCTTTGGAAATCCTCGCTTTATTCCGGCTTTTAGGAACCCACAGTTGTTTTCCTGGTGGAGAGATAAAGGCCGTTCAACTGCCAATAAATTTTGGATTAGAGATGTTCCAGTTACCTTTAATATGCTCAGATTTAGTCAAGATGCCCCCCCAGAGGAGGTTTTTCGCTTTTGTCAGATAAAACATTACTTCTCCTCCATCTTTTCTTCACCCCCAGAGTTTGAACCCTCACTGTTTGAGTCACTCTATTTTGAATCTTCACGACAAAAAGGATTAATCTCATCTTTATATGCCCAGCTGATAGGTTGTGACAGTGAGAATAAACTGACATATATGAGAGCTTGGGAGCGCGACTTAGGCACTCAATTTGAGCCAACAGATTGGTCTTATATCCGGACCGCTGTCTCTGGTGTAGTCAAATCTAATATGGTCAAAGACACGGCACTCAAGATCTTATTCCGCTGGTATTACACCCCGGCAAAAATTCATAAAATATATCCCTCGGTCCCATCGACTTGTTTTAGAGGATGTGGATTGGAAGGAACGATACTGCACGTCTTTTGGGACTGCCCCAGAGCACAGCGGTTCTGGAACGCATGGAAAACCATGATCCGAGAAGTGTTTGGCTTTCCGGTCTCGTTATCCGCCTCCCAGGCCCTGTTGTATACTTTTAATGATGATGTGCCAGGCAGATTTAGACCTTTATATAGATACATGCTACTAGCCGCTCAGTGGTCAATAGCCTTCAAATGGAAAACCACAGAACTAGAGTTATCACTGGTTACCCAACGCCTGGACCTAATGATGATAATGGATCGGGTTTATTTTTATAGTATTGAAAATATGGCAAGATTTGATCTCATTTGGGAATCCTGGAAAACATATAGGAGTGCTTAATTTCCCTCGGACATATGTGTTTATTCATTATAGTATGATGTTCAGGTTTGGATTTATTCAGGACTCCTGTAACCAAATACCTTATGCAGGAATGTATCTTGATAGTTCATTCTTTCTTTTTATCCTGTTTCTTATTTTTTTATGTATGTGGTTTTTTCTTTTTTTTTTAAGTTTTATGTATGTGTTAGAGGGAGCAATATAATCTTACACCAAAACAGGTAGGATGGACTGACCCCTGGGATCTCAGAAGGAGGTTCCGAGTACCCCATTTCCCAGGCCGGACGGCCCAACTATCTACACTATGTCCTCTAGATGCTCCCCCATATTCTCTTGATGTTTAGTTGGTATGCTTATACCTTATGTTTTATCTGTTCTGCTTTCAAAAGCTTTGTATATTTGTTGATATGCTCAATAAAGCTTTTTAATACAAAAAAAAAGAAATTCCCAGCATTTTGGACTTTGGCCGACGTCAAATCGGCCAGTTCTAGAAACGGCCGGCCAATTCTAGAATTGGCCGATTTCTGGTTTTGGCCGTAACATATACACACGCAAGATGTTTTAAAGCACTTAATGCCTCTAATTTAGGAATGCAATGTGATTTCTACCCTTTAGGGATTATAACCCTACTCTGCGTCAAATACATATTTTTCCGAGGAACTTTTGACATCTATCCCACTCCGCCAACCCCCCCCCCCCCCCCCCCCTCCAGGTGTTAGACCCCTTGAAACAACTTTTCCATCACTTTTGTGGCCAGAAATAGTCCCTGTATGTTTTAAAATTCACCTACCCATTGAAGTCTATGGCGGCTTGCGCAAACTCAAACGTTTGCGGAAGTTTGCATTTGCGGTTCGTGAACCCAAAATCTGATGTTCAGACCATCTATACAAGAGAGATGCCAGAGCATCAGCGATGGATTGCATGTCTAGGTTGCGATTATTGCTGCTAGTATGTGAGTGTGCTTGTGCCAGGGTAGCAGGAAAAGAGAAGGAAAGAGAGAAGTTCAGTAAGTTATGGTCAGAGTGGTAGTGGATCATTAGTAAAATCAGTAACAGAACAGAGACAAGTGAATGTGAGGTCAAGTGTATGGCCATCAGTATGAATTGAAGCAGTAGACCACTGAGACAGACCACAGGAGGAAGTGAGTGACAGAAGTTTGGTGGAGACAGAATTATTGCTACCAACAGGAATGTTTGAAATTCCTACCATCATCATGGGAGATTTTGAGGACTGGAGCTGGAGAAGCCAGACAGAGAAATGATCTAAGAAAACAGAAGCAGGGCCTGGAATGTGGTAAATAACTGCAATTTGGAGGTTAGAGGGAGAGTATAGTCAGGCTGCGTGGACTTCAAAGGATGGCAGGGATAGAGAAGGAATAGAAATGAGTGGTTTTAAGGAGTATTTATCAGTGAGGAGAATGCCCACACCACCACCATGTTTATTCCCACTTCTAGGAGTGTGACTTAAGTGGAAGCCCCCGTAGGAGAGGGCGGTGTAACGATCGGTGTAGCACAGAGAGGATCTGATTACCAGTAATCTGCAGTATCACTGGGAATACAGATATAATGATCTGCAGTATCACCGATAATCCGATATACAAACTAACCTCTGGACACCTGAGTAGAGTGTTTGGTGCAAACAGTAATAAATTAGAGGACTGGGCCTCAGAGCAGTAAGGAGTACTGCCCAATTCCTTCTGGACTCTCCCGGAGGGAGGAGTCAGGTTGTGAGAAGGAACGATAGAACGAGAGTGACACTCAAGAGGGAGTGTCACTATCAGGACTGGGAACCGCCTCTAATAGTAAGGTCGGTTCTCGAGGGTGGACAAGCCAGGTCGTAATCACACGGACAGATAAAGTACAGATTCAGAAGGCAGAGGCGAAGTCTAAAGTACAGGCAGGGTTCGGCAACAAGGTATCAGAAATATCGAGGTACAAAATCAGAAGGCAGATGCAGAGTCTAAAGACGAGCCGGGGTTTGGCAACAGAGTATCAGAATGACAAAGTACAGGATCAGAGTTCAGGAGAATGGTCAGTCAGGCAGAAGGTCATAATAGATAATCACAATCAAACTAGTACTTTAAACTATCAACAAATCTAGCTAAGTGTAGGATTACAGCTCCAGCTGGTCCCGGCACACTTTCGGATCTGACTCAGGTCTGCGTGCTACCACGTAGTGATCGCAACGCCAGACAACCAGCAACTGAACAACCAGCTGTATATATACCAGAACACTCTCCAGGCCCCTCCCTAATTGCTGGACCAATGAGAGTTGTGGAAAATATCAGCTGACCAGCCTGGTCAGCTGACTCTCTTCTGGCTGTTATATAAGCTCTGCCTCTGCGCGTGTCACTCTGAATCTTGGTGGACTATCAGTCCCAGCCACACCAGTACTGTCTTGTAATGTATCCATCGGACCGAACGTGGGAGCCGCCGCACCGCTCACTACACCAGCGGCGGCTTCCCCAGGCTCAGCCCCCTTGTCAGGGACACTGCCATGCGGCAAGTCCGCCACCTCCAATGCGGATTCCGCCACACCCAATGCGGATTCCGCCGCTCTGCCCGGCATGCGGCGTTTTTTCCGCGTTGTGACGCCATGCTGGACGCCGAAACAGCCGCCTCACCCTGAGAAGCGGTGGCTTTTCCGCGTTTCTTCACAGGCGGCAGGTGAGACTGTGTCAGAAGGAGCCAGCTAAGTTTCAGTGATCCCAAAGAGTGTGAAGGCATTAAAAGTGAAAAGATCATGGATGAAGGGCAGTTTGTTGCAGACTGCGTGGGCATTCCAGAGGGCAGCCGAGATAGTAGGGGGAGTAGAAAGAATACGTGAAATATTAATAAGGTTATTGCAATTGGGAGGTGAATGTGATTTGTTAATAACAGTGTGATTAGCATAAGAAATTTAGGGTCCAGGGTTAGGTGAAATGTCCCCTGCAGCGAAGAGGAGGAGAAGGCAAAGAGAGCAAAGCAGAGGGTGAGATTTAGACTTATATTTAGACATAGTGTGAGAAGTAAAGACCAAAATTTACTTACGGTAACATCTTTTCCATAACTCAGAAGGACAGCACCACCCCAATGAGACCCGTCTCCCCTCCCACACTGGGCAGGAAGCCACAAAGACACAAAGCTGCATAATCAATAGGCTGCAGTACAAGAGGACACCATGCTAGAAGTATGCTTTACACTGAGTTTAAGGGTGATTTCACAGCATGACAGGAATCTAACAGGGTGAGAGATGCCAGTAATCCTCCTGCTCCTCTCAAGGCCACACCGGAAAGGACAGGACGCTGTTCCGATGTGTTGGTGACCTTGGACATGCGCAGTATCTTTAATACAACATATTGCCACAAACCTTCAAGATCCACCCTCAGAGAATGCCTTGTCCAACAGGTAGCAGACTACCAGGCGTTAACTGCTGATATCGACTCTCTGAGGAGTGAAGAACCCCTGGACTACTATGTGTGCAGGCTTGACCTGTGGCCAGAGCTGTCACAATTTGCCATTGAACTTCTGGCTTGCCCCACCTCAAGCGTCCTGTCAGAAAGTAACTTTAGCGCAGCAAGAGGGATTTGTCACTGATGAGAGAAGTCGCCTAGCTCACCAAAGTGTTGACTACCTTACCTTACCTTAATTAAGATGAATGAGGCATGGATCGCGGAGGGTTACTGCACGCCGGAAGACTTGTGACTCAGTACCCACACAGCTGTCTTTCCTCTTTTTACACTGCAAGACTTACTTGACTACCCACACAGCTGTCCTTCTCTGCCACCACCAATTAGGGTCCAATAACCAATATTTTCTAACAATTTTTACAGGTAAATTCTAAATTTTTAAGGCTGCTGCTACAGCAGCGGCTACTACAAAACCTAATTTTTCTGGCTTGTGACTGTACATGCCAATTTTTTCTGGCCTCTGGTGCTGCACAATGGCTGCAACAACCAAAAAAAAGGCATGTACATGTCAATTCCCCTTCGTGATCATTACCTTGTCGGGGTAAAGGGGCATGCGTATCTCAATGAAGCAATGACCTATATGGTTATCTTGGCACACCCAAGATGACAAGGTCATTGCTTCATTGTGGGCAGACCAAATTTGATTGGCTGGATGTAATGATCTGCTCAGCTGCCTGTGCAGGCAGGCAGCTTTTTGACCATTGTTTAGGTTTGCATGTTGCAGGACTCTGGAAAGAAGAGCTTCTGTCAGTTTTGCAGCTTGTGCTTGCAGAGGAATTTGCATACGTTGTCATGCAAATTGCCTGGCCACATTCATTGGAGGCGTGTACTATAAGTACTATGTGTTTCCCACAATGCTTGGCTGGTCATAAGGATTCCTTCCTGTGAAACACTCCTGGAGGAGTGTCAGCCTTACTCTCTGTTTGAAGATCAGCTTAGAGTAATTTCTGAAACTGCGCTAGGCAGGTTCCCCTAGTGCAGTTAGGATTGCTTATCTGTTTTGTTTGTTCTGTTGCGATTGTCCTGTCCCAGCGGTGGTCGACAGGAAATCGTTCTGATCTCTGTTCTTGGAGTATAGCTGGTGCAGCGGTTGCTACCAGCTATCTCTTCTGATCTGTCTCACTTGGATCGCACTAGCATCTTGCGCTGCGTAATATGTTGGCGCTTTATAAATACAATAAATAATAATAATAATAATAATAGCGCTGTGGATCCTTCTGTTCTGTCTCCTTGGATCGCGCTAGCCACTTTCCGCTAGTGCTGTGGATCCTTCTGTTCTGCCTTCCTGGATCGCACTCGCCTTGCGCTAGTGCTGTGGATCCTTCTGGTCTGCTACTCTGTTCTGCCTTCCTGGATCGCACTCGCCTTGTGCTAGTGCTGTGGATCCTTCTGGTCTGCTACTCTGTTCTGTCTGCCTGGATCGTACTCGCTTTGCACTAGGGCTGTGGATCCTTCTGTTCTGTCTTCCTGGATCGCGCTAGCCACTTTCGCTAGTGCTGTGGATCCTATCTCTCGCTTGTCCCTGTTTTCGTGTGTCTGTCTTGTCTGCTACGAACGCTTGCTGGAGGCTCGGTGAGGTAACCGTTAAGCAAGCGTTTGCGTCCTCTGTTTCATGTTTGTCTGTCGATGGTTAGTTAGGCATGCTTGTCTCTATTGTGCTTATCACGTGGAGACCGCGCATAACCGCGTGCACTGTTGCGAATGAGTGCGGTGTTCGCGGTTAGCTAGCGTTTGTTATTTTCCGTATCTCCTCATTGTATGATTTGCTGTGCCTTTGCTACTCTCGTGCTCCGCCTTGCTGTAGCCTTGTGTCACGTCTGGCGATCGCACCTCTCGCGATCGTGTTTCTACTTCTTATCTGCTGTTGTGTGTGCACTGTCACGGGGTGGCGACTAGATTGGCGCACACACATACAACCTGTCCCTTTGCTCGTTCTCATTCGCAATCGCTTCTCTTGCGATTGCGTTCTGCGCTTCGTACAATTCCTGTCTGGCATTTGTGGAGGTACAGAGGATTGGTTCCTCTGCACTCCCCAGCGCCATCTGCCGACTGGAATTTCCCTCTACGGGTGCGTAGCACCTTTTGCTGGGTTCCTGCAATTATACGCTTGTGGAGGATTTCCGCCGTATCAGCGCACGTGTTGTGCGCTGATCATGGGGAAAGTTCCACAATCGTTACACTGGATAAGTTTTGGCAAAACCTTTTTTTATGGCCACCTTAGGTGATCACTAAAGCCTACTAGGCGAACAATGGACCCACACTGCAAAATCACTGTCCTATTTCAAGGTGAGGAGCCTGAATTTTGTGTTTTACTAAATTGTATTTATTAGTGATCTTAACACATAGCTTGCTGGTGTGTTCGCATGGTACATATGTAGGTACTAGCAGCTCCCTAGCAGGATTAGTTTGATGCACCTATCTGTCCCAGGGAGGACGTTAAGGATATGTGCTCCTATTCCCTAGATAGGTTTCGATGCACTGAATGCGTGCATGTTTGTGCTATGCATGTTACAGGGCCAGAGTTAGGACACCTAGGACACAGGGCTACCTCTACGCGGTGTATGTGACTACGCAAGAGACTTTATTCTTGTAACGAAGATCCCAGCTTTTAATTTAGCTGTAGGGACAGCATTGATTGCTGCATGGTTTTTGTAAGTGGATTCGCATGAGGATTTGAGTGTGTGCGGAAGTTCATTTTGATGTACATACACAAACCACACGTTTTACATTTTTGTATGTAAACTTGCACAATCCATCATGTGTATGTAATGGATAGCGGAGAGGCCGCCGATGCGGTGAGCGGCATGGCGGCCGTTTCCGCGTCTCAGCCGGCGGCCTCTGCTACGCAGTTACATGTTGGAGTTTTGCCTGGTCCCTCAGTTGCACATAGACTGAGGGCTGCGCGCGCGCGCCAGGCGACAGGACCTTTATGCTAGTAGAAGGGGAGTCAGCTGATCAGCCGGTCAGCTGACTCCAGTAGTGCTCCGGATTGGCTGAGTGACGGGGGCGGCACTGTGGAGCGCTCTTAGTATATATAGGACCTGCCTGTCAGTTGCTCTTCGTCTGCTGTTGCAAATGCTACGTGTTAGCACTCAGACCTTAGTCAGATCCCAAAGTGTGCTAGAACCAGCAGGAGCTGGGGATCCACACTTAGCCAGATTCTGTTGATAGCTTAAAGTACTAATTGAATTGTATTATTTGTTATGACCCTCTGCTAGCCTTGACTACTCTTCTGCCTACTGATTCTGTGCCAATGCCTATCTGATCTTGTTGCTGTAAGGAATAGCGGAGATGCCGCCGCGGAGACAAGCGGCATGGCGGCTATCTCTGCGTATCAGCCGGCAGCCTCTGCCGCGCGGTTAAATGCTCAAGTTATGCCTGGTCCTTCCAGTGCTCACAGGTTAAGGGCTACGCGCGCGAGCAGAGCGACAGGACCTTTATGCAGCTAAGAGAGGGGTCAGCTGATCCTGCGGTCAGCTGACTCCAGCTGGCATCCGGATTGGCTGAGGGATTGGGGCGGCGCTGTGGAGCTTGCTGGGTATATATAGAGCAGGCCTGTCAGTAGCTCCGCGTCTGCTGTTGCGAATGCTATACTGTGTTAGCGCTCAGACCCTAGTCAGTTTCCAAAGTGTGTTAGAACCAGCTGGAGCTGGGAATTCACACTTAGCTAGATTCTGTTGATAGCTTTAAAGTACTAGTGCATTGTTTATTTGTTATGACCTATTGCTTCCTCTGACTATTCTTCCGTTTGTCGATTCTGTACCTTAGTCTATCTGATTCACGTTGCCGACCCTGCCTGTCCCTGACGTTGAATCAGTCTTTCGATTCTGTACTTTGTCTGTCCGCACATTGTCAACTCTGCCTGTCTGACCTCTCTACCCGCACTGGTGGGCCCTGCCACTAGTGAGGGAAATCAGTTTCCTGCACCAATCTCCTAGGTGTAGGACACTGCCGTCTAGTCGGGATACCTGCTCCTCAGGTATCCTAGGCTGCAGTAATATCTGTGTCACTTGTCACTAGGCTGCAGTACTATCTGTGTCACTTGCCATTAGGCTGCAGTACTATCTGTGTCACTTGCTATTAGGCGGCAGTACTGTCTGTCTCACTCTAGCCTAGGCTGCAGTAACGCCTGAATCAAACTGGGATACAGCACCAATTGTATCAACTACTCCTAGGCTGCAAGATAGTCAGCTCCACCTGTTCTTCAGGGGAGCCTGAGTTCAGCACTACTGTGGTTCTCTCCTTATACTGTGCACCAAAACACTACCGGGCTGCAGTACACTCTGAATCACTTGCTCCACAGGTGATCAGTTATACAGCATTATTGTATTATACACATTAGCCCTCTTGCCTGCAGTATTGTCTGACTCACCCCGCTATTAGGTGAGCATCAGCTGCAGGCTGAGTCACCCGCTCCTCGGGTAAGCTCTCTCATCTGAATTACTGTTACACCCAAACACGATCCTCCACTGGTTGTCACGTGTCAGGCTATACTAGTATTATTGGTGATTCTGCAGATCACCATATAATCAGGTATAGCATCTGTATTATTGGGGATACTGCAGATCACCAATAATCAGAGATCTCTGTGTGCTGACACCGATCATTACAGTTGCCGACTCAGCTTGTACCTTACTCTGATTCAGTCTTCTGTCTTTGTATCATATCTGTCCGTGTGTTGCCGACCCTGCTTGTCTGACTCTCCTACCCTCACCAGTGAGCTTAGTTCTGGTAATGGATTCTCAGTTTAGTAATCACCTGCTCCTCAGGTTGATAGCTGCAGTACAGTCTTAATCACCTGCTCCTCAGGTTGATAGCTGCAGTACAGTCTTAATCACCTGCTCCTCAGGTTGATAGCTGCAGTACAGTCTTAATCACCTGCTCCTTGGGTTGATAGCTGCAGTACAGTCTTAATCACCTGCTCCTCAGGTTGATAGTTGCAGTACAGTCTTAATCTCCTGCTCCTCAGGTTGATAGCTGCAGTGCAGTCTTAATTACCTGCTCCTCAGGTTGATAGCTGCAGTACAGTCTTTAACCACCTGCTCCTCAGGTTGACAGCTATAGTACAGTCTGAATCACCCGCTCCTCGGGTGATAGGTACCTTCTGTCTACTTTGCATCATCCGCTCCTCGGGTGAACCGTTCACTACTTCATCTGCGTCTCCAGCCTGCTGGAGTACTGATTCCAGTGTTCTATAGAGATACCTCTCGCTACCAGCTCCTCTGGGAAAGTGGGTATCGCTATCTATATTTACTGTTGCACCAAACACTTATCTTACACCTGGTTGTCCTGTGTCTTGCTATACTCGCATTATTGGTGATTCTGCAGATCATCACATAATCAGGTATAGCATCTGTATTATTGGTGATACTGCAGATCACCAATAATCAGAAAATCTGTTCTTGCTGACACCAATCGTTACAGTGTAGAGCCAAGTCACTGCATCTCATCATTCAGTGTCACTGCGGGTGCAATAGTTTTTGTTATGTAAAATGTGTATGCCTTGACAACGTTGTTCTGGTCTCTGCCACAGAGCCTGCAAAAATACATTTTTTTAAATAAAAATCCTTGTTGTATGTGTAAACCTGTACCATCATGTGCAGAGCTTAGTCAACACCGCTCTTGTCAGTGTAACTCACCAGGGAGGCAACAGACTTCGGGCTCTATTCATAAAACATTTGCGGAAAAAAAATCTTGGAGGGAAAACACAGCATCAGTATTTCAGACTTTTGTGTTAATTCATAAAAAAGTTTACACTTGCGATAAAAGGTCGAGGAATTTCCACACTAAACTAGCGGTGTTGGCTGAGTTGATACATTTTCTCTGTGCAGAGACAGAGTTACTATAAAGGAGGCAGTCCCAACTTCCTTTTTGTAATGATCGCTGCTGCAGCAGGCATTGCTGGAAGTAGTAGTGCTGCAGCTCAGGTAGTTCTGATCTCTTTTCATGCAAGCTGCATAGCTTTGTCTGCCTTTCCCTGCTGTCAGCTTGTGACTGATTATCATTCACCTGTGTGGGAATCTGCATGTCTGCTCCCATTGGATGACCTCAGTATAAAGATCTGCTTCCTGCAGGACTCCTCGGGTTTTCATAGCTTCAGTTTAAGCCTGTCTTGCTGTCGCTTCAGCCCCCGATCGTGTTTCTTGTTCTAAAAGATACTTTGCTGGTTTTGCATCATATATTGGTTCATTGCCCATATATATGCATACCAGCACGTTTATTATTTTCCTTGTATTCGTGTTACGTTGATACATCAGTGTCGCTGATGTATACGTACACGAACTGTTTATATCCTGTGTGCAGTTAGTCAGCTTTCCAGCACGTTTTGGTAGTTTGCGCGTATCGTGAGCACCCGTGCTGAGCTAGTATCCTGCTCCTGGTCCTGTTCGTGGATTGCGTTCATCTCTGCGAGGAGATAACGCATCCTTCTGAATCCTGTCCTGTTACCGTTTGTGGATTGCGTTCATCTCTGCGAAGAGATAACGAATCCTTCTGAATCCTGTTCTGTTACTGTTTGTGGATTGCGTTCATCTCTGCGAAGAGATAACGAATCCTTCTGAATCCTGTTCTGTTACCGTTTGTGGATTGTGTTCATCTCTGCGAAGAGATAGCGAATCCTTCTGAGTCCTGTTCCCTGTATTACTCCAGTCCTAGTCAGCGTTCCTGCTTATGTCATATATCGGTTCATTGCCGATATATACATATGTTAGTCAGACGTTACAAATAGTTTCATTAATAGCTGTAATTGTAATACGCTAGGAAAACATACTTATTGTATATTTGTCTGTGTTACGTTCATCTATCTTGATCCTGCTATTTCCTGACTATCCTGTCCTGTCTTTGTGAGGCACGCCATCGCTGCAATCGCATTGGCTGCCTCATTCCAGTCTGTCTTGTTTTGGACGCTTGCTGTCGCTAAGTAGCCGCTAGCTAGCAAGCGTTCATTCTGTCTACCTGTCCTGATCTCCTCAGTTCTGGTTTGCGCTGAGACGTTATAACGAAAGCATTGTTTGTGGCTGTCAGATCTGCACCGGCTCTGTGCGCCACAATCTCCTATTGGAGTCAGTCCTCCACTCCACTATACTAGGGATAGCCTGTTTCCTTGTGCTGGTGTGTGTACCTCCTCCACGCCAGCTCATGCGTTGCATGCTGACTGTGGAGAATACACCACCAAGCCGCACATTATGAAAACCCCATTACCAATCCCCATTGTGGGGGGGATTCCCAGAAAGTATGACACTGTTAATTATGGTTCCTGTTCCTTTAAGAAATTTGAAGAACTTAACTCTGAAACAGAAAATGAGTTTTTCTGTGAATGTGCCAGGTTCCTGGCCAATCCCGATCTCCAAGCGACTCCTGTTTCAACCTGGGCACTCCAACTAAGTTATATTTTGTTTAAAGGGGAATTATTCCAGTGGGCATTTGATGTTCTCAATCATTCTGATTTGAAAGAGAGACCGCTGGAATTTCTAGCGTTTGTGATCCATAACTGGTTGCGCATAGATCCATTGCCTTTTCCTCTTAATGAACTCCTGGCAGCAGGCCAATCAGCTTCTCCTTCAATGGCTTGCAAAAATGTTCAGCAAGCAGAAAGTGTTACTGATAATTTTCCTGCAGCCTTGAATAAATCACCAAAAACAGCAGGATCTAAGGCAAAACGCAAACGTTCTAAGAAACGTGTCCGATCTGCAGAGTCGTTATCCTTAGTGACTGAGACCTATAATGAGATTCTGCCATTAACAGATAATGAAATGCAATTGTCTTTCAGGGGAGTTAAATTGACTTATGAAACTACTAATGAACTTTCCTCCCTGGCTAGGGAAAATAAAGATTTTTGTTTAAAAGAATTATCTGAGTATGATTATGAGGAGATATTACAGAGTATTGAACAAATCAACTTATTTGTGAAGCAAGGAAAGTTTGTATACACTACAGTTCAGCACTTGCTACAGGTATTGGAGATTCTTAGGAATAAGGAATCTGCCAATCACCTGCTAATTAACCCAATATATGTCCCTGCTACAATCATATCTGCAAACCATGATCTGCCTGTTAAGTATGCTTGGAATCCTCCATTTGAGAAAGGAGAGATGGAAGCTCTGGTCAATGAATGGAAGAATGATTCAAGTTCATTTTGTCAATTTTACAGTGCAAAAAGTGAATTAGTATTGAATGCATGCATTAAGTCTGCCTATAACCTAATAAAAACTGGTGTGTGTGGATATGACTTTGTGGCTCCATTGATTGATGTGTGGGAACTGATTTTGGATGATTTTTATGTGACTCCGAATTCGCAAATTTGGCGTTCTGACCCGCCTGCTTTAGCACCTTTGGCTGATTCAGCAGGTGATTCGGAGCTCTTTTTGTGTGAAATTGAAGTTCCTGCAATCCCACCCTGGACCATGGATAACTCAGTGTTACTTACCAGTAAAACAGAAGCCACTGATACATTCTTAACCTTGCCCTGCGCAAATTTCTCAGCAGAGAATCCAGAGGTCCTGCTGACTTCCGAGTCCAGCCTAGCCAGTACTCATGACTCTTTGTTCAGTGAAACAGACACCAGAAAAATCTTGCCTGCCTCTGCAAACACTTCTGCAGAAATTACCTGTGTTAATAAAGTTCAACTCCTGTCTGATCCAGCAGATGCCAATAGATGCACTACATCAGTTTCCAAGTCCCAGCAATCCTGTCTAGAAACCTCAGAACCCCAGCATCTGAATTTTCCAATTTTACAAATGAATGGTGATTCAGATGCACTAACATTGTGTCTTGATCTTCCTGTTTCTACACCTCGCTCTAGTTTCGTGAATAGCTCAGAGCATCTGCTATGTGAACCTGAAATCGCAGAATTATTACCTTGTTCAGAAAATATTCCAGTAAATTTGCCCTGTATCGTGAATAGCTCAGAGCATCTGCTATGTGAACCTGAAATCGCAGAATTATTACCTTGTTCAGAAAATGTTCCAGTAAATTTGCCCTGTACCATGAATTGTGCAGTAGATCTCTCCAATGAAACTCAGGTCACAGAATCATTATGCTGTCCAGCAGGTGCTTCCATGGTTTTGCCCTGCAATATGGACTGTTCAGTGATCCTGTCCAGTGAAGCTGTGGTCGCAGAGTCTTATGCTTCACCCAGTACTTTGGATACTTCAAACCCTCTAGCAGAGGAGTCTGAGGCACTGCTTACCTCAGTTGGTGTTGCAGTAATATTCACTTGTCTAGCAGCTGTTTTGGAATTACAGTCTGCTCTAATAAAACTTGATGAATTTCTGCCCAGCAAAGCAGAAGCCATTGAAATATTGTCCTCGTCAGCAAGTGTGTTAGATACCTTGCCCTGTACACAGTCTGATTTAACCAATGTTGTTGAGTCCCTCTCCAGTGTTGTAACAGCCGAGGAACTCCAGCCCTGTCCTCTGAATGTTTCAGAAGTCTTGCCCTGTAACATGGATAATTCTGATTCTCTGGTCAAAATAATAGAAATCTCAGAATTTCAGTCTGGTCTGATGAGTGTTCCTGAAACCCAGCCCTGTATCCTGAAAGATTCTGGTTCTCTGGCCGCTGTGGCAGAGGTTCCAGAGTCCCCTTCCTGTCCAGGGAATTCCTCAGTTTTGCCTAGTCCAGTGGGGGCTGCTGCAATACTGACTTGTTCTGCAGCACCTCATGAGCTCCAATCCAGTGTATTAGATGAGTCTCTGTCCAGTCCAGAGGTAGTTGTGGAGTCCCTATCTGGTTCAGTGCATACATCAGAAGATTTGTCCTGTCTTGTTAGTGCCCCTGAATCTGATTTGTTACTGACTTTGCTGGAATCAGCGACATCTAAGTCTGATCCTGCATTCTCGTGTAAAAGTCCAGTAGTTGCGAAGTCTAGTCATGATGATTTTTTTTTGGCCAGTCCTGGTTTTGGTCCTGTCTTGGCTGACCCTGAGGCTCACAGTTCCTTGACATGCCCAGAGGTTTCTCTTGTGCCAGTGTGCCCAGATGTTCTTTGTGTGCCAGAATGCCCAAGTGTGTCTAAGGTGTTAGCGTGCTCTGATGCTTCCTTAGTGGGAACATGTTCTGATGTTGCCAGTCTGCCTGCATGCCCAGAGATGGTTCTGGTCCCTGAAAGCCCTGATCTTGATGTTTGTCCTTGTGGCCCTGACTCGGGAATTGCCCTAGGTTCCATAGGGGTTCTTGATAGTTCTCCATGTGAGCCTAAGGGGCGTTCTGACCTATGGGGATCTCTTTGGAGCTTCAAGGTGTTCTGGGAGGTCTCTGAGAAAACTTGTCCTGGTGCCTTGGACTGGTTCAACAGTGGGTTTTGTGTTGGTAAAGACAGTCCCGGTGGGCATTGCAAAGGCTTTGGCGTTTTTGAACGGTTCCTGGAAGGCGGTGGGTATCGCTCAGGGAGTTTCGGAGGGCTTTCTTCTGGAAATCATGGTTCTGATGGGTGTCACACTGGGGCTTGTAGTACTGATGGGCATGGTTCTGTAGGTTCTGGTTCTGATGGGTCCAGTCTTGTGGGGACTGATTCTGGAATTCGGTCTTGCCGGGCTGTCCCGGTCATCATGAATTATCAGTCAGACTGTTTTGTTGGGAATTTCAGTTTTGAAAAGCGTCTGGAATCCGCTTTTAAGGGCGGGGGTACTGTAATGATTGCTGCTGCAGCAGGCATTGCTGGAAGTAGTAGTGCTGCAGCTCAGGTAGTTCTGATCTCTTTTCATGCAAGCTGCATAGCTTTGTCTGCCTTTCCCTGCTGTCAGCTTGTGACTGATTATCATTCACCTGTGTGGGAATCTGCATGTCTGCTCCCATTGGATGACCTCAGTATAAAGATCTGCTTCCTGCAGGACTCCTCGGGTTTTCATAGCTTCAGTTTAAGCCTGTCTTGCTGTCGCTTCAGCCCCCGATCGTGTTTCTTGTTCTAAAAGATACTTTGCTGGTTTTGCATTATATATTGGTTCATTGCCCATATATATGCATACCAGCACGTTTATTATTTTCCTTGTATTCGTGTTACGTTGATACATCAGTGTCGCTGATGTATACGTACACGAACTGTTTATATCCTGTGTGCAGTTAGTCAGCTTTCCAGCACGTTTTGGTAGTTTGCGCGTATCGTGAGCACCCGTGCTGAGCTAGTATCCTGCTCCTGGTCCTGTTCGTGGGTTGCGTTCATCTCTGCGAGGAGATAACGCATCCTTCTGAATCCTGTCCTGTTACCATTTGTGGATTGCGTTCATCTCTGCGAAGAGATAACGAATCCTTCTGAATCCTGTTCTGTTACTGTTTGTGGATTGCGTTCATCTCTGCGAAGAGATAACGAATCCTTCTGAATCCTGTTCTGTTACCGTTTGTGGATTGTGTTCATCTCTGCGAAGAGATAGCGAATCCTTCTGAGTCCTGTTCCCTGTATTACTCCAGTCCTAGTCAGCGTTCCTGCTTATGTCATATATCGGTTCATTGCCGATATATACATATGTTAGTCAGACGTTACAAATAGTTTCATTGATAGCTGTAATTGTAATACGCTAGGAAAACATACTTGTTGTATATTTGTCTGTGTTACGTTCATCTATCTTGATCCTGCTATTTCCTGACTATCCTGTCCTGTCTTTGTGAGGCACGCCATCGCTGCAATCGCATTGGCTGCCTCATTCCAGTCTGTCTTGTTTTGGACGCTTGCTGTCGCTAAGTAGCCGCTAGCTAGCAAGCGTTCATTCTGTCTACCTGTCCTGATCTCCTCAGTTCTGGTTTATGCGCTCAGCGCTACTTTGCGCTGAGACGTTATAACGAAAGCATTGTTTGTGGCTGTCAGATCTGCACCGGCTCTGTGCGCCACAATCTCCTATTGGAGTCAGTCCTCCCCTCCACTATACTAGGGATAGCCTGTTTCCTTGTGCTGGTGTGTGTACCTCCTCCACGCCAGCTCATGCGTTGCATGCTGACTGTGGAGAATACACCACCAAGCCTCACACTTTTACACGTGCATTTTTTTACAACTGTTTCTCCTTGCCCTGAATCTTCTCTGAATCTGTCTATTAAGGCTAGTACACACTAGCAATTTTGATTGGCCAATGATTGGTCAATTTTACCACCTCCATGTAGTATGAGGGCCAAACAGATATTCAATTCTATGCAGATCATATAGGTAAATGGTTATACTACACGGAGGTGGTAAAATTGACCAATGATTGGCCTATCAAAATTGCTAGTGTGTACTAGGCTTTAGTCTTTCTAAACAATCTATTTAATTGCCGCAGCTTAGAAGAACTTCAAGAAATGTTACACATGCAGGCTTTCTGATGTGAAATTTATCTGAAAACTTTTGCATAATTGTGTTCCTTTCCTATTGTTTATAGGGCATTCCTCAAGCCAAATATTTTTTTTGTTTTTGTTTTAATACTCTAATTCCCAATAAACTAAACAAGCCCTGCCCACAGTTTTCAGAGAGCCTTGGCAGTAGCAAGGGCTCATGGGAGCTCAGTCTGGGCAGGAGGAGGGGGAGGTATTACTAGCCAGAGATTTCAGAGGCAGAGGGGAGGGAGGAGGAGGGGGATTAGGTTTTTTCAGTGCTGATGGTGCAGATAAGCTTGGCTGTGTGTAATGTTTACAAACAACATGGCTGCTGTCATTCTATCACAAGAAGAAATAATCATATTCTATTAAAGAGAATCTGTATTGTTAAAATCGCTCAAAAGTAAACATACCAGTGCGTTAGGGGACATCTCCTATTACCCTCTGTCACAATTTCGCCGCTCCTCGCCGCATTAAAAGTGGTTAAAAACAGTTTTAAAAAGTTTGTTTGTAAACAAACAAAATGGCCACCAAAACAGGAAGTAGGTTGATGTACAGTATGTCCACACATAGAAAATACATCCATACATAAGCAGGCTGTATACAGCATTCCTTTTGAATCTCAAGAGATCATTTGTGTGTTTCTTTCCCCCATGCACTGAAGTTTCAGCCTGCTCTTTTCTTCCTGCAAACAGCTTTGCCCTTGTTTGTAATTCCTCAGTATGTGAAAGCCCAGCCAGCTCAGAGGACGATTTATCCAGCTGATTAGAGCAGCTTCTCTCTTCTCTCTTATCTAAATAACACACAGGCAGTGTGCATAGAGGGGCCAGAAAGGGTGAGTTCATAGCAGAACCACAACACTGAAGAACTTGGCAGCCTTCCAGACACAGGCCGACAAGTCTGACAGGGGAAAGATACATTGATTTATTACAGAGACTGTCATAGTAGAAAGTGCTGCAGTTAGCCAGAACACATTAGAATAGCTTTTGGAACATGTAGGATGATAAAAAACAGGATGCAATTTTTGTTACGGAGTCTCTTTAAAGCTGTATGCAGACAGATTTGCTGTTTAAACCATCTAAACTGTACATAAGATATATAGACAAGTTACTTGTTATAGTTAGTTTTTAATCTCGTATCCGCTTTAAAAAAATACAGCCTGGGTATTCTGGGATGCCTTTTTTTGTTCTTCTCTCACTGCTGCTGCCTGGGAGGTCTGTCCCCATTAGCTTGCCTGTTATCGCTGGCTTATCTCCTTTTCTAAACAGTTTTCTAAACAGTCAGTATTCTCCGTTCCCATTCCGCTTGCTCTAATCTTTATGAATGGACATGTAGTGACATGTGTTGTGATAATCACTGCATAAGGCGGTAATTTCCCGCACTGCTCAGGAATGTCAGCTTTTCATGCGGAAACAGCTTTAATGAATGGATACTTTGCTAAATGGTCGGTAAAGTCAGCTGTTTTGAGCATTACCGCATGCGGGAGCTTTATGAATAGAGGCCATTGTTTTGAGCATTACCGCATGCGGGAATGCTTTATGAATAGAGGCCATTGATTTTCTTATAAACACTTTACATATTTTTGGTACAATGTGTAGGCCATGACAAACCTGGCCTCTGCTACAGCGTTTGCAAAAAATACAATTTTTTTGTCAAACACCAGGGATGCAACAAACATTGATTTTCGTAAAAAAAAAAAAAAGGTTATATTTTTGGGTAAAGTGTATGTGCCATGACATTGTCTGGCCTCTGCTACAGTGCCTGCAAAACATTTTTTCTTGTCAAATTACAACGCCTCTACATATATGTGCAGATCTAAGTCACCGCATCTCTGGTCAGTGTCACTCACCAGGGATGCAGCAAACATTGATTTTCGTTTTAAAAAAAGTTTATATTTTTTGGGTAAAGAGTATGTGCCATGACATTGTCTAGACCAGTGGTTCCCAACCTTTTATGAGGTATCGCCCCTTATGGGGAGACGACTCACCCCTGTCACCCCCCTTCTCTTAGTACGGTATACCCTTATTTAAATGTAAGAAACGTGTTGTTGTAAAAATAATAGACTGAATTATTCTGTTAAATGATTTATTACTATATACAACAAATAATTAACCAATGTAGATGTATCCAGAATTCTTCCTCTCATCAGTCTCATCTCATGAGTTTGAGCTCAATTTAAAAAAAAATCTGTTCTCTCAGAAAACTGCTTTTACGATTTTGATGAAATCTATGTTGAATCTCCAACATGGTCTTCCGTACTTCAAAACTAACGAACGAATACTAAACAGATACGCACAATGTAATCGCAATGTAGTCACTGGCGTAGCCTACTAAAGACATAGAAGACGTATGACAAACTGGGGTGAGTGTTGTGATTGACACGAAGACTAGATGTGTACGCCAGGTGGTGGTGCCAGTGGAGGGGTAGCGCTGTCGCAGTGGCGTATCTGGGTAAAAAAGCGCCTATGGCAAATATGGCAAATACTGGAATTGTGCCCCCTCCTGCCACTCCCCCCCCCCCCCAGCAGAGTCTTAATTCCCTGTTAAAAAAAAAACAGCCAGGTTCCTCAAGATAGAACATTTTAAGAGAATGTAATGTCGCCAGCTACTTTCCTGGGGCCTCTTCCAGCCCTCTGAAGTCCTTCTGGCCCTTTGCTGTCATTCTGTGCTGCTCCATCAGCTGCTCTGCCCCTCCGAAAGCTGCCTGCGCAGCCCTGTGCCACGTGCCTTCTCCATTGTGCTCCCACAGCTGGCAGCGTTAGTAAGCAAAAATTGCTACTGCGCATACGCAGAACACTGCGTGATGGAAGAGGCACGGGGCAGTGCATGTGTTGTGGCCAGCAACTGGTGGACTCTGCCAGCTTTAGTAGGGGACAGTGGCTGAACGGAACAGCGTAGAATGACAGTGAGGGCACAGAAGGACTTTAAGGGGCTGGAAGAAAGACATATATAGAAAGAGGGGGGGAAATGAAGCAGAGAGGGGGGAGGGTGGGATAGGGGAATGGAAGAGAGTGATACCGGTAAGTGTGGGAAAGTAGAGGGTGGGCTCAAAAGAGAGGGGAAAAAGAGGGTGAAAACACAGGAGAGAGAAAGAAGGGGGCAGATAAAGAGGAACAGGAGAGAATACTGGGTGGAAATGGAGGAATCTCTTGA
This sequence comes from Hyperolius riggenbachi, assembly GCF_040937935.1. Taxonomy (NCBI): domain Eukaryota; kingdom Metazoa; phylum Chordata; class Amphibia; order Anura; family Hyperoliidae; genus Hyperolius; species Hyperolius riggenbachi. Next base: position 193,645,573 of record NC_090651.1, read on the forward strand.
CCAGTCCGATTTGGCAGGGACATGTATAAGCACACCAACATGCTGCACTGTGCAGGAGAGAAAGGGCAGACAGTGGAGAGCACATGCTGGGAGGGAGAGAGAGGACAGGACAGGCAAACAATCCTCTTATCTAAATTGTCCGGAACTCCTTCTCTCTGCTCAATTAACTTCACACATACAGTAGCTGTCAGCATCACCTCAGCTACAAGACTCATGCCTGTGAAAGCAGTGGCTGGCTGCTCTCAGATCTTTCTCTGGCTGTCTCTGCCTACCTCAGTAGTGTACGCACTTACTCACTACAGAACTCGGGCTGTGACAGCTCCAGCTTTATTGACTGTTCTCCTCTGCTCTCTCACCCCCATCAGCCCCAGCGGCAGCATCAGGGCTTCAATCAGGAGGGGGATGTGAGGGTTGCCGTGGCGACAATGTAAGCAGCAGGGAGGCAACTATAGTAATGTCTCCTACTACCAGCGTAATGGTAACGCGCCACAGCCAGCTAAATATGCGTCATGGGAAGGAGCCAGGATGTGTGGCAGAGCATAGACTCAGACCTTGCTGGGAGGGAGGAGTGATGATTATTTATGCGCCCCCTTGGAGGTAAGTGACAAGGGGCGCCTATAGCAGCTGCCCCATGTGCACCCCTCTAGACACGTGTCTGGCGCTGTGACCTTGCCAGCTAAAAATAGCCGGTGATTCAACTACTTCGCGCCAATTCTTACCGGCGCGTGACCAACGAGCCCTGAGGAATTACGCAACTCTATCATGCACACTTGCATATTTTATACAGATCATATTTTTTGCCCATAATTTTCTTAAAAACGAGTGACACTGCGACACTTAAGATTCTACTCTACAGAAGTGTTAGTTTATTTTTTCTGCCTTTTCATACTGATCGCCCCCCTGTCGCCCCCCACAAATTTATCACCCCCCTTAGAACCCAAATCGCCCACCGGGGGGCGATCGCCCCCAGGTTGAGAACCACTGGTCTAGACTGTGCTACAGTGGTTGCAAAAATAGTTGTTTTTTTAGGGGGGTCAAATTACATTGGTATGTAAACCTGCACCACCACGTGCAGAGCCAAGTCACCATATCTCTCGTCAGTGTCACCAGGGCTGAAACAAACAGTTTAAAAAAAAAACATTTGGAGGTAAAATGTATATCCATGATGACATCCATTCCAGACCTGTTAGTGCTCAATCTCGCATGGCTGTATGGTCGTGTAACTAGTTAGCATGGAGGAGTTCACAAATAAGTCAAAATAAAAAGAAATTGGTTGTACATTCACGCTGGTCGGTTTGGTACCATCATACAGTTCCATTAATAACTTCCCATCATGGTCTCTGTTACATGCCCACGCTGGTCCGTTCAGTTGAGCATACATGCAGCACCACACATCTAAGGGCCTTACAGACCTGTTAGCACTCAATTTCGGTAAACACTGCGTTTGCTCTGCCAGTGTGAAGTAGGCATAACCTAAGTGTAAAGACACTACTTGATCGACGTGTACACACTCTGGACATTTTAAAGCAGAGCTTTATTCCACAAATGTAGCAATGTAATGTGATTTCTGCCATTTAGTGATTAAAGCACCACTCTGCGTCAACTATGTAACTTTTTGGTGGGAGTTTTGCCATGCATCCCCCTCCGGCATGCCACAGTCCAGGTGTTAGGCCCCTTGAAACAACTTTTCCATCACTTTTGTGGCCAGAAACCGTCCCTGTAGATTTTAGAATTTGCCTACCCATTGAAGTCTGTGGCGATTCGCGCGGTTCGCCTGTTCGCAAACTTTTACAGAAGTTGGAGTTCAAAGTTTGCAAACAGAACATTTTATAGAACCCCAAGCAAAACACTGCAAACAAACTTTTTGATACAGTGTGGATGAGGTGTAGAGCCACATGTATGTTTATTGTTATCGTTAGAGATTTAGAAAATTCCCCTTACATGTATTTAATGTTCTTGATGAAGCTTTCACTGAGACATGGACTGAAGGAATCTACTAAACAGATACACATACAGAAGCTAACAATCTGACAAAAATATTATGCCTTCTCTCACTAAGGGCCCGTTTCCACTAGTGCGGTGCGGAATCGCCGCATATCACCGCTGACAAAATCGCATGCGGATGCGATTCCGCATGCGTTTTTTGCCGCGATTTCGCATGCGATTTCGCATAGGCAGGGTATATGCGATTTTAACCATGTCACTGCCTGTGTCAATTTACATTACTTTCAATGCGAAATCGCACGCGAAATCGCGGCAAAAAACGCATGCAAAAAACGCATGCGATTTCCCTATTAAATACATTGCCTGCGATTCGCCTGCATTCCACACGCAGGCAAATTCTGCAGGGTCTACCGTGCAGAAAAGTCCTGCACATAAAAACGCAAATGAAAACTGACAAGTGGAAACAGTCCCATCCACTTGTATTGCCTATGCGAATCCGCATGCGTTGTCTGCATGCGAATTCGCGCTAGTGGAAACGGGCCCTAATGTAAAATGAATTCTTTCTAGTTGTTTGTGTCCCCACTGGAGGGTTTTCCTTCATCTAATTATTATTATTGATTTATATAGCGCCAGCATCTTCTGTGGCGCTGTACAACAGAAAAGGTATAACAATACAATATAAATACAACAGTTACAGACAATGGATTACATCTGATGCAGTGAACAAATCAAATTACAGATGTTTACATAATAGTGGAATATATGTACGTACATTACACAGCATTGTAAGACAAAAAAAGGGAAAAGAGCCCTGGCCAATTGGCCTTACAGTCTAAAGGGTTAAGGGATAGTACTCTAGGTGAAGAGAAGCTGAGTTTTTTTTTGTTCTGTATTTATTTCCCGAGTGACAAATTATTTAATTGCAGACACAATGTTCCATGTCAGGTAATAAACATGGCTGTTTTGTTTTTATCAGCTTAATAAAATGTTATGGAACACTTTAATTATTATATTGGTTTCATTAAGAGCAGTTTCACCCTATGACCACACTTTGGCTTTGGCTTTCAGATAATGACTCCTATATAGTGGTTTCTTATCTGTATGACTGAATACTTTTACAGCATGGCAAAGAAAAAAAAAAAAAACAATCTGACACATTTGTTGTCTCCATAGATGAACTACAAATACCAACAAAACAATGAGAAGACTACATCTCAACATCAGGATGGACAAGCAGCATAATTCATGGGGAAAACCTTAATGAGAAGGTGGCGCGAATTGCACACACCTAGGATTTAGATGTATGCAAATTAAACCATTTAATCTTGTGCATCTGTTATCAACACTAAAGGAATACTGTAGGGGGTCGGGGTAAAATGAGTTGAACTTACCCGGGGCTTCTAATGGTCCCCCGCAGACATCCTGTGCCCGCGCAGCCACTCACTGATGCTCCAGTCCCACCTCCGGTTCACTTCTGGAACTTTCGACTTTAAAGTCGGAAAACCACTGCGCCTGTGTTGCCGTCTCCTTGCTTCCCCTGATGTCACCAGGAGTGTACTGCACAGGCCCGGTATGGTCTGCACCTCAGTGGGACCAAGGACACGGCAACGCAGGCGCAGTGGTTTTCTGACTTTAAAGTTGGAAATTCCAGAAGTGAACCGGAGGCGGAGCCGGAGCATCGGTGAGTGGCTGCGCGGGCACAGGATGTCTGCGGTGGACCATTAGAAGCCCCGGGTAAGTTCAACTCCTTTTCCCCCGACCCCCCTACAGTACTCCTTTAAGTATGTTTTTATTTTATGTTTTTTATTTTATTAAGGTTTAAATGCACTTTGATTCCACTGGGAGAAAATCAAAACAAATGTTGTTGTTTATAAAGGGACACTTAAAGAGGAACTTCAGCCTAAACAAACATACTGTCATTAAGTTACATTAGTTATGTTAATTAAAATAGATAGGTAATATAATCTCTTACCCACCCTGTTTTAAAAGAACAGGCAAATGTTTGATTTCATGAGGGCATCCATCTTTTTGGTTGAAAGGAGGTGACAAGGAGCAGGAGACAGTTCCAACTGTCCTGTATGCTGATCACCCCTCCCAGTTGCTAGGCAACGTGAACAACATCATAGGAAATCCCATCATGCTCTGCACAGCATCAGGGAAAAAAAAAAGCCTGGGCAGTCTTCTTTGATGGCTGGAGCTTAGCTAAAAATGCAGCAAAAAATGATGCTTTGGTAAGAAAAACAAAGTTTTGATGCTGTGAAACTGTTAAAGAAACACCAAGCCTTTTCAGTTCTGCTGACTAGATTTTTAGTCCGGAGGTTCACTTTAATGCCAGGAATTTAAAAAAAATAAATAAGTTTTATGCTGGGAATTCACCATACGTTTTTACCCCCGATAGATGGGTTAGATAGATAATTTCTCACATGTCCGATATTCCCTCTGATCATTTTTTGGCTTGATTTCTCATAGAAGCACTAGCATGCTTTACAAATTACATGCCATCTTTGTACAGGGTGGGCCATTTATATGGATACACCTTAATAAAATGGAGGTGGTTGGTGATATTAACTTCCTGTTTGTGGCACATTAGTATTTGTAAGGGGTGAAACTTTTTAAGATGGCTGGTGACCATGGTGGCCATTTTGAAGTCGGCCATTTTGAATCCAACTTTTGTTTTTTCAATAGGAAGAGGGTCATGTGTCACATCAAACTTATTGGAAGTGCAGAGCTGTCTAGAAAAACTCTGTAAATGTTCTGGCAGTCCAGGAAAAAAGGTTTATTTTCCTTGTCCTGAGAGACTGAAAACTAAGGATGAAGAAAAAAAAAGAGTTTCTGCACTCTGTATAATTGTTTTAATGACTGCATCTGCTCAGACACCGATAAGGAATCATGCAAAATTTTGAGACAGTCCCTCTTCAGTGCACAGCAGGATCTTGTCTACAGCACCATTCCCCCAGCCTCTTTGCCCTCTTCCCAAGTGTTGTATACTGTAGTGATGCTGTAAGAGTCTGCAGAGCCAGTTCTGCTCCATCAGAGGTGGACAGAGTGAGTATAATAAGAAGCTGTGGCTGGGAGCACACTCGTCTGTCCGCTTTCAGTGTGCATTATTCTCTATACGTTTTCTGAACACCATGGGCTTGATTCACAAAGCGGTGCAAACTGTTTAGCACGGGTGTGCTAAACAGTTAGCACGTGAAGTGCCGTTCGCTGACTTTTGCGTGCGCAAAGTGCCGCGATTCGCGTGATTGCGGACTTTTGCGCACGCAATTTGCGGCACCCGTGCTATACAGTTTGCACCGCTTTGTGAATCAAGCCCCATGTGTGTTTGTATGTGTGATAACATGCACGTTTTATCATAGAAGCCAATTTGACACTTACAAGTTTGTTTGTCTTATAGGATATTCTAGAGACCTACTCACTGCTTAATTTGTAAATTGTCTGCTAGGCAATCCTGATTACACATTTGCTCTGGTGCTATGTGTATATAAGGAGTAGTGGCCCAAACCACCGATTTTCGGTTCGCGAACTTACACAAAAGTTCGCGAGCATGCGAACTTCCACGAACCACAAAAGACTTCAATGGGAAAGTGAACTTTTGAAAGCTAGAAACATTTATGCTGGCCACAAAAGTGATGGAAAAGATGTTTCAAAGGGTCTAACACCTGGAGGGGAGCATGGCGGAGTGGGATACATGCCAAAACTCCCTGGGGGGGGGGGGGGGATCAGGATTTCACGCACAGCAGCGTGTTAAGTGCAGAAAACACATTTTATTGCTAAATTGGAGGCCTAAAGTGCTTTAAAACATCTTGCATGTGTATACATAAATCAGGGAGTGTAATTAGACTAACGCTTCACACTGACAGAACTCACCGCAAACAGCTGTTTGTGTATTGACGGCCGTGCTGGACTGGTGCGCACCATGGCGAGAGTGCAGGCGATGGCAGTTTTCAAACCCATATGGTGGAGCTGAGGTAGCTGAATGACAGAACAACAGTGACTGAGTGTCCAGCTGATCAAATTTGGTCTGTCCACAATGAAGCAATGACCTTATTTATCTTCTTGGGTCAGGTGTGCCCCCCCAACCCCAACACACTCATATAGCCGGCGGTCATTGCTTTATTGTGATACGCAAGCCCCTTCACCGCGGCAAAGGAACGATCACGAAGGGAAATTGACACATGTACATGCCTTTTGTTTTGTTGTTGCAGCTGCAGTGCAGCCAGAAAAATTAGCCAGGCATGTACATGATCTTCTCAAAAAATTAGCATATTGTGATAAAGTTCATTATTTTCTGCATTGTACTGATAAACATTAGACTTTCATATATTTTAGATTCAAATACACATAACTGAAGTAGTTCAAGCCTTTTATTGTTTTTATATTGATGATTTTGGCATACAGCTCATGAAAACCCAAATTTCCTATCTCAAAAAATTAGCATATTTCATCCGACCAATAAAAGAAAAGTGTTTTTAAAACAAAAAAAGTCAACCTTCAAATAATTATGTTCAGTTATGCACTCAATACTTGGTTGGGAATCCTTTTGCAAAAATTACTGCTTCAATGCGGCGTGGCATGGAGGCAATCAGCCTGTGGCACTGCTCAGGTGTTATGGAGGCCAAGGATGCTTCGATAGCGGCCTTAAGCTCATCCAGAGTGTTGGGTCTTGCATCTCTCAACTTTCTCTTCACAATATCCCACAGATTCTCTATGGGGTTCAGGTCAGGAGAGTTGGCAGGCCAATTGAGCACAGTAATACCATGGTCAGTAAACCATTTACCAGTGGTTTTGGCACTGTGAGCAGGTTCCAGGTTGTGCTGAAAAATTAAATCTTCATGAGCGTCCAGTTCTTCGGCCAGAACATTCCCATCTCCCCAGAGCATGTCCTTCTACTGTAGTTGTAGAGATACTGGGTGATGACTTTCTCCTGTTGTAGCAGGTGGACGAACATCAGGAGGGTCAAATTCCAGCGAGTCGGGCTATCGCAAATCAAGCGCCTCACCGGCAAGTTGTTTCTCCGCTGAATATTGGCCAAGCGTGCCATGGCCGTGTAAGACCGCCTGAAATGCCCACACAACTTCCTGGCCTGCTTCAGGACGTCCTGTAAGCCTGGGTACTTACACACAAATCTCTGGATTACGAGATTGAGCACATGTGCCATGCAGGGTACATATGTCAAGTTTCCCAAATTCAAAGCCGAAATTAGATTGCTGCCGTTGTCACACACCACGTTGCCGATCTCCAGTTGGTACGGGGTCAGCCACTGATCCAGCTGTTTATTCAAAGCAGCCAGGAGAGCTGCTCCAGTGTGACTCTCTGTTTTGAGGCAAGACTAAGATGGTGTGACACCATTGTACCTGGCATGCTGCATTGGCCCTGGGGAGCTGGGGCTGTGTAGCTGGAGAAGAGATCGCAGCACCTGTAGAGTTGTGCTGCCACCAGGCCAAGGAGGAGGAGGAGGACAGCGAAGAGGATGTAGCAGGAGTAGGAGGAGAAGGGGAGGAGGTGGCAGCAGGCCTGCCTGCAAGCCGTGGAGGTGTCACAAGTTGGTCCGCTGCTCAGCCACGTACTCCCTGCTTGCCATTGGTCACCAGGTTGACCCAATGTACTGTGTAAGTAATGTACCTGCCATGACCGTGCTTGGCAGACAAGGCATCCGTGGTCAGATGGACCCTTGACCCAACACTATGTGCCAGAGATGATACCACTTGCCTTTCTACTTCACGGTACAGTTTGGGTATCGCCTTTTTTGAGAAATAATTACGGCCTGGTATCTTCCACTGCGGTGTCCCAATGGCCACAAATTTTCGGAAAAGGCCTCAGAGTCTACCAGCTGGTATGGTTACAGCTGGTGGGATAACAGTTCCACCAAGCTACCTGTCAGACGCCGGGCAAGGGGGTGACTGGCAGACATTGGCTTCTTCAGCTCAAAGATTTCTCTCATGGACACCTGGCTGCTGCTCTCAGCAGAGGAGCAGGAGCCGCTCAAGGTGTGAGGCGGAGTGGAGGAGGTTGGCTGTGAAGGTGCAAGGGAGAAAGCAGCTGAAGTTGATGCACCTGAAGGAGGAAGAGGAGAAGGAGGGTGTATCACAGGAGCAGAGAGAGAAGGGAGCCTGTGAGGTACGGTAATTACAACTTTACACACTATTTCAGGGTATCTGCCACCACCACTGGTATAGGCCAGTGGACCCGACTGACTGACTGGTCCTGCGAATAAAAACGGTTAAACACACTCTTTTCTGTCTAGATATCAACAATAGTAGCGTCTCTTCAGAGACCTGAGTTCAGTTTCTGTGTATGCTGAATAATAGGGTAGCGGAACAGTGAATGACTTTGATAAAGTCTTTTATTCACGGGCAATATAAATAATTAATATATAGAGACAATTATTAAAATCAACAATTATTAAAACAGTAATAGCCAGTATGAAAAAAAAGAGAAAGGGAGAAAAAATACTTAGTTCCTGGAAAGATGTCCTTTTTGGGGAAGAATATTGCAAGAACAGGAAGTTCCCTCCAAAAACCCTTTTTGTGGGAAGAATCATAAAGTCCTTGGTAAAATCCTTTGTTTCAGATCAAAGTTCAGAGTTCAGACCAGGTGGATGCCAGCATATTCTCAAGCTGGCACAGATGAGATCAAGATGATGTTTCAGGGTGGAGGACACTGAGTTTGTCTCCTCTGCCATTCTTATGCCCCTGATCCAGTAGGAGGGAGTGAGGGTGGGAGCCACACACCCCTTAGAATATGAGATGAGTCCTCCCCTTGTCCTGGGGACCAGAAATCATATCTAACCATATATGGGTGGGCTCTATCTCACAGAACCGTACAGGACAGGGCAGATTTACTAACATTTTCAGGTCTGTCTCGATTTACCCAGCAGCCTCATACCAAACATGAAGGGTGGGACCCCTGTGGTATCATCAGGGCACTTTCGAACTGCCTAACTGGCAGTCTTTACCTCAGAATGTTCTGAAACTTCCTCAGAACCAGCGCCAGATAGGGCCAAGCATGCTCTGTTAGTTTGGAGGGTCTGCCAGCCTGGCAACACAGAAAATATGACACATATAGCAGTTTATGGAATATGAGATACATCTGGGATTTACAGCAGGTCATTCCCAGGCAAAGGCTCTTTGAAGTTTGGGGCAGCAAGCTACGTGTCAGCTCCCCTGCTGGGAGGGATCCAGAATGTCTGACTTTTCCCTAACTAAATTGTTTCTGCCATCGTGCTTATCAAATATACCTGATGGATGGGCCATCAGCACAGCTTGAAGCCAGGGACACTCTGCAGCAGGCTAGTGCCTTTTGGTGGAAGGAGGGAAAGAGAAAAAAAAGAAAAAAACCCCAGGAATGTCAGTTCTGTTCGCTGCAATGACCAGCAGATCTGACCAAGAAATCGGAGAAACCGACGGCGAATCTTCCAGATTTTCCTACGTTCCTCCTGGCTGTTCCATGTCAGCTGGGAGAAAGGGAAACTCCAGGTTGCTACAGGTAGCCCCTACACAACCAATCCAGATTCTATTGATCTGAATCGCAATTGATGCAGAGAATCGAGCGCGATCGCTTTTTCTTCACGGGCGGTTCCAGGATGCGTCTGCGGCCCCGCAACCGTCCGTGACAGCCCCCCTCTTGTCGGCGGCTTAGGCACACACCCGCAAGATGTGTGGCGGCGCCGCTAACCTGGCTGACGGGTCTCAGGTTGCCGGTTCGGCGGGAAAATCCATTGGAGCCTGCGGTTTGGTTCCCCTGGACCGGTCGTGGTCCGCTACCCTCAGGCTTGACCCGACATGGACCGTTCCGGACAGGGTGTTTGCGCCACTGCGTTCGGATGGGGCGTCTGCCAGGACTGCTGTCAACAGGCAGTAGGTTGGTTAAGTCAACAGCCAGCCCACGCAGGGTTTCCCTGCTAAGTGGCTGTAGACCTATGGGAACCCCGCGGGAATCCCTGGACCTTCCCAGCTCCTGACAGACGGCACATGCTTTGCAGTAGTTTGCTACATCCCTGTTCATCCTGGGCCAATAAAACTGTCTCTGAATACAGGCAAGTGTCTTGCGGACACCAGAGTGTCCTGTCAGGGAATTATCATGTGCGGATTTCAGCACATGTCCCCTGAACGCACTCGGGACCACAAGCCATTTGGTATTCACCTGCGGCTTACCTGTAGGGGGCTGTACAGACTCGCTGTACAGTCTCCCACCTTCCCAGTACACCTTGAAAGCGGCCCCGTCTGCGAGGGACTCAGAGACTTGCTGCCTGAGGGCCTCCAGGCTTTGGTCGCTTTGTAGTGCTGCTGTGAGGACGCTGTCAGTTTCAGCCAACTTGCTCATGTCACACGAGGCCAGCGGCTGAAAGGTCTCATCCCTGCGGTCAGAGGAGGGGGTGGGGGCCGGAACCCCCTCCACCTGTTCTGAGTTCGGGTTCTGAGCAGTACAGCTGCGCGGTACTGCTAACAGAATGGCACAGACTGGCATTACTCAAATCATCGTTGCATGCATCAATGACAGTGACAGGCATAGACACATTTTCATTACAGACCGTTTGTACATTAAACACAGGTACAGTTACATCTTCATCACAACAGACAGTTTGTACATCAAACTCAGGTGCCTTTGAAGCAGGCACTATTGAACCGGGTACCCTTGAACTGGGCACATTTAACCCACCTCCCCTGGTGCTCCCCCAAGTGTATAAAGTACCTGGTGGTGGGTGGAGAGTCCATCTCCTTCCGTGAGCGACAAGGCGGACGTGGCAGGTTCGTAGTAGGACACAAGCTTGCCCAAATCAGTCCCCAGCAACACGGGGACTGGGAGATCCTTCACAACCCCAACAACCCTTTCTTGGACTCCTACTCCCCAGTCGAGCTTCACTCTCGCGTGTGCTATGAGTAAAAGGGTGCCCTCTACTCCAGTAAGGGCAAGGGATCGGCTGGAGCTGATGCTCTCCTTTGGCACAAGGTGTGAGTGAACTAACGTGATGTCAACTCCGGTGTCTCAGAATCCGGTGACAACTTTGTTGTTCACTCTAACAGGCTGCTGCTGGTCGGTTCGGTCACAGATTTCCTTTCCGCGGGAAAACAGAACAAAATCTGATGATCCAGGCTGTGGTTCGCTGGCGGGTTGCCTCTGCTGTGGGTGAGGTACAGGTGCTGCAGGTGCTGGTGGTGTCTGTCTCCGCTCCGGACAGTCGAATTTCATGTGTCCGGGCTGGCGGCAGTTGTGACAGGTGACCTCTCCAGGGGCTGCAGGACTGGGTGCAGCAGCTGCGCTGGGTGGCCTCTGTGGCTGACGGCTCACAGGGGCAGGAGAGTCTGCCGGGGTATTGGGCTGACCTCCTCTCCAGCTGGATGGGACAGTTCTGCGTGTATCAGAAACCCGGGTAGTTGCAAAGGTTTCAGTGAGGTCTGCAGCGACAGTTGCTGATGTAGGCTTGCGCTCAAGCACAAACTGTCGTACATCAGCAGGGCAAATGTTCAGAAATTGTTCGAGGACTATCAAGTCCTCCAGGACACCATAAGACCCTTTGGTGAGGCCTAGAGTCCACTGACGGAGTGTGGTGAGCAAGCTGCTGACCACATCTCGGTACGAATCAGAAGACTTTTTCTGCCAGGCCCTGAACTTTTTGCGATAGGCTTCTTGCGTCAGCTGGTATTTAGTAATGATAGCGTCTTTTATAGCAGCATAATCATTATCCTTTTCCGCAGGTAACTCTGCGAAAGCATCAAGCGCTTTGTAGCGCAGCAAAGGTGTCAGATGTCTGGCCCACTGGTCTTGGGACAGACAATACTGACGGCACGCTTTTTCAAAAGATCGCAAAAACAGGTCAATGTCTGTGTCTTTTTCAATATTAGCAAATTTAAATTTTGCACTTACGGGTGATGCAGCTCCTTCAGCAGGGAGGCTGGGCGGAGAACTCCGGCTGGCCTGTTGAACTTTTGCCAGGTTCAGCTCATGCTGTCGTTGGAGCTCCCGTTCCGTAGCAGCCGCTTGCCGTTCTGCAGATTGGCGCTCCCGCTCCTCAAGGGCTTCCATGTACTGCAGGCACTTTTCCAGGTCAGTGTCCATCAGTTTCCGTAATGCCTGCTGCATTAGCGGATCAGTACAAACGGACAGTCCAGTACTGGCCATTTCCCGGCGAGTATTTCCAGAAACTCTGGGATTGGGGTCCACACTGACAGTCTCTGGCGTAACTGTTGCAACTGGGCCCGCAAGATGCTCAACCTCTGTACACTCAAAATCTTCAGTCTCTGGTTCCCCTTGACTTGGGTCAGATGGGTCGGCGTCTACCTCAGCAGACACATCCGGCTCCCGCGGTTGCTGGGTGTCCCATTGAAACAAGTCATTTACCAGGTCCTGGTGTTTCTTGCGGCCGACGTCAATGCCTCTCGCTTGGCAAAGAGTTTGCAGGTCCGCCAGGCACATGTTCTTGTAGTTCCAGGACATTTCCACGCCAAATAAAATAAAACTTTTGGGGAGGGGTACTGGCTACACAGTCTCTCTGTATATATAAAAAATATATTGCCTTCCAGCTACACCAACGAATTAGTTTTTTTCTGGATAGCGCTAGCGCTATCTTAGATACTTTCGGCACAAAACAGGTCCCAACCGCTGCCAAACACTGTCACAGGAGCCCTAGTGGTCAGACCGCAAATTGCCTTCCAATCGGTTTCAGCACACAGACCATGCAAGCTTTGGTCGCGATCTTTGCACAGAAACAGACAGAAATTTGGGCAGCAGCCCAACCAGAAGGGAGCCTGTGAGGTACGGTAATTACAACTTTACACACTATTTCAGGGTATCTGCCACCACCACTGGTATGGGCCAGTGGACCCGACTGACTGACTGGTCCTGCGAACAAAAATGGTTAAACACACTCTATTCTGTCTAGATATCAACAATAGTAGCGTCTCTTCAGAGACCTGAGTTCAGTTTCTGTGTATTCTGAATAATAGGGTAGCGGAACAGTGAATGACTTTGATAAAGTCTTTTATTCACGGGCAATATAAATAATTAATATATACAGACAATTAGTAAAATCAACAATTATTAAAACAGTAATAGCCAGTATGAAAAATAAGAGAAAGGGAGAAAAAATACTTAGTTCCTGGAAAGATGTCCTTTTTGTGGGAAGAATCATAAAGTCCTTGGTAAAATCCTTTGTTTCAGATCAAAGTTCAGAGTTCAGACCAGGTGGATAGCATATCCTTAAGCTGGCACAGATGAGATCAAGATGATGTTTCAGGGTGGAGGACACTGAGTTTGTCTCATCTGCCATTCTTATGCCCCTGATCCAGTAGAAGGGAGTGAGGGCGGGAGCCACACACCCCCTTAGAATATGAGATGAGTCCTCCCCTTGTCCTGGGGACAAGAAATCATATCTAACCATATATGGGCTCTATCTCACAGAACCGTACAGGTCAGGGCAGATTTACTAACATTTTCAGGTCTGTCTCGATTTACTCAGCAGCCTGATACCATACATGAGGGGTGGGACCCCTGTGGTATCATCAGGGCACTTTCACACTGCCTAACTGGCAGTCTTTACCTCAGAATGTTCTGAAACTTCCTCAGAACCAGCGCCAGATAGGGCCAAGCATGCTCTGTTAGTTTGGAGGGTCTGCCAGCCTGGCAACACAGAAAATATGACACATATAGCAGTTTATGGAATATGAGATACTTCTGGGATTTACAGCAGGTCATTCCCAGGCAAAGGCTCTTTGAAGTTTGGGGCAGCAAGCTACGTGTCAGCTCCCCTGCTGGGAGGGAGCCAGAATGCCTGACTTTTCCCCAACTAAATTGTTTCTGCCATTGTGCTTATCAACTATACCTGATGGATGGGCCATCAGCACAGCTTGAAGCCAGGGACACTCTGCAGCAGGCTAGTGCCTTTTGGTGGAAGGAGGGAAAGAGAAAAAAAAGAAAAAAAACCCAGGAATGTCAGTTCTGTTCGCTGCAATGACCAGCAGATCTGACCAAGAAATCGGAGAAACCGACGGCGAATCTTCCAGATTTTCCTACGTTCCTCCCGGCTGTTCCATGACAGCTGGGAGAAAGGGAAACTCCAGGTTGCTACAGGTAGCCCCTACACAACCAATCCAGATTCTATTGATCTGAATCGCATTTGATGCAGAGAATCGAGCGCGGTCGCTTTTTCTTCACGGGCGGTTCCAGGACGCGTCTGTGGCCCCGCAACCGTCCGTGACAGGGTGGCTTTGCTTTTGTGTGCTGCTTTTTCTCAGGTGGTCTTCCCATTGCAGTTTGTGCCTTTTCTGCATATGCCTTCGTAAGGCAGTTGTCCCTACATTGGTGTTGGCCTTTCCACAGCTCAATTTTTGGTGCCAGAGAGTACAGATGGCATTGCGCTGATCTTTGGCATACACACTAAAAAAAATTCCACACCGCTGAGCCACCCTGGGGTGTGGGCACTATGGTGGCGTCAGCAGCTGACGTTGAAGGGCATGTTGGCTGGCTGTTGGCCGGACACTGCCACCAGTGATGACGAGCTCTCCCTGCTTCTTTCAGCAACTCGTCATCTCCTACTCCTCTCTGACTCCCCCTCTGAACTGTCCACTTGGTCATCTTGTCTCTTAGGATCCCACGTGGCATCCGTATCATCATAATCCTCCTCCCCAGCTTCACTTCTATCAAACACCTCCAAAACTGCACCAGCAGCAGGTACTTAATCAACCTCCTACTCACACATTATGTCCATAGTGTCACCTAACTCAGTCATATGAGATTATGTAACTTGCTTAGCGCCTTCATCTTATTGTAACAGTAATGGCTGTGAATCAGTGATTTCCCCGCCAAATAACTCCTGCAAAGTGTCAAATGTAGCGGATGTGGTACTTGGATTAGTGCTGGTAGCTAAAAATCTTGGGAGTTGATGGGAAGTGCCTTCTTCTGAGCACTGTACTTTGGTCTAGGGCAGCACGAAATCACGTCAGCATGACCTCGAACAGACCTGTCGGGTGGCCTGCCTCTGCCTGTTTTGTCAATATCGGGGGGGGGGGGGGGAGGATGAAGTGAAAGGTATGCACTGACTTGACTAATACAATGTGCAGTCACACAGGTGCAGTGAAAGGTAGCAGTGACTGGTATTACAATACAATGTGCAGCTGTCACACAGGTGCAGTTAAGGTATTCACGGACTGGTATACTAGACAGCGTGCGGTCACACAGGTGCAGTGAACAGGTATGCAGGGATTGTTATTACAAATGTGCAGCTGTCACACACAGGTACCATGAACAGGTGGTATTAATGCGTGCGCTCACGTAGGTAGGTAGGTGCACTGAACAGTGAACAGGTGCAGTGATTGGGATTACAAATGTGCAACTGCCTGTCACACACATACACATAGTCACTGAATGTGCTGGGCCTAGCAGTGGCACAGTAAGAATTACCACCAAGGGGCTAAAGGCCAGCTGCGGCTGACTGACAGGGCTTTATATAACGCAAATGGGCCACACAAAAAAAATAAAAAAATAAATATATATATATATATATATATATATATATATATATATATATATATATATTAGAATAGATCACAAGAACAAGATTAGCTCTCAAAAGAGCTGTTGAGGGGTGCTTTTTAGCAATAAGAAACAGCAAGGAGCAAGCTAACAAGCCTACAAGAGCCTAACTAAGCTTTCCCTATAGCTATCTCTGCAGCAGCAGCTCTCCCTTCTCTAATTACTACATGCACATGAGTGAGTTACATGCCTGACGCTGCCTGCCTTTTATAAGGGGGGGTGGAGCTTCAGGAGGAAGTGTAGCCTGATTGGCTATAATGTGCCTGCTGACTGTGATGTAGAGGGTCAAAGTTGACCCTAATGATGTAGTATAGGGGCGGACCGAACTTCCAAAAAAGTTCAGGTTTGCGCGAACTGCAATAGAATTCAATGGGGAGGCGATCTTTGAAAATTACAAACATTTATGCTGGCCGCAAAAGTGATGGAAAAGATGTTTCAAGGGGTCTAATACCTGGAGGGGGCATGGCAGAGTGGGACACACGCCAAAAGTCCCAGGGAAAAAAACAAAAAACAAACAAAAGAAAAAACAGGATTTGACGCACAGCAGCGTTTTAAGGGCAAAAATCACATTGCATGCTAAATTGGAGGCCTAAAGTGCTTTAAAACATCTTGCATGTGTATACTTCAATCAGGTAGTGTAATTAGTGTACTGCTTCACACTGACAGACAAAACTCACTGTGTAACGCACCGCAAATAGCTGTTTGTGTAATGACGGCCATGCTGGACTGGTGCTCACCATGGCGAGAGTGCAGGCGATAGCGATTTTCAAGCCCATATGGCCAAAGGGCTGAGGTAGCTCAATGACAGAACAATAGTGACTGTCCAGCTGATCGAATTTGGTCTGTCCACAATGCTGCAACAACCTTATTATCTTTGGTGTGCCACTGTGAGAAAACGCGGAAAAGCTACCGCAAGTACTCAGAGTCAGGCGGCTGATTCCGCGTTCAACACGGCAGCTTGCGCGCAGGGACCTGCATTCACTGGCCTGAGGGAACGCGGAGAAACCGGCGCATGCCCAGAGAACAGAGCGGCGGATTCCGCGTCCGACACGGCGGGTTGCACGCATAGGTCTACCTCTCTCAGTACTGCTGAATGCGGAGGGAACGCCGCACGCTCGGACAGCGCTGCGGCGGATTCCGCATTCAAAACAGCACAGGCATTACAACACATGTCTGGTGTGGCTGGGACTGATAGTCCACACTGGTTCAGAAGGACGCGTGCGCGCGCGGAAAGGCAGAGCATTTAT